>NC_054375.1:42153433-42470308 GCF_017654675.1 Xenopus laevis
TTACTACAAAGGCTTTTTGCTTCACCGGGTAGCAGATTATTATGGTAAGCAGACTCACTTAACAAGAGGCTATAGAACATGGAAAAGAACAGATCAAGCTTTTTTTTTTTGAGCACGGTCTTAAATGTTGTGACTTCACTTCATATAGTAACAAATAATTGTTCTTTCGTTTTTTTGCATAATGGAAAAACGTAATTCTGTGCAACTTCCCAATACAACTTTCTAATACACATGCCATTGCTATAAACCCACAAAGTGCTGGCAGAATTTAATAGGGACACAGTATCCTGTGTGCTTTTACCCTGCAAAAAACTGGCTATAAATTGTAACTTGTCAAAATAAACAATTATTGGCATTTAGTTATATATATACAAAATTATATACGTAAAAAACTCCAGCAGTCATTGCATGATACATAAGGACCATGCAGCTATAATGCTTACTTACATCTTTATCGCTGAGTGCTATACCATCCAAGAATGAAAATGGATCAAAGCCAAATCCTAAACAACATGACCAGCTGAATATCAATTAAATGACAACTACAATTTGTCTATACAAGTTATGTTTCCTCTTTGTAGGAAACCTAAATTACATACATGCCACAAATACCTGGACGTACTCCTGCTGCTTCTAGAGGGAGCTTTACAAAGTTCCATGCAGTGACATTAAACAGAAGCTGAATCCATAGCATGCGTCAGGGTCCACCAGCTGAGCCGTGGGTGAAAGAGAAAAGCTTGGAGTGACCTATTTTTCCTCAAAAAAAAATCTTCAGATCTTTTTGCCTTGAATTTATTTCATTATGTCATGTTTTACTATATCAAATCGTGCCAAACATATAGCCACATTTTGGCTGGGGATCCTGGAAGCTAAAATACAACAATAATTTGAAAAAAAAAAAAAAAAACCACTTTGAATTTCCATTCTTATTACAAAAAAAGTGCACTGTTTGTGATTTTTCTTTTTGACACATTAATTGTTCTTTTATATAGAGGGAGAACAAAGGCAGTCAGTAGCATGCCATATTTATTCAATAAATGTTTAGCCACAGGGGTTATAGTATTTGCTTGCTTTGACACTGGCCAAATTATCTCAGTGGCCAACTTTTAAGTGTGCAATAATACTTGATCATTTCAGATGGCTGGTGGGTCCCTATGCATCATTTTAACAGCATGGTGGCGGATTGTGATCATTCTCCTGTTTGAAAAAGCAGGGGACAAGTGTCAGGCACTGTGAATCACTCTCACGGATTCCACATATGCTCAGAGATCTTAAAATCAAATAAAGCTGATTTAAAGATCTCATTTCTGCTCTTTATGTTTGTTGATAAAGGTTAAATGGAGGCTTAGCTGTAATAATATATTTCGCCCTATGTATGTATTTATTTTAATTTGCTGCTTTTAAAACCTGAGCTCAGAAGCCAAGAAGCTCTGCTAAAAAATTATCTTTGCCAAAAGTGTGATCAGTCATGCTGAAATAATATATCTGACAAATTTATCCGCCCAAGAAGAGGAAGGCATAACCTCTATCTTCAATTTTGTTAAAAATTAAAATGTGCATTTGGTTCAACTATGTACAGTATACAGTGTATATATATATATATATATATATATATATATATATATATATTGTGGTGAGGTCACTACTAGGATACCCGGGAAAGTCCAAAGACCCAGAGTTTATTTATGCCCCAGGTTCCGAACAGATTGGTTACGGGACTGCTAGTCCAGCCCGAGTGTTGTGAGTTGCCCTGAGGTATCTCAGGTGGTTAATTAAAGAGGCAGCTCAAGCCAGAGTGCAGAGCTCCTGGCTGGGGATAAGACACAGGAAAGCTGCCTGTGTGTGAGGGATTGAAATCACCAAAGGTTTGGGATTTTCTATATTCCTGCTCTCTGTTTTGGGGAAACTCTGTTAGGAAAAACTTGAATTAGTTAGAAGCCCATTAAGTGGCAAGGATTTTATTTTGAATTGTTTGTTTTGTTTATTTTGCTGCAAGAGACAATAAACTGCCAAAAAAGAGACTACACTCTCATGTACATGTTTGCCCAACATGTGTATAAGCTTTAATAGCTGGAAATAAATGTATTGTAATTTATATAGGGGCGGATTCATCAAGCTCGAGTGAAGGATTCGAAGTAAAAAAACTTCGAATTTTGAAGTGTTTTTTGGGCTACTTCGACCATCGAATGGGCTAGTTCGACCTTCGACTACGACCTCGAATCGAAGGATTCGAAGTATAAATCGTTCGACTATTCGACCATTCGATAGTCGAAGTACTGTCTCTTTAAAAAAAACTTCGACCCCCTAGTTCGGCAGATAAAAGTTACTGAAGTCAATGTTAGCCTATGGGGAAGGTCCCCATAGGCTTGCCTAAGTTTTTTTGATCGAAGGATATTCCTTCGATCGTTGGATTTAAATCCTTCGAATCGTTCGATTCGAAGGATTTTATCGTTCGATCGAAGGAATAATCCTTCGATCGTTCGATCGCAGAATTTGCGCTAAATCCTTCGACTTCGATATTCGAAGTCAAAGGATTTCAATTCCTAGTCGAATATCGAGGGTTAATTAACCCTCGATATTCGACCCTTGATGAATCGGCCCCTAAGTGTGTACAGCATTTGCCAGTGCTCTGATTTTAACTGTTGAATTTGTTGACAGATGGTAATATATACAAGACTTGGCAAAATGTAAATTCGCTCTGTCACTCCTGCAGTATTAATGGTCACTGTGATTACTTCCTGGCCCATGGAGCAAATGAGTATTCTAGCCAGATATTGCAGAATTACCCTTCCATCGTTCATTTTTAAACACTTATTGCAATTGACACTCATGAAAGGATCATGTATGGCTTCAAGCACAGTTGCAGGCCCAAAACTTTCCCCAAAGTCTGTATTAAAAACCCCATTTATTACAGATACTTAGGGGCAAATTCACTAAGATTTGTAGTTGCACCAGCGTCCGCTTTGCCTCACTTCGCCAGGCTAATTTTAGCAAGCGCTACGAAAAATGCGCGCATCAGTGAATTTGCGTAGTTATGTCCATTGCGCAAATTTGCCAGGCGTAAGGGTGCGAAGTAACACTAGCGAATTTACGCCAGTGTCCGTTAGTGAATCAGCGAATTAACGAAAATGCGCTACGCCAGCGAATTAATGCTTAGGCGCTTCGTCCTTTAGTGAATTTGCCCCTTAGTGTCAACATGCTCTCCTTGCACTGTATAGTTGTGCTTCCTCTACCTTTACCTCTACCTTTTGTAAATTGAGCATTGCCCTTCCTATTGATACAGGGAAACCTGGAGCCAGGACCACTTTGCTAAATGGGCAAAAGGGGCATCTGCCTAGGGATCACTGATTTGGGTGGGCCCACTGTGCCACTATGTTTTTATTTATTATTTTTTTTTTAATTTTTTCCTCCCTCCATCCCTTCCTAGCTCTTAGACATACCCCCATGCCACTGGTTCCCACCTCACATCTGCCATGTTGATTCTGTCTCGGTTCACTCCCTGCAGAAAATCCAAGATGGCTGTGATTCCACTGTGGAACACACATGGTCATTTTGGATTTTTTCACAGGTGTTTAACCAAGCAAAGAAAGCGCACCAAGCGGGAAAGGAAAGAGAAAACTTTGCAACTAGTATTCTGCTTCTGCAAGTGCAGGTTAATCCATCCAATGATGTTACTAGCCAGTCTAGGGTGCTTACTGGATATTTTTCTGTGATGTTACTGACATGTTTTGAGTTAAAGGAGAAGGAAAGGTTAAAACTAAGTAAGCCTTATCAGAAAGGTCCATCTAAATATACCAGTAAACCCCCAAAGTGGTGCTGCTCTGAGTCCCCTGTCAAAAGAAATACAGCATTTCTTTCCTTCTATTGTGTACTCATGGGCTTCTGTATCAGACTTCCTGCCTTCAGCTTAAACCTCATTGCCCTGGGCAAAAGCATGCTCAGTTTGCTCCTCTTCCCCCTCCCCCTCCCTTCTCTACTGTAATCTGAGCCCAGAGCAGGGAGAGACTCAGGCAGGAAGTGATGTCACACCATGTTAATACTGCAGCTCCTATCCTAAACAAACAGAGAGTTTCTAGAGCTTTTTACTCGGGTATGGTACAACATTCTACAGAATAAATATAGCATTCTTGCTTGCACTATTGCAGCTAATCTATTGGCAATAAAATGCCTCCGCAGCTTTCCTTCTCCTTTAAATGGAGTGCTTATTGGACATATTTCACTTTTCTTACTAGCATGTATGGCGTTAAATTAAAAATGTATTGGTCATTTTCCAGTAATCTTACTGGCATGTGCAGAGTTTATTGAATGCTAATTAGACATTTTTAGTGATCTTACTGGCATGTCTGGAGTTAATGAGGAGGTTATTGGCCATTTTTCAGTCATCTTAGTGACATGTGGAGTTAATGGAGACTTCATTGGTCATTTTTCAATGATCTTACTTGGTTGTCTGGGATTGATAGTGCTCATTGGCCATTTCTGCAGTGATTATACATGCATATCTGGGGTTAATATGTTTGTTCTCCAATGTACCTAGGAATTATATATTTACATTATACATTTTTTATAATAACTTTACTGGCATGTCTGGTTTGTTTTTTGGTAAAATGGGTGTGGTATTCAGAGGTCCAAAAAAGTCAAAAAATGTCCAAAAATGTCTCCATCACGTGGCAGGATAATGGGGGCCCACCATTCAGATCTTTGCCCAAGGCCCACCATGCCCTTAAAATGGCTCTGTCTGGATCTATTGCCACCTCCGAACCAGGCAGTAACTCCAGAATTCCCACAGCACAATAGATGCAGCACAGATGCACCAAAAGATTTGGCACTTTCACAATGAATGCTGGAAAACAATGTGTTCTGGAGTTTTTCAGATAAATTGTGTCTGATTTATGTCAAAGTGCAAGCCATGAATGGTATCTCCCACTGGCCACCACAACTATGCTGAATAAAAATGTGGCAATTAGTGATGGGCGAATCGAACCCGTTTTGCTTTGCCCAAAATCCACCAAAAAGTCTGTGCATGACAAGATTTTTTTGACGCACAGCAATTTTTGGAGTCTATGGGCATCATTTTCTCTGTGAAACTTGGTGAAAAATGTTGCTCAACACTGGTGGCAATAGACCCCTATAAAGATTTGTACTGGACATACAACTTTGTAATTACACTTACTGGTAGTCAGTGAATTTCAGTTGCAGTTCCCCTCAATTTCTGACCCTGTTTTTACAATTGCTTTATGCAAGTGCACATATGAAGGAGATTTTTTTTTTTTCAGTCAACCCATTTGTTAAATACACTGTAAAATAGGGGGTTAAATATAAACAGATAAGTAATTTACAGCACTGGCAAACACAAGTTAGGTTGAACACTATTGATCTATTTAGTGCATAATGTACCACCTACTGTAATTTAAACAGCTGTCACTGATGGGTTCCATGACCATATAAAAGCACAAGGGCACAAACTGAATACTTCTAAAAAGGCCAGGAAACTGAAATATGACATTTAATAAGGCTTTAAATGTTGCTAAATTGGAAGTTTTCTATCCCATCCCATTTAGAATCATAACATTTATTACTAGTGATTATTTGGTTACAATTCTTGTTTTCATACATGCACAGATTAATGTGTGACTGCAGTGAGATACCAACATACTGTACATTAGTTGTTCTATGGCAACCCCAGCATTTTAGTGATCAGATTCCCAGCTAAATCCCATCTCTAATCTCTTTCCCTTTTATGCCTTACAGCAATGAATATAATACAATATAATATATTATAAAAAGTATATTTTCAGGGCTAAACTGACCTTTCCTGCAGTTGACTGTAATACAAATTAAAAAACTTAAAACAGATTTATTTTACAGCATGCTACAAGAATTTTTACAAACACAGCAGGGAGACATCTAATAGTATTTAGATGAAGTCACAACTCATTAGGGAAGTAGAGTGAGGCTCAGCAATCTTATTTGAATAATTAGTAGGAACCTAGCATTCTAGGAGCTGTATTCTCCAAGAGCAATAATCATAGCATGATTAGAAATATTGAAATATTGTTTTCTTTTTCAGCATAGCCTGCAGGGGGGTTGTACCAATCAAGATCTACTGTGTTTGCCTGGCACATGATTTAGCTCCTGTTGGAAATTCAAGAATTTCAACAACTCTGTTTTTGACAACAGTCAGATGTTGGGGCTAAAATATAAATCACAGAGAGAAGAAACTGAAGCATTTATTTGCCACCAACCTTTTCTAGACTCTGATGGGATGTTATGGCTCCTGTGTTGAAGGTAACAAATGGTATAAAGATTATGAAAAGTTTGTGTATGGGCCAGATTATTACCTCAAATTTCTAACTTTGAATCACAGTGTGAAACTGTACAAATTATTAGAAAGTGAAGTACCAAAAATTGCACTTGTGTTCTCAGTGGTTACACAGAAGCCCTATACCTAACTTTATATTACCAAACACAAACTCCTTTTGCTTATATAGTTGGCGAAAGATAGTTGACCTTCTGGATTACCAGCCAAATGGTTCACTGGCTTACTGGTTAGAGTACATTGCACATTTACCAATGTGTAAAGGTCAATCAAATGTTTATTTTTCTGCTCAGTACTAGTACAAAAGGATGTGTTACTGACTGGCCAAAGTGTTCATTCGTGGGTCCCACACAAGGACCAAAATCAAAATACTTAGTAGTCAGGTTGAAAAAACCTATTTTATTTACACATAAGCTAAATTTATTTTCACAAAGTAAATATCATTCATATTTAGGGTTACCACCTAGCTTGTATTTTACCGGACTAGTTGCCAGTATATTTGTAAGCTCAGCCCCTGACCTGCCTATTCTATCCCAAATTCACTCAACTTACCTTTCCTCTTACTTTTCTCTTCCTTGAGCTGTCCGTTATGTCATCACTGTCATGAATCTGCACCCAGAATCCAGAACCAATGCTAAGCTCCCTGGTCTCCGCTCTTGCTTCTGCCTTTGACAGCCGCCTTTCACCTTGGGAGGAGAACTCGGCTAATCGGATGCCATCAGGTCTTATTAAGAGAGGAGCCAAGCGAGGGTTCTGGATGAGCAGAGGGGCACGATTGTTGAGCAAAGTCTTTGGGCAGAAGGTCACAGTACAAGGATTTAGATGAAAGTGGAGTCAGACAGGCAAGGGTCAAAGCCGGGAGATCAATCAAGAGTTGTCCAAACAGGCACGGGTCAGGTTACAGAGTGTAGAATAGTCAGTTTACCAGTCGATCAATCAATCAGGCAAGGGTCAAAACAGGATCACATTACGGGATAATATAGGAAAAGCACCAGGAACTCACAAGGATGAACAAATAACGGGCAAAGAACAGCACAGGGAATTCCCTTTAAATAGTGTTTGAATATCGCGCTGATGTCATCACGCCAGCGTCAATGCGCCTATAAGAAAAGGAGATGCGCGCCCTAAGCAACCACCTCTGAAACAGAAGCAGAGCAGCGTGGCGTGCATCCCTGCAGGCATACTAGACCACCAGGGTAAGCCCTCACAATCACCCTACCCTTTCTACATCACAGACCACCCTTTTTGTCACCGCCCCTGCCAGCCAGTAGGTATTCTTTTAAAAGGTGGCAAACCTATTCACATTTTGCCTATTTTTTGTCTTAAGGGCTTTTATAACATCCTATTGAATGTCTTATACCTTGTAATTTACACCAAGAGAAGACATAGAGGCAAACAACAAAATCACTTAGTCCAGTTATCTTCTATTTGTCATATGCTGCTCATTCTATAGACCTGTTTGTTCTTTATTAGGCCTTCTAATATTCAAAATAGTTTTACTTACTTTGATTCATCTTAACAAAAAACACCAAAAATTAAAGTATTGTCTAACATTTGTAATTGGTTACATATTCACAGAAATCCAGTTGTTCAGTTTGCCCTCTCTTAACTTTTTCCTATACTGTATAAATAGCAACATTTTTTTACCACTTATTGAGACGGATTTCTGGATTAACAATAAATCAGAACTCCAAATTTAAAAAAAACCAAGCAAAATTTGAAATTCAGTTTGGGCTTCTGCTCAAAAACAAAATAAAGAAATGACTGGCTTTTGAGACTATATAAATAGGTGAAAGTAAGCAAGCATATAAAGCCTAAATAACTAGCCAAATTGAAAAGCGCATGCAGAAAATGGATGCTAGAACCTGTCCAAGGAACTACCATGAATAAGAAATTTACAATAATCTTTTATAAAGATAATAACTACAAATGGATTTGCTTTCTCTGACTGCATGCAATTTGTGCATCTGTATTTATCTGTTATGCTACTGTATTGTTTACTTTCATATTATTTATTTGTGGTTTGAAATGTTCAGTTCATACATTCAATTTCAGGTTGTTTAAAATGCAAAAATCCATAGCTCACGCAAGCAAAGTCCAATTCCCTAAAAACTGAGCTTAGTATATGAATATTCATTTTTTTTTTTTTGTTTCAAAAGCACAACATACAATTTAACACTTTTTTCCCATACAGTTGCTAACTTTATTTTAAAGGAAAAATCGGAAAAAAAAGCAAGATGTAGATTCTAAAATTGACACATTGGATCCACAAGAAATAAGTTATGCTTTATGTTCTAGTTTGATTTACTCTATTGTTGATCTAATGAGGACAACTAATTTAAGATTCATTGGAAAGAAATAAAGTAAAACTACAGACCTTTTGATATACATATATGCTTTATACTTTTTTTTTCTAATTTTGACTAAGTACTTGATAAGGGGACTCCTCAATTGACCCTTTGCATTCAGCCATCCCACTGAACCCCATTATTACATTCCTTAATGAAACAACAGGAGCTAGAAATGGGGTAAAATGGTCACTTTATTCATTTTATCAAATAAATAGAGGTTTAACAGTCCTGCTGTCAGTCCTGAATCTGCAGTGTCTTTATAAAAGGAAATCCAAGCAGGCTGTCACATAGCACAAGCAGTAGTAGCCTCTGTATCAATCAACCCATCTTTCAGTCACAGGAGAGAACCTTCTTTCTCCTTGTAAAATTTCCTGTGCAGTACAGGCAAGGTTCTACTGCTGCTTTGACAAAACTTGAATTACATCATCATATATCCACTGTTTTTTGATCCAGAGGAAGGCAAAAACCCCAGCCTGAAGCCAGTGCTGAAAAATTCCTTCCTGACCCCCATAGCAATCAAGAACATTCCCTGGATCAAGCATTTGACACTCATTTAACATGAACGATACCATGCAGACTAAGGCGTTTCTACTGTATAACAGTATCGAAACCACAATATAACAGTGCATGCAGGAAAACATCCACATCGGTTATTAATAAATAATTAGAAGACATAAAGAAGAGAAACTCCTGACATTCACAAAATATGCAAAAAAGGAGGGCTGTTGGCTGTGATGTTTCTACTGTACCTGCTCAGAAGATAAGTAAGTGAACTGATTCTTCTCCTGATATTTCATCCCACTCTTTCTCCCCCCAGCCCAGCTTCCCCTGCCTTGACACATGTGATTCTGCCAATCTTTAAACATAAACCAGTGTAATTTGGCTGCTGGTCATTCAGATCCCTTGTCATGCAGCCTCTGCGTTTATAGCTCCAGGGCTTTTCTTTAAGATAGAGTAGACTGAGCACATTAGGGTATTTCTTAATTATTTACACTTTTTTAAAAACTTTCCATAGCATCATAAGTGATAGGAACCAATCAGCTGTGGAATTATTTATAATATTTGTACTTTATTAAATTCAAATATACTCACAACTCGAATGGGAGGTTATTTAAGAAAAAACTGTGAACGTTTAATATTCCATTGAATAGTCCCGACCTGAATATCTAAAAATCATCGAATGACAGGAAGGCAATTAACATATTCAAATGGTTCAACGGACCCCTGCCATTGACTTGTAAATGAATTTGGTTTGGTTTTAGGTTTTTTCCATGGTCGAGGTGTGATAAATCTCACATTCAAATTTACATTTTAATTGGGGGATTATAATTCGGATGTGTGAATTTTGACACCAAAAAAAATTCCAAAATGTTTACAGCCATCATAATGTTTTCTTTGCATGCTATTTATAATTTTTACATAAAAGTATTTGCCTGGTGCATTCAGGTTCGCAAAACAGTCAGGCTTAGGAACTTCAAGTAACCATTTCTTGAAAGCAATCAACATATTATATGTTTTCCTGTACACTAATATTTTAAAAAGTAGTTTTTTAGTGTCAGTATCACTTTAAGCCATTATACACATATGGGTCTAGTATGTAATTCTGATGAGACCAGTGTGTATTATTGGTTTCTCGCATATGTAGTAACTGTTGAGAGTGAGAATACTGCACTGAAGTTTTGCTATCTAAAAATAACTATAACCTTTATGTTGGAGGATATATTATCTTATTCAATAGACTCAAGACAGGCAGACGGCACTTCTGGAAAAGGTTTATTGGGGTTGCTGCTGTGAATCCTAACGCGTTTCGGGAATAAATCCCTTAGTCATAGGTACCTAAGGGATTTATTCCCGAAACGCGTTAGGATTCACAGCAGCAACCCCAATAAACCTTTTCCAGAAGTGCCGTCTGCCTGTCTTGAGTCTATTGAATGTTAGCAGCGTGGATACTGCTTGACAGAGCACCTGGATGAGTATATGCGGTGAGCAGTAGCGGTCTTTTACCTTTTGTTTCCGATCCTTATATTATCTTATTTGATTTTTTTTTTGGGGGGGGGGAATTTTGACATGTGTGGGACACAGGTATTTACTGTTGTCAAAGTAAGTTATGGATAAAAGTAAAAAAACACTGAAGTACAAAACAAACAGAGTAGCTTGTGTTTGCTGAGGGAGGGATTATAGGGGCAAATTTACTAAAGAGCGAAGTGGCTAAGGCTAGCGAAAAATCGCCAGTGTGACATTTCGTTACTTTGCCGCTTTACTAACGGGTGCAACTTGCGCATTTTACTGAACTTTACCTTTTGCGCCAGACTTGCCTTTGCCACCTCAGACCAGGCGAAGTTCAATAGAGTAGATAGGGCTTGCTTCAAAAAAAGTTAAAAAATTTTCTAAGTCCCAAAAACACTGGAGTCTTTTACTTTTTTAAGGGTGATAGGCTGAAAAAGATTTTTTTTGGGGGGGGGCTTTTTTTGGGGGTACCCTCCTTCCCCCCCCTACATTTCCTAACATATGGCACCTAAACTATACACTGGACACATGTATAGTGCAAAATAACAATATTAAAAAATATTTTATTTTATGAAGCTTTCCAGGCTTGTGTAATGTATTTGCTGCTACATATACATCCATTGTACTTTAACTTGGCGCCGTATAAAAATTAGGCATCGCTAGCGTAACTTTGCTTTGCTTGATGAATTAACGCTAGTTCAACTTCGCTACCTCCCTGAGTGCAACTTCGGATTTTAGTGAATTAGCGGTGTCCTGGCGAACTGCGGCAAAGCCAACGCTGGCGCAACTTTGAAGATAAGTAAATTTGCCCAATAGTGTTTCCGGTCATGGGACCCTTAACCGCAACCCCTCATTTATATACAGAACACACAAAGCAGAAAAACATTTGATTATATTATTTAGCTGAAGGATGGACTGTCCAGAACAAACCTCTTAACAGTACAAAGTTGCTTTACTGTATTTATTTAATACATAACAAACGATGTACTGTGTTGCATGTGAAATACACTTTGTTGTAGAGTTAAAACACTTTCCTTACAGAAATGTGCTGTACTTTAAATATTTTTTAGTACCAAAATAAATTGAGCATGTGTGACAACATATAATTCTGTGATTTGATGCTCTCTTAAACAAACATATTTAGCCTTCAGTCTAGGTATTTTTTGGGGTGTATAACCTTATGACATATTTCATTTGCTTTGAAACGGTTTGACTCTTCTCCTATTTCTATTAGCATTTTAAAAGCTAATTTCAGATATTTATGGCAGAGCTGCTTCATTGGAAAGGTAATAATGAGCAGCTCCAGAGTTTTGTAAAATGCTGCAAAACTAAATCGTTAATCAGAAAGCAAATAAAGGCAACACTGCAAAATAATCACGTTCAGAAAAGCAATTCTAGAAATAATTAAATGACATTTGTTTCATTTATATGTGTGTGAATATATAAAATAACTGCACTTTGCACTTGTTAAATTTAAACTACAGTATGTACTATTTATAAATTAAATGATTTATTAATTATGGATCGTTTGATTTTTATTTAAAAATGTAAGGACACACGGGTGTAGGATATGCTACACAAGGTGATTTTTGGGTGGAGTCTGCATCTTAAATGCAGATATCAGAGTTTAATTCATTTAGATGTAACCAAGCAGCAACTTTTATGTGGAATGTGTTCAGATAAATATAACATAATGTGAAATGTTACTTTTGAATGCAAGTTATTTGTGGGTCAATCAACTTGTGGGATATTTAAATAGATTCCTACCAGCTGATTACTCATTTATATGACAGAAAAAATAAATTGTACAGGCATGGCAACTATTGTCCAGATGGGAATGACATCTTTCTTTTTTTTGAGAAGCCTTTACCTGTAAAATCTCAGAAATGTAATAAATTTTACCTATATAATAGGTAATATGTGACTCTGTATCAGTGCAGCGTGGTAATCCAGGAGTTGAAGAATGAGACTTCCCATCATGCAAGAAACTCAACAGCATGTTATAAGTGGGTAAATAAACAATATTTGTAGGACTTTAGACTAATTTGTTTTTGTAAAAGTTTGGGTGCGTGGTCTTCAATATTATGTATGTTTTCTCTTACAACTGTTTTTTACTATTTAATAATAGATCAATATTGACTGCACGAGATTCAAACACAGTTTAATAGATACCAATAATAGATACAAATATAGAGGTAAATTCAACATTACAAAAATCTGAAATTTGGATAATGAATATGAAAAAACTCAGGACCCATCGTTATTATTATCAAAACAATGAGTAACAATTTGACATGTATAAAATTACAAGCATATAACATTTAACCATATCTTTGCAATAACTTAACGGAATTCCTGTTAACCTACCCCTTCTCCAGCCTAAGGCTAAGCCACCATCACTTGTTTTCCTACCTGTTGTGCCTCGTTGCCCCTAGGACTAGCCCTGGGCCAACTCACCTTGGCAACCACCCCTTTTGGCTACCCAGAAAGGGGAGCCCCACTATGCCAAGCTGCGACTTTGAACCCGCCACCTTCCTTGTCGGGTGGGTGGGAGGGAAAACCTGTTGTTCCTTGTGCCCTAAAAGGTAAGACTGGCTCTTCCCGCCTCTCTCACCCCTATTTAATAACTAAGTCCCTCCCCTTAAGCCTCACCTTCCTTTTCCTACAATCCCCAGAATGCCTAGCATTCCAGGCACCACCTTATTGTACTACTCGTCCCTCAGTCATGCCCCTCTCCGCTTCACCTGTCCCAGGGGCGCTCTATGGGCATCTTTAGAACACAGTGAAATCTCATTCTACACTGTGTATTTTCAATAACTTCCAAATTTTGAATTAACCTTGAAAACTTGAACTAAACAAGAAAAGTTTACATTTTTGAAAAATTCTTTTTTTTCCTTTATTCGGCCAAGAATGCTTGCTAATGTGAATAATTCGTATTTTTTGTTTGTGCCATCCTTTAGTGCATCAACATATTATATCCCTGTTTATCCCCATTTTTGTGTTTATTAGGGGATGTCCACCCAAATATTTTTGTAGCATCTAATTCTGTTACAATTGAAATCACTTCAAATGTTTCAATGATAATAAAGTTCTATTAAATCACAGAGCATGCAAGGCATTGAGGGAGTCTTGATGGAAAAGAGCTGTCTGCCATGCTGATACAATCTTTCAATGGTAATAATAGACAGGAAAAAGAAACTGCTTTTAAAAGCAATCACATATTATTGTAAATAATTGTACATGCTTTCATTGCATTGCCTAAAATAATTTTTTACAATCTGCTGTTGTAAAATTAAATATTAATAGGCACCAATGAACAAAAAAAGCCAAAAGTGGACATATCATGAAAATTGTAAAATAGTTGTTTGACTCTACTAAGCAATGGCGCTTGATAAAAAATGTTATCAAGTATGTGAATTGCCTTCTTGTACTCGGATGGAAAAGCCATGCCAACTATATGGTCAAAATCCATAATTTATTTGATATAACATTCTCAAAAGCCCTATGTGTGTATGCTGAATTTGTACTTTCAAAATGAATCAGTTAATAGTGCTGCTCCAGCATAATTTGCACTGAAATCCATTTCTCAAAAGAGCAAACAGATTTTTTTTATATTCAATTTTGAAATCTAACATGGGGCTAGACATATTGTCAATTTCCCAGCTGCCCCAAGTCATGTGACTTGTGCTCTGATAAACTTCAATCACTCTTTAATGCTGTACTGCAAGTTGGAGTGATATCACCCCTCCCTTTTTCCCCCCAGCAGCCAAACAAAAGAACAATGGGAAGGTAACCAGATAGCAGCTCCCTAACACAAGATAACAGCTGCCTGGTAGATCTAAGAACAGCACTCAATAGTAAAAACCCATGTCCCACTGAGACACATTCAGTTACATTGAGAAGGAAAAACAGCAGCCTGCCAAAAAGCATTTCTCTCCTAAAGTGCAGGCACAAGTCACATGACCAGGGGCAGCTGGGAAATTGACAAAATCTCTAGCCCCATGTCAGATTTCAAAATTGAATATAAAAAAATCTGTTTGCTCTTTTGAGAAATGGATTTCAGTGCAGAATTCTGCTGGAGCAGCACTATTAACTGATTCATTTTGAAAAAAATTTTTTTTCCCATGACAGTATCCCTTTAATAAAGGGAATTATAATTGGTTGCCCATCAGTAACAAAACACAAATACTGTTATAGTAAGATCTATTTTTCACAAAATGTTAGATATTCATATTGTTCTGTTTATGCTTTCTAAATTACTTATGGTGAGAATTCAAGATTAACGGCTGTTCTTGCACTGTTGATCTATTTCTCAGTGGGATCAATTAAGTTAAACAAGGTACCTTTTCCTACTGTAATTATTTAAAATGCTGCTGGTATTTGAGTGTTTGTTCTATGAGGGTAGCTCTTGAAACCAAGTTTTATTGTGCAAAATCTTTACTATTCTACAATCATATTATTAAAATATATCTTGCAAACAGGAAAGAAAAAGGGTGAGAGGGAAGGAGATGGAGGTTTTGGGTAATGGCACTGCGAGTGACTTGGACCATTTTATTGCCCAAAAAATGTTGTGGCTCTTCTGAGAACTTTGCTTTGAAGCAATAATGGTCTGCACAATCATAGCTTGACTGGTCCTCCAGTCTGCTAAGATCGACTCCTAGTCTGTCCTGTTCTACTACTTCCTGCTCCTGTCTGTCCAGTTTTATCCATGTTCCACCTTGTTCCCAGATCCCCTTTAAACTCATATTGTCTCTTATGAAATAATTGAAAATTATCTTTTATAAAATGTTTTATGAGTTGGTAAAGCCCTTAGCAGTAGAAGGGCTGGTGGTAAAAGAGAGGTTAAAGGACCCAACTCTGCACTTTGTGTTTTTTCCATTGAAATTCCCAGCTCTAATGAACCGAGCCTTCTCCTCTACAGTCTTGAATATGATATGTATGTGATGTAATGCTTGTATTTACAGTATATTGTATGTAATCTCTATGCTTGATTTATGAGTATGTTGCACAATGATGTTGAATAGGTTTGTGCTTTTTAGTAATCATCATTATATTTATGCAAACTGGAACTTTTAAAAGAAAGAACATGCCTGTTACCTATGGTATCCCAAAACTGACAACAGACACAAAGCTGGAATCAAAATGAAGGAAATCCCACTGGTTAAGGACCACATGAGTACGGTACATAAAGGTGAGATAACCTCATGTGACCTGATCAGATAAGACCATGATTTACCTACCATGCTGGTGGCCAAATGGACTTTGAGTATGTGTAAAGCTTAAACTATGTGATTGTAAAGCATGTTCTTGCATTTAGCATGTACACAATTATGATTAATTATCCTAATAATAAAATAATTATAATGTGTTTTTTGATGAAGTCTAGGAATTAAAAAAAATAAATAAAAAAAACCTCTGTTCTATGAATGATTTTCCATTACAATCAAATGGCAGATATCTAAAAATTTATGTCTGACAAGTACAAGTACCCATAAGAATATTCATTTTCATTAATTCATTAGAGACATAAGTACTGTTCGAAAACCCTGCATTGTTTAATGTTTCAATAATTAGCTTTTTTGTGTATGAAAAGACTTCAGATTCAATCTTCTTTATCTATTATTTTCTTGTAAAATAAAATATACACAAAGATTTTTCCAAGCTATACCCTTTCAAGCGACTTACTTTATTTTCTTTCTAGAAAAAAAACATTGTCTTTTCTGCAAAGATTGCGTTTTATTTCACATATACTTGCATATTTTATTTTATGAATAAATACCTGTCGTCAGCATGTTTAGCAGTTGAAATAAAACTTTTTACTATGTCTTCTTTTGTGAATAATGTATATTTTTAGAGAATAATTAGTTTGACAAAAGAAATGCAAATATTGCAAATGTGTTGAGACGTAATGTAGCCTGACAAGATCTACAATACCTGCATGAGAAATACTACATTAATACAAACATATAGATTCTCTCAAGTACAAAAACAACAAATAAGTTAAAATAGGGATTTTAAATGTTTACCCAATGTTTTTCCATACTTAGTTTGAATGGTTAAATTAATGACTGATGTTAAATGGCACCAACAATAGCATTATGTATTCTTTGTATATGTTTGGGTGTATGTAAAAAAAAAAAAAAAAAAAAATTCTCAGAACATCTGTTTGAACCCCATAGTTTATATGCACAATGGATGACATTTTTCCAAAATGTATGCTGTGCATTGCTATAATCATTAGAGGGGCCTTCCAGCACAGTACTGAGTTGCTTGAAATGCCATGTGACCCATCTGTAAAAATAAAATAAACTTGTATTTCATAGCAGCCTCATACTGACAGCCAGCCTTACCTATGGCGCTTCTTCAGAGAAAACTGTCAAGCCTCGACCTCCTTATATACCGCAATGAAATGACTGTTAAATAAAGAATCTTCTAAAAGAATGTGGTCCCGAATGATTTCTTTTCCATTAGATATTTTCAGTGAAACATTGCATGTCAGCTGTCTCAGTTAATTATTAAAAGTACCAAATACATGAGACACACATTATACTTCCATTCTGTTTTTTACTGCTTCCCATATTTAACCCCTTTCGTAGGGGTTATATTTCTTAGGGACATTGAAGCAATGACACACAGAATCTTTGGGGGTAGCCTTACTTAAGTAATTTACAGAATAAAAAGCACATGGGGAAGCATACCCAAAGTGTAAAGACAGATAATTTTAATACAAATTAGAATAAAAAAGCATTCAAAGAGTTACAATCGGCTTAATGCTAGGGCCAGGCGCCCTAGGCAACCTGAGTGGTTGAGTGACCAAGAAGTGCGCATGAATTACTCAGGCGAGAGGGGACCAGACTAGGGTATGAGGCAGAGAAGCTTTGCACCCAAGGCACATGCCTACTCTGTCTACCCCTAATTCTGGTCCTGTTTAATACTTTCAATATACCATGACCTTCAGATCCAGATAATTAAAAAAGGGAATCCACCAATGCAGCATCTGTGTATAATCCCTTGGCATTAAAAAGATAGAAGTGTTGTGACATTGGGCCACTCACTTAATTTGCTTTAATCACTCCCTTTGCTCCTAGCAGACAGTAACACCTGCCCCGCTGGAAGTTCCTTACAAAGCCAGGTCACCTTCCCTGAGTCTTGTTCTGAGAGCCCTCACAGATACAAATACGAAAGGTCCTCTGCACTCAACACATTATCAATATATTATAGTATATATACAGTGAGACGTTTTGTTTTTAAAGGAGTGGTTCACCTTTACATTAACTTTTAGCATGTTATAGAATGGCTAATTTTAAGCTTTTCAATTCTTCTTCATTATTTATTATTTTTTAGTTTTTGAATTATTTGACTTTTTCTTATAACTCTTTTCAGCTTTCAAAAGGTGGTCACTGCACTAACTCTATCTAAAACAAATATTCTGTAAGGCTACAAATTTATTGTTATAAATACTTTTTATTACTCATCTTTCTATTCAGGCCCTAAATATATCTGTCTCTTATTCAAATCAGTTCATAGTTGCTAGGGTAATTTGGATCCTAACAACCGGACTGCAGATATTGCAAAGAGCTGCTGAATAAAAAGCTACAAAAACCACAAATAAAAAATGAAAACCAACTGCAAATTGTCTGAATATCACTCTCTACACTGAACAACCCCTTAAAGTTACTAAAAACAAATAGTTTAAACAGGAGCAGCAGGCAGCTCCATGTAGTCACTCCCACCCTTTCCAGCTATAGACAGGTGACCACAATGTTGGCCAATGGGACTTTTAATCTTGAAAGCAAGTAAGTTGCAGGTAAAACTTAGTCCCTATGTAAAATTTATAATGGAGTAGTAAAAGGGATGACTTTGACTTTGTTGGCCAGATTGAATATATTGTAATATATGGACAAGTAATCCCTGCTTTGTTTAAAAGGGAGGGCATTTTTTAGTAGCTTAAGAGTAAGACACAAAATGTGTCACTGTCCTTAATATATTGATAATGGGTTGAGTTCCGATGATCTCTTGTATTTGTCTGTATGAATTTTGTGGTCACAGCCTCATTGCACCCCCACCTTTCTCACACCCACAGAAGATTCATCTCTTTTTCTCACATACAAGGAAGAGCCCATATCATAGTTTCTTCCTCTGACATTAGCACAGTGGTGTAGTGCCGATCATTTCATCTCTAGAATTTACCTGCACTAGAATGCAAACACATTTTTTGCAGAGAACATGTCAAACACAAATTAAACCTAGGGATAGAACAATAACAGACACGAAAGGTTTTTTTTCCAAAAAGGGAAAACTATTTGATTTTGGGGTTTAAAAAAGCACATAAAGAACCACTATTTTGTGAAGATATTTGGGGTCCAAAGTCATCCTCTAGATTACACATGTCCTCTGTGTATATTTAATTTACACAAGAAATCCAAGTCTTTCACTATATTACTTTGAATTTTGACTGCATTTTACTTTGTCTTTTTGCAAGGATGAAGAAATATTTTTCAGACTTTTTCCATTAATGTGGCAAGAGGAATCATCACATTTATCTTATAAAGTTAATCAAAATATTTTCATTAAATTGAAATTAAAATGGACACCCACTGTTTGTAATTAATATACTTATCATTAAAATACCACAAAATAACATTTCTAGAGACTCATTAACCTCTTCCAAGCTTAAAAGGAATGTAAAGCATAATACATCTAAGCGCTAATGATTGCTGGAAAGGTTATTAAATAATATCAAATAGCAGACTTTTAAATTAGGAGGTAATTTGACATGGGTTATTAAAAAATAAATGACATTAGGAATAAATAAAGACTTAAAAGGCTACTCAATGAAATATTTATCTTAAATATGTTACTTTGTTCAATACCCTTTCATAGTATAATATAAAGTTCTGAAATATTACTGAACATTTCAGGCACCATACTGTGCAGGTAGAGTGAAAAATTAGCACATAAAAAAGTAAAAAATAACACTGAGTTTCAAAAGTGTAGTACTTTTTTTTTGGTCTAACCAAGCTAGACAAATCACTGCAATGCTCATAACAGCATTAAGGCATATGGGGAGTTTTTATCTGCACTGTAATACAATGTAAATAAAATGCTAATCATTCACTTCCCACAGCAATTTATGACAAGCACATGATTTACTCTTCGCCATAGCATTAACTAAGCACATGTAAGAGAAAATTGCTTGAGGTGCTTCTATTAATTCCAGTTTAAAGTGACCCAAAAAAAGGCATTCACCCCAAGACACACCCAACAAAAACATTATACGTACCATCGCCCCTTGCAATCACAATGTCACATCCTGCCTGGATTTGAATTAGGGACCTGCTGTCTTCTGTGCAGCCTACTTGCCATTGTTCTAAGCAAGCAGGAGGATGTTTAGTTTATGCTTTGGTCGCCTTTATTTGCCAGGCAGGCATAGTGAATTCATCTGTGGTCAATTGGCCACAGGTGCTGAGAGTTTACCATCAGTGTGGCTATAAACACCCCTGCTCTGCACTCACACATTGCCTGCTGTAGGTCAAGCTTGCTTATTCCTCTGTGCTGATTTCCTGTTTCTGATTCCTGTCTCTGAATTCTGCTTTTGTTATTTTCTAGTTCTGACCCTGACCTGTTCCTGACCTAGCATTTGCCTCATGCCTCAGTGGTTGATTTTTCCGTTGTGACCCGGCCTGCTTGACTATGATTATTCTGATTATCTCCTTCCCTGCTGTATGTTTGACTCCCTTGTTAGCCCCGGTAGAAGTTGATTCACGTGAGATAAGCCCTTGCAGCACCCGATTAGCCGAGGGCCTGGCCGAAGCCAAAGGTGGCTGTTATAGGCAGAAGATCACACCTAGACCGGGATCCAGTGACTTCCCCTCGGGTTTGGGTTAACCACAAGTAACACACAACAACAAAAAAAATAGACATGTTCTAGAAGATCTAGTGAAATAACTTCTCCCTCAAGAGCATTTATCTGTAAAATCATTATTAATAAAATATAAACATTTAGAGACAGCCAGTTGAGATGAGCATCACCCTGCAATACATTTAGAGGGTTATTTATCAAAGTCTGAATTTATCTCAATATTTTCTGCTACAAACTTTGATCAAATCCACTTGGGTTTTTAAAACTTATTTAGTATTACATTTTCCCAAAAAATTGCTTTGCAGGACAAAAAAAAAATCAGATTTTCACGATTTTTTCAGAATTTTCATCCGAAAACTTTGGGGTATTGCACGAAACCCAGCGCACATCAAAAAATCATTGGGACTTCTCCCATTGATTTATATACAACCTCGACAGATTTTCCGATTTTCAAATTTTGACTTTTCCATCCTCAGGGTTTAATAAATTCAGAAAAATTAGATTTTTTTAAAAGTCCTATTTTATAAAAAAAAAAAATCACAATTCTAACAAGTCTAAATTACATTCTTAAGTGATGCCTGGATCAACAAAAAGTTGGTCGGTATGCAACCCTAACTTGCCCTCTTCCAGCCTGAAAGCAACCCTGCCAGGTGTGTACTAGCTGCTGATCCTCCAGGTTCAGCCACAGGAGGCAGTGTGGTTGGAACCTGCCAATTTATGTTTCTCTGGTCTGTATTTCCTGGCCCATGCACTTAATCTAGGAAGAGGTGGGTCAGGTTAACTGTAATGCCTATAGGAAAAAATGCAATTTTGTCACATTGATGAAATTTGTCACATTGATCTGTTTTCATACTATGATTCTGGGGAATCCAGTTTAAATTTCAGTATCCTTAAGTAAAAAATAAATATGGTTGGCTACTTAAATGTGACCAAAAAAAGAAAAATAACATGTACTAAATCTAAACTTCTTCGTCCACATAGAGATTTCTGGTTTTGACCTACAGGAAAAGAAGTCAGTTTGGTTTATTATTTGGCATTTTGAAAGGAGGTAAAATAAATACATTTACATTAATTTGTCTATCCATTCAAATGCCAGAGAAACACCCACATGGTTAGTTCCATAATGAAAGCAAAAATTTGACCCTGCTCATGAAGTCTTATAATGCAAAAAATGCAGTTATGTACCCTTCGAAGGCGCATATTTGTGAGAATTATCATTCCAATTATTGTTCACAAACACAAAACACAGTCCAAATAAACTGCAGTAAGTGCTTAATGGAAAGAATTTGTACCTGTCATATCCCACATAAGTACTTCCCCATTAAGAAGTAAAGTATAACTTTTCATTTCTTAGTCCTACTTGACAGTTGTGTTAATAGACAAACTGTGGACCATGTGATGGATGTTTGCTATTTGTGAGCAATTTTTCCTTTGAAATCGATTTATTTTTTCCAAACCCACAAGCCAAAGGTGTATTACATATTTCATAGTTTGCACCAGAAAGCAATGTATGTAATAAAACGTATTATTGAAAATGTCATATATGTGCCCAAAAATACAGCACTTATAAACAGGTCTTGTAGTAATGTAGTAACTGTCTAATGAGGATTTTTCTTATATCTGTTTATTATATTTCTGAACAAGGGGTGACTGGCCTGGTATTGACATTCATAACAAGTAATGCAGTAATTTTCCCTAGTACAAGTATGGGATCTGTTATCCAGAAACCTTTTATTTAGAAAGCTCCAAATTATGGAAAGGATGTCTCCCATAGACTCCATTGTATCCAAAAATTATTTTCTTTTTCTCTGTAATAATAAAACAGTAGCTTGTACTTGATCCAAACCAAGATGTAATCAATCCTCATTGAAAGCAAGACCAGCCTATTGGGTTAATTTAATGTTTATGTAAGGTTACCTGATGGTTTAGTGGGGTCTAGGGGCCGACAGGGAAGCCCCCACTTGCATGATGTCATCGCTCAGTGGTGCAAAGTTTGAATATTTAAAGGGACCTTGCGGAAGACTGAGCTGTAACCGGTAGCCTAGCACTAGTTCTGGATTAAGGGATCCGATTATGACAGTTTACATGATAGTAGTAGTAGTAGTAGTAGACTGGTAGACTTAAGTTATGAAGATCCAAATTATGGAAGATCTCTTATCCAGAAAACCCCAGGTCTTGAGCATTTGGACAACATGTTCTATATCTGTATTGGCAAGTTACAACAGAGGTTGCAGATCAAACATTATGCATTCTCTGGAGTTATTTTTTTTATTATAGTTTGATAAAAGCAAATAAAAATGCATACTTGTTAGTTAAGGTTGTGTTTCCTACCAGTCGGGAACAGGTTAACAGTAGTTTTATTTAAAGGCACACCATCACAAGACAGCATAATCATCTTTGGCAAAATCCACATACAACAATTTTCATAACAAATATTCATTGAAACATGTTATAACATTATGGCAATTAGCTTCAGTCACAAACAATCTTAAACATTTCTGAAAAGCACTTTTCTTTTGGCAAAGCTTTCAATAATACTATTAAATGGAAATATGTTTAAGAGTTCAGACAGAAATGCATGCAAAGCCAAGCTATTCAATCTTTCTGGGCTGACAGCTGATCTAAACTAATTTTTATTTTGCTTTTGGCACGAGAAATTCTGTTAGCACTGGTGGGCAGAAAAATGTACAACGCAATGTCTACATTTGGATAAATTGTTTGCAGCTTTACAGCTGTTTTTGTAGGTTTTTGCAATTGCTTAGTTAAGCCTCTGACAGCAAGAACTTTAATTACTAAAAGTGGACAGGATGAATTCCTATTTTATGTCCTATAGGTGAGTTCACTTTCTCAACATGTTCAATCTCAGAGGGCAAACAGACAATGTTATGCATCTTGGCATGAAAACATTTTTCATCCTTGTTTTTAAAAGCAATGTACAGAAAATATTATCCTGTCGGCACAGAGAGGTGGGTGGGCTTTTAAGTGCACAAGATATTGTAGTCTGAACAAAGATTTTTGGGATTAAACAACATGAACACAAACAAGTACTGTACACGGCTCAAAGGGAACATTGATTAACACATTATTAGGATGGAATGAAAACATGGCAGACCATAAGCCTATAACTGTGCACTGCCAATTTTGGCTACATGTCAGCATGATTTTATCTATAAGGCAGAGTTTTTCCAGCAGAATTCCAACATAGTTGTGGGTGCATGCTAAGTTTCAGATAAATATATTCATACAGGTATGTAATCCGTTATCCAGAAACCCTTTATCTATAAAGCTCTGAATTATGGAAAGGCCGTCTCCCATAGTAACATAGTAAGTTAGGTTGAAAAAAGGCAAAAATTGATTAAGTTCAACCTTTTAGCTCTAGTTTAATCCACCTAACTGCTAGTTGATCGAGGAAAGCAAAAAAACCCCATTTGAAGCCTCTCTAATTTGCCTCAGAGGGGGAAAAATTGCTGATTACTGCTCATAATGCCATTCACTAGGACAAAATGTTGAATGTGATCCCTTAACAAGCATTCAAATAATTTGCCTACCACAGATGTCACATTTACTGGTCTATAATTGTCAGGCTGAGATCATAATCCCTTTTTAAATATTGGAATGACATCAGCTTTCCTCCAATCCATAGGTGCCATACCAGATGAAAGCGAATTTAAGAAACTAAGAACTAAGCTCTCTTAGAACCCAAGGATGAATGTCATCTGGTCCTGGTACCTTATTTACATAAATTTTTATTAAAGCTTTACAAATCATATCCTGAGTCAGCCATTGACTAGATTGAGATTGAGTTGAGTAGTGCAGCTATGAAGTGAGCCTGGGAACTCTGACTTCTCTATACTGAAGAAAAGAACTGATTTAGCACATTTGCCTTTTCTGTATCTGTTACAACCATACTGATACCATTATTTAAAGGAGCAAAACTCTCAAACCACATCTTTTTACTATTAATATACTTAAAAAAAACATTTTGGGGTTAGTCTTAGCCTCATCTGCAATGTGCTCCTCATTTCCTATCTTTGCCATGCAGATTTCTGTTTTACAACATTTATTATAGTGTTTATATTCATTAAATGCAGCATCTGTTCCCACAGACTTGTAGTTTTTAAATGCCTTTCTCTTCTTTCCTATTAACTTTTTTACTTCTATATTTAACCACAGAGGGTGATTCTTAGTGCTTCTACATTTACACCTTAAAAGAATAAATTGAGAACAGTAGTGATTTAATATTATTTTAAATGACAATCATTTCTATTCTGTGTTTTTTGCTGAAAACATAATGCCCCAATCTGTGCTATGAAGGACAGCCCTCAAGGCTCTACAATTAGCTTTTCAGGGTTTTTGTTGTCCCAGTGTACATTCGTTTTTTTTGCCCCAGACATTAAATGAGATCACATGATGGCCACTATTACCCAAGGGTTCAATTACTTGCACATTGTATGCACAAATATGTTCTGGGTCATTAGAGATCACTATATCCAGTATAGCATTTTTTCTGGTTGGCTCCTTAACAACTTGTGCCATAAAATTATAATGCAACAAGTTTATAAACTTGTTCCCAATGTCCTGTCAGTACTATTGCTCCAGTCTATAGACATTTTTTTCTGTAATAATAAAACAGTACTTTGTACTTGATCCCAACTAAGACACACATCATCCTTATTGGAAGCAAAACCAGCTTATTCGGTATATTTAATGTTTACATGATTTTCTAATAGACTTAAGGTATCCAAAATTGGTGCTGCTCAATAAATAGCTCCTTAATAAATATGTATGGGGGGTGTCTGTGTTATGTGGGTTGGGTGGTTTAGAGTTAAGTTTTTCCCATTATTTCATGAGAGGAGGGGTATATACATACTTCTTGCTTAATGCTGTGAATATGTATACGTTGTTAATAGCTCCTGAGGAATCCTGAACGCAGAAAGGTAAAATGGGTAGTATAAAAGTATTTTTTGTGCTATAATCCTCATTAAATACTGTATGCTGCAGTTAACATTTATTAGCGCTGCTCCTTGATATCTGCAAGGATTTTGGTTTGCATTCCACTGTGGAACACATGCTAAAACTCTAATGGTTGCCATTTTAGATTGGAGAGTCTAAGGGGGTTATTTACTGAAACTTGAATTAATCTCAGTCTTTTATGAAAATAAAGTCAACCAAACTCCCTTTTACAAATTGAACTCATGTATCAATAAGTTTTCTCGAAGAAATCAGAGCAACAAAATCACTCGCTTTAAAAAATCAACTTTATCAAATTTTCACTGCAAAAACTCAAATGTTTTAAATTATCGGAAGAAAACCCACACTTTAACGGATTATCCAGTGCAGATCACAATGTCCAGAAACAACTTCATGGACATCTGTCATTGACCTAGACAGGTTTGAGATGGAGTATTTTCAGATAAGGATTTTTTAACAGATTTGGGTTATTATAAATGTCTAAAAATGCAAGGGTTTTTTTTCCACAAAAAATTTCAGTTTTCCCCTTGAAAACCTCAACCAGATAAATTTGAGATTTAATAAATGGCCCCCTGAGGGACAGAATGTTTGGAGGAAATTTTGAGCAGTAGATTGGAGGAGCAGAAACCTTTAGAGGACAGATGGCACAAGTGGAGTGGAGAATGATCGTTTATGGTGGTGAGAAAAAACTGGTGAAGGACTTTTATGCATGCTGATTTAATGCCACTGCTGATCCTTCTGACTCTATAATTAATAGCCCACCTGAGTGTGACTCTTTCATCTTGTGGGTGGTTTTATTGGCCCTTCATTAATAACTACAGGATTATTGATTTCTTCCCCTGTCCCCCTCTTTTTCTCCAGAATTTGCCTGGGACTTGCTATATTACCTCACTTTTTTTAAAAAAACAGGCTGGTGAGGAATTGAACTTTACATAGTACCAAGTATTTTCTCTCTCTAGAAAATATAAATATATATACATCTTTTTTAGAGAGTTATTTATTGAGCAGCATCACCTGTGGATGAAAAGTAATAGAGGTTATTATTTTTGTCTTTGAGTATAAGCCTTAGTATGCTATGGCTCCCTCATTTCTTGAATGTAGGGTTTTTTTCAGTGAACCACTTTGTCTTTGGAATTTATATAAAATTGCAGTTGCTCTATAAATGGCTATAATATTTTTTCACATTCCCTTTACGTATTTATTTGAAATTCACATTATATACATACTACATAATCATGCATAAGGATAAGAAGGAACATTAAAACATATTTGGCGAGAATGCAGAAATGTAAAACTATATTGAATTCAATGTTTAGGTCTACTATGAAAAGTATCAAAGTTTATCTCTTTCTACTTAGAAAAGAGAACTTATAAGCCTGCAACTATCCTCCATAAAACCCAGCAATAGACCAATGATTATATATACCATGGCTACAGCTAAGCTTCTTATAGGCTGAAATTGATAAAAACACCCCACCCTAAAGAATACAATGAATTGTAAATTCAAAATGTGATGTCCATAGACCTAGTCCATAGAATGTCCAATAGTGATGGGCGAATTTGCCAGTTTTGCCGCTGGCGAATACATTCGCGAATGGACACCCATTGACTTTAATGGGCGTCGACATCAACTTTGACACTGGCGTCCATTTAGACGCCGGGGACAATGGGCGATGGTGTCAAAATCACAGTTTTACAAAATTTCGCCAGTTTCATGGCGAAACGGGACAAATTTGCCCATCACTGCTTACCAACTGTATTACAACATGAAAGAGATTCCTGGATAAAAAGTACAGTAACCACTTGATTTAATAACTATCTTCTACAAAACCATAAAGAAGATAAATGAAGATCACCATACCATCAGCTAACTTGACTTTCATACCTTCATCACAACATAGCAACAATGACCTTAATTTGCCTCCAAGCAGACATACTCCTCCTATTAATTCCACTGAATGGGACCTGTGCTGTGAACATGCTTTTTTTGTTTTAAACACCAAAAATCTGTGGTTTTTGTTATTTATTGAGCTAAATAGGGAAACTTTAGCTCCTCCATGTTTTGTCCTTTCCGGGGAGATAATCTAGGTTTTATCAGCACCTTGGAAAAGGGAAAGAATTAACCTCCCTCCTCATATTATGCACAGATATGTGAAAATGTAATTTTCATTATTTTTTTCCTCTAAAGAAACATGAAAGTGAGATAAAATAATGTACTATGGTAATTGCTCCAACACTTTTCTAAATATTCTGAAACTATAGATGTGCTATAAAGTTTTCGCAGCTCCACTTAAATTTATAAAATATGGTTTAATTATGGATTATATATGAAAATTCCTTCATTCCATGAACAGCAGCATATACATTTAAAATACTGCAAATTCAGTAAACAAGCAAGCAAACTGTACTTTAGCTGTCCTTTCCCTTTAAAATACATTCAAATAGTAAAAGAACATTTTAAGATAATTTACAAGGATTATTAAAGCTGCTACATCTTTTGCCTCTCTAATTATTAAGTGGTAGCTGCTGCAGAATTTAATTATATTTACCCAATATAAAGCACATTCCTAAGTTGCTCTGTATATGACTGTACTGTATATACCACAATCTGACAGCAATATAATTTAAATAAAGTGCCAGCACCAGATAAAATGAAAATATAATAAAACTCAGTGGTTATTTCTAAAAATAATACACTTGCAACAGATTAAATCTTTCTTTGTTTTGTCTCTCACAGGCATTAACATGAATATGTTTCAGTTTATTAAAAGGGAACCTTTATTGAGGTTACATCTATAAAAGTGAATCATTCCAGCACAGTTTATACGATGGTTCCATAATTATTCGCAAACCTCTCTTCTTTAGGTTAGATAGAGATATACACTTACCAGAAAGATATTTTTTGTTCCTAAGGAAACAGTAATATAAACTTTAAACATAAAGTAATATAAAGAAAAAAGTGGGTATTGATTTCATAAACCCATTTAAAACACACCTCCAGAATATTTAGAATTAGTCGAGTTTTTTTAACTGCCAACCTGAATTTGTTGTATAATAAAAAATATATATACAAATAGAGCAGAATATACTGCATGCCTGCAGATTGTCACTTCTCTCCCTCAGAAATGTGTTCATGTGTATCTGCATGCATCAAATATTTTCTCTGCAGACAGCAAACTGCTTTCAATGAGGATTTTCTAATGCCACCGTTACTTCTATTTTCAATCCAATATAGAGAGCTGCTGCTTGATGTACTGATGGTGGTTATTCTGCTGCATATTTGAATATTTCTACAGTTTGAAATATGACTGCTTTTGTTCCTCATTGTGAGAACAGTTTATCATAACCTTTTTTTCCCCTTACTACTGGCAGAGAATGATTCGTTTTTATTATATCTTCTTCCAAGTGGAAATATCAGTCATAATTCTTCACAACACACACCAGGGCTTCATGACCCCATTCTGATTATTGGGAATAGTTTAAATGGACAGCTGATAATTATATTAATTGAATTTCTTAACCATTGTATTATCAAAGGGTTTATATATCAGAATATAGTAAATTATTCCCTGACCAAGCAAAAATTGAATATTTGGCACACGGTTGCCCAAATCATTTTGAGATTTGAAGTTCCTGGCTTGAACATCAGCCTGAACAGTAACCCCAACATACTGTCTTGATTCCTTCTTTATCAGGCTCAAATGGACCGTTTGGGCTCACTCTCTCTTTTCTCTTTCCCTTTTTTCTGTCTTTTGTGTTTCTTACTTTTGCACTACAGTATGTATGTTTAAACTGAAAACTGTTAAATAAAAACTTATAAAAAAAGAATATAGTGTGTATATATATACTGTATATACAGTACATATACATGATATATACCATATATATAATATAATATAATATATATATATATATATATATATATATATATTTAGTTTTCATGTGTGAGTGTGTCTATAGTATTATAGACTTGTTTGTATGTATCCGCACCTCCTGACAAAACACCTATGCCATTAATAAGTGCAATCTCTATAAATATATACACACATACACTGGGGTTCATTTGGAAGAGTTGGGCTTGATGGACTATGGGTTTTTCTTAACCCAAATTAACTATGTAATTAACTATATAAAACAGATATAAGACATACCATTTTTAGCATGCTTCTTTTTTCAGTGTAAAATGAAATCTCTCTTGTGTGTTATTATTTGCACTGGAAATGATATCCTGCAGTGAGGAATATCTTTTCTGTCATTAATAGGGGTGATTTACAGCAATCTACAATACTATATGACTGGATGTTCTGAAAAAAGGTCATGAAGGGTATTTCTCTGTTATGTTTGTTTTGTCAACAAATATTATGTATATGGAAAAGTTTTTTTAATCAGTTAACACAGTAAGAAATGTTATTCTAATAAATTTTGAATTACATTTAGAATCTATGTTTGATTAAATGGGGTAAAAGAACATTAAAATTATAATCCCCCAGGAAAATAGTTCAATTTAATAGTCCCCCAAAATCCCCACTTGTGACGATAATCATCTGTGCTTAATTAATCAAGACTTTTCTCTACCTGATTTCTGTTATAGAGATTATTTATTTCTAAAGAATTCTTAGAAAAATGCACTATTTTTCATTAAATATGTATGATTAGCCTGTGACATTTACATTTATTGGCAAATATTGTCACAAACATGTTAAATGTGTTACTTGGGAATGACGTAAGTGTTACTAGGAATATTAATTAAGCAGTCAACTGGGGCTTCTTATTTATTTATCCTGTCTTGATTACACTGTGCCTTATTTATCTGGTCAGGTGTTTTATCAATTAGAAATGTCCTCTGAGCCTAACGCAGTGAAAGACATTAAGGCCAGTCAAATCACAAAATGGAGTGAAAATGTAATTATTTTATTGCAAGAGAGTAGTTAATTATCAAAAAAACATTTGGGAAGAACTCATGTTGTCTAAAAACAGTAAAAATGTATCAAAACACATAGAAGTGTGTATCAAAACACACACACACAACAACACATATCATGGCAGACGTCCTTGCAACAAGGCACAGGAGGTAGTACTATATAAAATACATTTGACTTGTGTTTCCCTAATAAACCATCAAAAATTGTGTATACTTGTCCCTATCTTACTAACAACAACAAGACGGCGAAAATATTGAAACAAAAATGTTCTCCTTAATCAGTCTGTCTCAGGGTAAGTGAAGGTTTGAAGTTTATAGAATTCTGAGTTAGAGATTGGAAGCATTTGGTCTTCACTGTCTTAATGGAGATCTTTAGTTTGAGTTCAAAGGTAAATTTGTGTGTTTGCATCATTCCTCTTCACAGACAATGGAAAAGGGTTGGATGAGGACTTGTATTCACCAAGAAATATTGCTATCTACAATCTCATTTAACAAAACATGACACAGAATGATTGACTAAAGTACCAATAAACCCTGGTTTAAATATGCTTATTAGTGAGAAACTGGGAATGGCAGGTCTACAACATCTGGTCACCTAATTAACCATTCCCAAAATAAGCATTCAAACATAAGTTTTTGGTGATTTAACTCAACACAGGTTGAATAGTTCATTGTTATTGTTAGCGAAGGTCATTAAAGTGTTTTTAATTAGTAAGCAGGTGCAAGGGCCAACAAGATACTTTATTTTTTAAAAGTAGGGATGGACCAAATACAGGATTCGGTTCGGGATTTGGCCAGAATTTGGCCTTTTTCAGCAGGATTTGGATTCCACCGAATCCAAGAGTCTGGCCGAACCGAATCTGAATCCTTGAAATCATGTGAGTTTTCCTCACAAAAAAATGTTAACTGCATGTGCAGCATGCAGTTCTCTTTTGATGTTTCTGGCCCTAATTTCAACATGCAAATTAGCATTCAGATTCAAGAAGGATTCAAGATTTCGGCCAAGTTCCAAAATGTTTAGATTCAAGAAGGATTCAAGATTTCGGCCAAGTTCCAAAATGTTCAGATTCAAGAAGGATTCAAGATTTCGGCCAAGTTCCAAAATGTTGGATTTTGTGCATCCCTAATTTAAAGGTGTATAGATGAGTGTTCAAAATACATTGTTATTAACATTTTTTACCCTGGTATTTGACCACAATAAAACACTTTTTCACTTTTGCACATGGGAGTAAATTGTATGACAATACCCCTGTCAAGGGTTATACTGCTTGAGCACCCATTCAACAAAGATATTATGAGATGGTTGTTGCTCTCTTAACTACCAAACAAAAAAAAAACATTATTGACATGAATATTTATGTAAAATTGCAGAGCATTAAGATTACATGTTTTTGGACAGCATACTGTGGCAGTACATTAAAGTTACGCAGTGATTCTTTTTTAATAAAGTCAGTTGAGGAAACAAAAATAAAAAGTTGCACAGTTATATTACACAGTGTAAGGATATAACCATTCTGAGTTGTTGAACAGTACTGCACATTTATTAAATGAAAGTTGTTCTTCTCGCCAGAAAATGAATTAAAAGAAAACTAGAATTTCCAGACTAGGAATCGGACTTAAACTTAATAATGAAAAGAAAAGCCTGGTCTTTCATTCTAGAAGGAACACATTATTGGGTATTGTATTTTAAGCAACAGTGGGTTGTTACAGTTGTATCTTTTGAGTTGTCAGTTTTGCTTCATTTTAAAGTGTATTTGATTCCAAGAAAGCATCTATAAACTGATTGCCGCTAAGTCTGAAAAAGAGTTATCTCTTCTTTTAATCCCCAAACTGGCTTACTTTACAAAACTGGACAGTATAATATACATGAGTGAATGGATTTAAGATTGAAAATACATCTATTTAAAGCTTTTACTTACTTGTATTTCACATGCATAGAAATTCTATTAAATTCATTGTATGAAAAGAAAAATTCATACTGTAACAGAATGCTATTTTCCAATCAGATATTATACTGAAATACTGAAAGGATATGCTATGTATACACTGCAACATTTAAGCCAATAACTGGAAGAATTTTAAATTCTATTAGACTATTGTAGAGATGTTAGTATCAGCATAAGAAAACACCAACAGATCATAAAGTCGAACAATTCTAGGTTCTATTGCTCTTACTATTATTATTGAGCTACTAACAACAAGAAAAGGGAATTACTGGTATGTAGGTGGTACACAAAATTAGTCTATCTTATCATTATTCATATCATACATATTTGCAGAAACTGGGAATGCCCCCTACTTTCTTCCCTAAGTAAATGTATTGGGGACAAATTTGATTATTTTTTTATTTATTATGACTTAGTAAATAATGGTGTTGTCTGGTTTCCAATAACAGTGGTTGATGTTATTGTAACAGATTAGGGGCTAACAACTGTATGTTTGAGGTACCTCTACAGGCATCTTAAATAATGTTTAAAAAATAACTACAATTCTAAATCCCAATTCTTTAATTTAGAATATAATTTCAACTCATGTCTGATACTCTTACGAAAAAAGTAGTAGTAGTGTGCAATAATATGTGGGGGCCTAATTATCAACAGTCTCAAATTGATGGTTTTAGTGGTATTTGAAACCACAACTAAACTCACAAACTATAAAACTACTAATATCATCAGATTTATTACAAAATCGGAATTTTGTGAAAAAAGTATGAACTGAGCTAAAAAATATGATTATCTCAAAAACCTCTAAAAATGTGAGTTTTTCAAACAATTCCTGAGGAAAAAATATACAAAAACCTCTAAAAGTTGATTTAGAGTGGTCCAAAAAGATCAGCACAGCTCCCACTTCTAAAGGATCTCGGTAACTTTTACCTGGCAAAGTTTTGTATTAGTGGTTTTCATGGTTATTACACTTGGGGCAGATTTATCAAGGGTCGAATTTCGAAGAATCGCTCGATTCATACTATTTAATCGTACGATCGTGCGATTTTACAAAAAAAACTTTGACTTCTCAAAACTTAGCCAGCAGCTCATATAGGTTATAGGAGGTTCCCCCATAGGCTAAACAGCAATTCGGCAGGTTTAAGGTGGCAAAGTCGAGTTTATTAAAGAGACAGTACTTTGATTTTCAAATGGTCGAATTTGTGAAGTTTTTTCAATTTGAATTAAATTTTGGGCTATTCGATGGACGAGGTACCCAAAAATTACTTCAAAATTCGAAGTTTTTGAATTCGAAAATTCACTTTGACCCTTATTAGATAGGCCCCTAAATCTTACATTTTAAGAGCTTTTTTTTTTAAAAAAAAATAGAAAACCACATTTTGAGAGATCCATGGAAAAAAAATCTAATCAAAATTCAAAATTTGATTAATTTTGATTTGTTACTAAATGGATAATTTAGTTATATATTCACTGGATAAGAGCACCTTATTGTGCCATTTGAAAAACATAACAAGAAGATCTAATGGTGTACATGTATTATCTAGCTAAGACTGACCCAAACATGTTCTCAAGGTCCAGATTTTTTTCAACTTTCCTCATTATTTGCAATTATGTTTTAAAGGGATTCTGACACCTGCCTTTGGAACTCATCTTTGATGATAACAAGTTGCTAATCAAAGGCCTGCTGGAAATTTTAGTTTTACTGCAGCTGCATGAGATTAAAGGAGAACTAAAGCTAAAGTAAAGTATGTAGGCTAGAAATGTTGTACATTATGTTCTTAGCTTCTATAAGATCTGTGCCCCTAAAGATGCCCCAGTAGCTCCCCATCTGTTTTTTTGCTGATTCAGTGCACATGTTTTGTGCTTCTGTCAATTACTGAGCTTAGGGACCGACTCAAAATATACAGTACACATAGAATATAAATATCACAATATAAGGCTGATTAGTAATTAATAACTAGTAATTAATACAGATAATTACTAGATGGCAGCACAAAGCCCAGTGCAAATAGCATCAAAATCAGCCTTGTAGCATCATCTTATATTACAGGCCAACCTCATTTTCTGCTTCATAATTTTGTGAAGACCCCTAAGCTTAGCTTCTCAACAGCTGCTCAGAGCCCACTGAGCGTGTGAGTGTCTCAGATACTTTCCAAGATGGTGACCCCCTGTGACAAGTTTGAAGTCCTGAAGTCATTCCTGCTATTGAGAAGCTGAAACTTTAGGTGGGTACAATACGTTCATTATATAATATATGGCGTTTTTAGCCGTATTCATTTTTAGGGTTTAGTTCTCCTTTAAGACAGCAGTCCATACAGTAAAGATTAAAACCTTGGACAGCCTAAATTACATCAAACCTTCAGTTAGAGGAGATTGAATGCCCCACATATGTACTCTTGAAAAGGGCTGCTGTGTACACCCAAGTATTATACAGTGAAATATATTCTCCTGGACTATCTTCCTGGCATAATTTGCTATTCTATTTTCCTTCATCTACAGTTTAGAAAGGGAAAAAAGAAACCAGGAAGTATAGTACATGTTTGTATTCCACAGAGGACTTTTCCTTTAAAATGTTCTGGAGAAACATAAAGAGATCCAACAAAACTGTACAAACTGTCAAAAAATATCCAAATACTATATAAATCATGTATTACAAGGACATGGTTATTATCAGAAGGCAGATGGAAACATGTATAGCATTAAAGAATTATGCATTACCTGCTGAAATCCTCAGAAGAATACACGGCAGGTGAAGGACTTGTTTCATGCATAAAGCTGGGGAACAATTACTTGGACCTCTTCTGCAGCAAATGATTCATATCCACTAAAGACATAAAAAAGGGAAACACAGTACAATAAAACAATAATTAGAATGCACTGTATGGAAGAAACAATTGTTGAATATACAGTTAGCATTACTTCTTAATGTAGCAGTTTATTCTGTTATATATAAAACACAAAGTAGATTCTACTTTCCTTTATTTGCATTGTCATTAGTGGCCCTGAGATTGAAAGAAAAGTTATAAGAAATGCGAATGATATATTTATGAGGAAAGGATCATACATTTTATTTTCTGGTACTGAGGTAATTACCAGGATGATTTTTACAGTTCTTTGCAATACAGAAATAAATTGTGGGGATTTTATGTTTGGTACATTCACAGTTTATTTTTGAGTGGGAAGCTGTGAACACTGGGCATTGTTATATTTTTATAGCATTCATGCCATTTGCAGCAAAGATAATGATGATAGCATTTTTTTCTTCTATAAGAACTTGCAATTTTTCTGCAGTGCTACACTGAGAATTTTCCAGTCCCACCAAGTGTATATATTTTAAAAAAAATTAGATTGAAATGGGAGTAAATTAAAAGTCAGAAATGAATATATAAATTAGAAAAATGTCCACAAGTCAGAAATAAATAAGTATATTAGAAAAATGTCCAAATGTCACTTGTGTTATATTTAGTAAGGCCCTCGTGCTTATTTGCATGCAAAATTGGTCACTACTGATTTAAGATTTTATTGTTTGCAGGATTTGCTAATGATGCATTCCATTTTTTTATCCACCACAATGGGTATGTCATAGTGGGAGGAAGACATATTGGCTAATTACCTCTTTTTAACAACTATTAAAGGAACTCATTTTTATGGTGCTACATGTCTATCTATCTCAGTAATGGGCAAATTTCTCCTGAAAAATTCACATAAAAACTGTCTAAATTGACGCCAATGTCCAATTTTGGACGCGCTTCCTCGCATCAATTTTGATGCTGGCGCTAAAAATATTTTTTGATGCAGACAAATTTTAGCTGGCCGGTGAAATGCAGAATTTCGCAGCAAATTTATTCGCCCATCGCTGATCTATTTATCTATCTATCGTGAATGGGAACTCATTCTAAATTCTTCCTACATGCTAATTATTCCCTAGGTAATCTTATGCTAATGAACCTTATTCTGACTCCAATAACCTTATTCTGACTCCAATTGCTGTGATAATGTCTGATGAAAGGCAGGAACACAAGAGGCTAAAGGGAGGAACTGACATCACACATGAGGCAGGAATAGGAGGAGGGTTTACAAACAAGGAAATACAGAGCCTGCCGAATAGCTTTGGTCACTAGGTGGCAGCATGACAATGGTTAAGCATATAAACATTAAACATATACATAAACATGATGAACTTTTAACTGCTGGGACAGCACAAACCTTATATGGACCATTTTATGGGATTAACTAGGCTTTCACCCTAGTGATTATCTATAAGCAGCACTAAAATATTGTGAGACCAATAGCTCGCAACAATGATTTTCAAATTATACAGTCACAATAATAATGAGGTCCTCCATACACTCTGCTCACACCAGTACTCTGTTGAATAGAGAAAATATTCCGCAATAGTAAAATACCATAACTGTATGTCTCCAGTTTTTTGTTTCTACTCGCACACATACGTGTACTTGCAGCATTTAACAATAATTGGCTTAGCATACTTTGCTGCTCAGCTGCCTGTCACAGTAGTAAAATAGAAAAGTATTACTGATCGAAGAGCAAAATCCTTCAAACTAATCAGATATCTGATGTACTTTAACTATACTAACTACAGCCAAGCAAATTAGTCAGACCAATTCACCTTATTTTACTTTTCTTTTTTTACTAGACAGTTTTCGGTTTACGCCTTATCATAAAACAGAAAATACTGTAAAATTTCAAAAATGCAGCTCTAACTTTTTAATTTTAAATAAAACTGTATGTTAAGACCCACTGTTTTGCTGATAGGCAGCAACTTTAGCATATATATATATATATATATATATATATATATATATATATATATATATATATATATATATATATATATATATATATATATATATATATATATATATATATATAAAAAATATTTTTTTTTTTTTTACCAGACTGTAAGGAAAAAAAAGAGCCTTGATATATGTTGCTTTATCAGTGATCTTATACAACATTTAATTGTAATTATAATTTTATTTATTGATGGATAGATCTTATTTTAATTTGTAAGGCATTATTTTCCAATTTGATGCTTACATCAATATGCTCCTATTGGTGTACTGTAGCCAATATGACCATGTGCATTTAATACAGATGGCACATCATAATAAAAATGTGTAAAAATTAAATAATGTAGTGGAAGCCAGATGATTAAAGGGAATATATCCCCCTTTTTTTTACATGAGCTCATTCAGTTGGGCTTTTGTAGTACAGAAAGGTGGAAAAAAGGGACTGAAAATATCAATGCATAAAGGGACTGATAAATATTACTTTCGATTGGATTTGGACATGGAACCACAGGTGAAATGTGGCCCTGGATTTTTAATGGCACAGAGTTTGGTCAATCGATCCATAGATTTTATTTTTGTAGGACATCCTAAAATGAATACATCTTTGGGGGGAATGTAATATGTTTTGCTATAGCAAAAAAAAAAAACAGCTCAAAGACGCTTGCGAATGTTAGCGACCATGTTTGCATCCTTTTTTTACTGATTTAAGACCTCAACAACTTCATCTCAAAATTTTCAAACAAATGGCTTTTGTGAACATTTCCAGAGTATGTAATTCATTTTCGCAAACCTAAAGTCTTTTTAGAGACAAAATATTTCACGGCACTCCAGAGCACGTGTTAACACTAAACCTTTGCTTAGTGAAAATGCACAATAAATTAAAATAATATATAATATTCGCCAGCGACTGATTTTTTTAAAGCAGTGCTAAACATTCGCAAAGGCGCCATTTTAAATTTCACCTGCAACTTTTAATTACATTCCCCCCTATGGCTCTTGAGCACGAAGTGTAAGAAAAAGCCCACTGTGTATAAAAAGTTGCACAACACTTCTATACAATATAGCAGGGACCTAATCTTTTAATTAATTGTTTCTATTGTTTCCAGAAGGCATAAAAATCTATTATTTAACAAATACCCAGAACATGAGTATAAAACCATGATAATGCATTTATGAATGATGTATAATTAACAGAAACTTTATATAATAAGATACTGATATTATCAAAAGCTACACAGTACATTATATTTTCCTTTTATAATATTGTATGGTATTTAAATGACTAATTTTTAGTAATCATTGATCTTTTATGTGAGAGTTGGTATTCCAGTGTGAAAAGTGAGGCCTATATTTAGATATTTACTGCCATTGAGAAGAAACTACGGATATATATTGTCAACCCACAGTAGTGCAGATTTACAGCAGATGCCCCATGTTCCATTGCCCTAATAGTTCTTTACTCGCCTGGTGTAATTACTTGTGGTAAAAGAAACATTGGTGCTCTTCATAATTTTTCATAAACTTTTCCTATTTGTCAAAATTTTGCATTAAATAATCCACCTGCATTTTTAAGTTCTGTAGTTTTCACCAATTTAAAGATTGAGAATAATTTTGTAAAAAATATTGTTATTCTGTATTTCTAACAAAAAATAATCACGAGACTGATTTATGTGATTTAGGAGTATTTTTATCAAAACGTGAAAAAAGAGTACATATCGGGTTGCCATCTGGACAGCCCGGTATTTGGTATTTCCAAATAAGGAAATCCAGACAGAACTCTAAATAATGACATGCCAATCAGCAAATCGCTTATCACAGTGTCATAACCCTGTCCCCTGATGCCATGTGCCCGTCCCAAAATATCACTGCCCTTGCCAGATAACATATAAGTGGCACATACTGTTTTTTAATATATGCTGTATAAAACATATGGATCTTTTACATTTTTATTCAATGCCTTTCTCATATACAATTACATATTGTAATACAATTTTCATATGGGAGTTCTCATCAAGTGTGCTGGGCCAGAACATATCAGAAACCATTCATAAATACTGAAAAATTAATAAGCTAAAGCAAGCATCCAGTAGTCAAAGCATTATGATATTTAGTTCCTATATTAGCACACCTCCATACTCAGATACAGATAACAGGGACAGATAAAACATATTACAGTATAACCAATAAACCTACTTTTCTCCCTTGTACAGCTCTATCTATGGCAACTACTACTCATATCTGGTACAAATGCAGATTTTGGTAATACTGCCAATGTTGATACAAACTAACATAAAACTTACAGAAAATGACATATGAACTGCCTGAGACAGTTGATATACTGCAACCTGCAGAACAATTAATCCCGCCTGGAGGCTGATACATAATTCACAACACCAAAACAGATCCTCTGTTCATTACAGTGTCATTCCGAATGTTACTTCCAACATCCCGTTGCAAAAGTCAAGAATGGCTTAATGATGTAAGACACACTTTTCAAAAAGAAAGAAAAATATACTGCAATGAATAAAAATAGCAGTCATTAAATTCAAATGCTGTTCCAACTTCCCACTGAAACATTTCAATCTTAAATAAAAGCATATTATTTAAGGGTATTTAGCATTAAGCTGTTGGCATCACACTTATATTCAAGTTGAAGAGCCATCTGCTGGCCCCATGGCTGAACCATAATGATATGCTGGCAGGTTGCTGTTCTTTAAAAAGCTTCCCTAAATTTAAAGGAGCTTATGTTGTTGGGATGTTTGAGAGCCCTGTCCAAAATTAAAATGGTATTATTATATGAATAATACTTACTGTAGGTCTTAAAATGTGATTAAATCTTTTGTTAAAACAAATATTTCATATATTCCTGCTTTTAGGATTAGGCATACTGTATAACAACAAAAAAACTTTAAATTGTGTAGGCAATAATAAATAATAAATGGTGCTTCTTTTACTTACTACCATCAAAAACGAATATTAGCAGGAGGTGTGGCATAATGCAGACTTGAGAAGATGTGTTCTCTGCTGGCTCCTGACCAGCTGGGTTATAAAGCTTACATTCTGCCCTATCAGCAGCCAAAAACATGATTTCACAGCCGGGCAGAATGCAGAGATCCGGTAAAGCTGATAAGAATGTATTTACTCTAACCACACAGCTCACAGAGCTACAGGATAAAGTGGAGGATGCAGAAAATCGTTCATGCAGCAATAATATCAGAATCCGGCGTCTCCCAGATGACATTAAGGATTTGCACTCATCAATTCCTGCTTTCTTTTTCCAACTGGCTCCTAACATACCACCCCATAAAATGGAACTGGACAGAGTACAGAGGGCCCTGGGTTAAAGGCCTGAAGGAGGTCCTCCCAAGGACATTATTGCACATGTTCATTGTTTTTCCACAAATTAAGCTATTATGGCTGCTGCTAGGGCAGCAAACACTTTATCATAAAAGGGCTTCACTTATCAGCTATACACAGACCTCTCTCCTATTACTATTCAAAGGCAGAGACAGCTTAAACTTATTATAGCAGAATTGATTGCTCACAGTGTCTGTTAGCGCTGGGCTTTGCCTTTCAAGCTGATCTTCACTTGATGAGGCAAACATTCCTGTTCATCGCTCGCAGAAGGCTAGGAGCTCCTAACAAAGCTGCAAATCACCAACATTGCACCATCCTCTGCACCAACTGCAGGATCTTCTACTTCACCTAGAGACCCTTCACCTATTTTGCAAACGTTTTGCCTAGAACCCATTAACCACTTGATGGAACCTACATTACTATTTGTGGCCCAGCCAGAGGATTATCCCCATATGGTTTCTATTTGATAACCCACTATGTTACATGGTCTTACAACCAACCAACAGTTTTCTCATCCACCTAGACAGGTTCAGTTCACTCCAGTTCTTGTTTCAGGCTTGCTTTTATTTTTGAATCAGTTATTTAAACAATGGCAGATTTCCTTAATGTTGAGGATTCTTTCTCTATACGTCTATATTCCCATAGCTCATTACCCGCAATTGAGCCTACGGCTACAGCTAATTTTTGAATCTGTTATATAAAAAATGATATTTCCTTGATGTTGAGGATTCATACTCTATACCTCTCTATTCTTATAGCGCACTACCCTACGGCTACAGCTAATCCCTATAGATAGACCATGGCTTTGACACTCACAATGTGAAAGGCCTAAATATCCCCAACAAATGCTTGGTAGCATACTATAACAACTATACATATCCAATCATGCCAACATCTTGTTTTTGCAGGAAACCCATTTTTCCAAATGATAATTTCCTAAAGGTTCATTTTCCATTTATTAACATCTATTTTTTTTTTCTGGTCAAGGTTTTTAGGGGGAAAACTCAAATTTTTTGTGGAAAAAAACTAGATTTATCATACCCCCAAAGATGCTAAAAATCAGAATAAAAAAATATGCCATCTCAAACTTGTCAAGGTCATGTAGAATTCAATGGCAGACATCCCTGAAGTTGTTTCTTGATATCATGATCTGCGCTGGACAAGTTGAGTTGTCACAGCAAAAATTAGATAAAATCAAGTGTCAATCATACACTATGAATTGACTCTCTATTTTAATGCGACATTTTGAAGTTCCGATTATTTAAAACATTTTTATAAATGAGTTCCATTCATAGAAGGGGTTAGGTCGACTATGTTTTCATTAAAAAAATTGATACATTTGAGTTTCTGTAAATCAGCCCCTAATACGACATTTACCCCACAGTTTACTTGAACAATGCAGATAATAAGACATGCAGAGTGGCTATTTGCTTGCAATTATTGATGGACAAATCTCTTGCAGTTTGCTTTGCCAAAAAATTCGTGAAATTCCTTAAAAATGTGGGAAACAGAAAAAATTTGCTAAACTGGTTTGACGCGAATAGCGATTTTGGCAAATGTCAACAAAAATTTTGTCTTGAATCTGACTTTTGATGTGCATCAAAAATTTGGGTGCACATCTCTGTTTTGACGTGCAACATTATTTTTTCGTATTCACAATGCAATTTGTTGAAACTAACATATAATCTATGGATGTTTGTCTGTGTCACCTTTTTTCAGCTTTGGGGCTACAATCAACATTTTCCCTTACTTTCAAGCTTTGTAGACTGTGAATTTGGCGTGTTGATGGTAATGGTATCTACCACTACTCAGTCTATATTGCTGTTTAACCAAAAAGTACCATCTATAGTTTATATATTATGAATAGCTTAAAACAGGCACAACTAATAATAAATCTGAAAAGATACTATGTAGGTGCTTTGTATCCCACATTAAAATGAATAAACCATGTATATATGTGAAATAACCATATATTTATGTGTAAGTTTAAGGAATCTGAAATACTATTTAATTTAATGTGACATGACTCCAAGTGACAATAGTCATATTATTCAAATAACTTCAAGTACCATCTGAGTAGTATTTAAATAAAAAATAAACTCCAAATAAACAGGTTTGAACAAGTTATTTAAATAAAAAAATAAAAAATAGCACAATGGTGCAACATCTTAAATAATCTGAAATAGAATGCAAAAGGAAGCGCACACATAGAGTAGTATTGTCTCAATTAAGATAAGCAATTAAGCCCCTAGAGCCACAGAGTGTTTAAAAATGGTGCCTGGAGAGCTATATTGCAGAAGATCCACCAGTGTGATATTCTTCAAGGTTCCCCCTTTCGGGTATATACTCACAAGATTTCTTGGATTTTTGATGCATGTAGTAATGTTCGTTCTTCACCTTATGAGTTTTCTCCAGTCATCCACCAAGTAATATAATGAAGATATAAGCAAAATATAGTATAATATTGCTTTAATAAATATTAAAAATCACCATAAAACAAACAATTTTCTACTCACAAGGATCACCAGATCATAAAGCACGTAGTACCCAAAGCAAAATAAAAGTCCAGAGTTCTCTGGGTCCAGGAAGGTTTCTCCTGTTGCATCTGTGATCGATGGATAAATCAAACTGCTCCAATATCCATGATCAATGAATAAATCAAACTGCTCCAATATCCAACGCGTTTCGCAGTCTCTCTTGACCGCTTCCTCAGGGAAGGTGTGATGATCACACAAGTCCTTGTAAATCATGTCGGTGCTGCTTCCTCCCTGTTGCAGACTTACCCGTTTATATTTATTGTGACATAATTACCCGCAACTTGATGTTCAAATTTTAACATTAGCAGCAAATACCCAATAAACATATAAACATATTCCAAGAAATTCACAGTGTATTGTGATTATGACATTTAATCAAATAATTTTGTCTGGTTTAGACCATACCAATTAAAAATGCTAATTTATGCATATTTATTCAAACGTGTTCTCTTGAGACTGATGGGCTAAAAACTCTCATAAATAGTCAGTAACAATAAATTAAGATAAGAACTGAGTAAACTTGTTGAATTAAAAAGCTGCTAAATCCAAGTCTATGTTAAGACCTCTCGGAGTTAGAGAATTCAACCTGTAAATCCAATATGTCTCCCTCTGTCGCAGCTTGATAAGTCTATCACCACCCTTATGTTTGTGGCTTATTTGTTCTAGTACTACATATTTTAATTTATGTGGATCATGTTGGTGGATTTCCTTATAATGTTTTGGGACACTATGGTTGGTGCGCTGTTTGCGAATGTTATTTACATGTTCTAAAATCCGAGTACCAACAGTTCTCTTAGTGCGTCCTATATACAACATACAACATTCACATATTATTGCATAAACTGCATATATTGTCTTGCAATTATAAAATCTTTTAGGCTGTGGTAACCCTACCTCTTCATAATTGAATCCCTTCAGGGCAACAAATTGGCAGGCTGTACACCTCTTGTGTGAGCACTTAAAGGTACCCTTAAGGCCTGACATGTATGTTGTTATGTCATCCTTCTTAAGTCTCCCAAAGGTGTTGGATGGAGCTAACATGCTCCTTAATGAAGAATTTTTCTTAAAATAAATTGTAGGTTGTGTTTCTAAACATCTTTCCAGTACTGGGTCAGATCTAACTACATGCCAGTGTTTTTTAATAATATTGCTTATTTTATTAGATAGTACACTGTATCTGTATTTGTTATTATCATACCCCTCCCGGTGCAGGTATCGAATGCAGAAGCCAAGTTGCTCCTCAGTCAGCATGCCAGGACCTGCCATCTTGCTGCTGGAAAAGTTTTCCACTCCTACAGGTGTAAGGGCAGGGCATTGGGTACTTTTGATGCTATGATGAGTGTGTCACATGACCCACGCATCAAGTTTGACATGCATGTAGAACAATCTGACATGCATGTCAAAAAAAAAATTTGACGCGCTTTCGTGAAAGATTTTGTTTGCGCCAAAACTCAAAAATTTGCTGTGAATCTAACTATGGCTAATTTTTTCGCCCATCCCTACTTGCAATTACTCCATTTGGTAATCCAGCTACACACAAGTACAACACAGCACACCAAAGGGCCAGACAAGAGATTGAGCATGCGTCTGGTTTAATCAAGATGTGTTTCTGCTGTTTGGACCATTCAGGGGTAGTTATGCAGTACTCCCCTAGTAAAGTGTGTGATATCATTCTAACAGCATGCATTCTACATAATATTGCTGTGGACAATCATCTATTGGGGGATCTTCAATTACTTGAAGTTATTGAAGGTGATAAGCAACATGAAGATTCTCCTGTTCACCCCGCTGATGCAGGCCAATGTGGGAACAAGGTCCGGCAGCAAATCCTTTGTGGATACTTCTTTGTAAGTTAATTTAAAATGCTCTTACACATGAGATTCTGGTTGCTTAGATGAAATGTAATGTTACTGCTACTTCATCTATGAACATGGTCATTTGATTTTGATATAGTTGATATCACACTGTACACTCTTTCTTTTTAAAGCAGGATCATTGTAATGTTGTTGCTTGGCCCAGTCTGTTTTTTAGACAAGTGTCATTTGCACATTCTATGAACAGGTATTACTGTTCCCACCACACTAAATAGCTTTTAATGTCAGGGTACTCTTTGCTGTTTCCTGAAACCTTATCAACATCTTCCTTCTATGACACCCGCTACAATTCCCATTACACTATTGTGTAATATATATTATATATTACATCTCATTCAAACAGGCTGGTTGATATAGTAAAATGTACCCTAGCAACAGACATCTCAGTAAGATATCAATATTATAGGAGTTACTAACAAAGCATTATGTTTGATGATCAATTAGAAACCAACATTCTACATGTGTGTGTGTGTCAATGACATTTTCCCTTAATCAACACATTTCTATAGAATTGGAAGTAAACCTTGACTACATGTAAGTAAACCTTATTTTTCAACATTTCAAATAGGTTTGGATTACAAGAGTTAGACTGTAGCCTTTGGCCTTCTGTATTAGTTGAAATCTTCTAATATATTTTGACCCCAGATCAATCAATAAAAAATAAACAACCAATCTTTGCCACCATTTTTATTTGTAAAAAATGTGCAGCTTGTGTGGCAAAAATACCAACTTACAAACACCTGACCATTGGTGTCAAAAAAAGGCACTTTACTGCAAAGGTTACACAACCAAAATACTTTATCCACATAATGAATTGGACATATCAGGACAATAATAAAGTTGTCAAACAATCAAAAATTATGTTTTTAAACTGTGTGTTTATCAATTATGTTTTACCCTTTTCTCAAGGAATATTTGAAGTGGGACATGCTATTGCACTTTGTTGCCTCAGCTGGTTGTGTAACAGGCAATCTTGTTTGCACAATCTCTTTCCTTGGCCATGGTGTCAAATACCAAATCACAAATGGTTTGTGTGTTGTCAACACTAGATATGGCAGAACTTTATTGAGTGTTTTCTTCAAGCTTACTCATTGATGAAGCAATATCTAGCAATGAAATACTGATTTTTAAACAGGTATTGTTGTGTGGTAAAATTTTTTTGAGGGATTCAGATTGATTGTGCTCCATTATTTTCAGTGTTGTGGCCAAATCATAATTCTAATTTTCCATTCTTAGTAGCTGCAAATGTAAATTTTGCATAAATTTCTCTATTTTTTATATGATGCAAATTCATCATCTTATTATATCATCTTATTTGGGTTTGCACATAGGAATTGTTGAAAGATTGGAATGCAATATCTGACATTTGCAAGGTATCCAACGCACCTTCAGAATGGTCATCTTCAGATAGTTCCGGATTCTCCTCTGAAAATACAGCATCATCAAGAGATTGTGCTTCTTCCTCACATTTTACCTCACAGGATTACTTATATTGTCTACATATTTGTCACTACAAATGTTTGCATTATTAGCAATTTCAATATTTGGGCTTTTAGAAACAACCAATAAAGCTCTTCGTTCTAATGTAGTGTTTGCTGTTTCAGTATTTAAACTATATGTTAAATTTGGAGAGTATATTGATGTTGTAGGCATCATTTGTTGCAAAAAAGGCCTTTGTGTAGCCCACATAGAAGGAGACACATTGGAATAAGGGTGTGGATGGTAAGTGTGTAAAGGATCATGATGTGTAACTGGTGGAACATTATAAAGTGGTGGTGGTGGTGTTGTTATTGGGTTATTGCCAACATATACATTTGGTATTGTTACACCATAAACACTATATGGATGCAGCTAGGAAAAGATGGTTGGTGTCTGACAACATGGTCCTCTCTTACATTTTCAGGATGATGTTCAATTTATTTTTCTGTTGAATTAGGAGTGTCACTTGAAACAACATCCTTTGTTAAAGTGTTAGAAGATGTGCTATTTCCTTTGGCCAAGTTGTTTTTTTGTGCTACAACATGACTGTCCCACGGGTGGTGCTTGTTTTTTGGTTGTTGGTCTGTAAAAAAGACAAAACTGTGTTAATCCTCCATAAGCAAATGTAGCAAAACTGTGGATGGTCAACAGGAATACGGACTCAAATCTCCAGAGGGTCCCTTCAGTTCTTGATCCAATGAAAAGGTTTCTGTCCCGAAGTGTGTTCCTGGGAAAAGCAAACTGACGTCCATGGTCCCCGGTTGGTACAACATTTCTTTAGATGATTTCCCCAGAAATCAGGACATGGATGTCCAGTGGCCCCCCCTGGGGCAGCGGGTATTGTCAGGAGCGTTGCGGAGCGCTTCTGTTCCTGGCAACATCAAATCCAAGATGCCAGCGCCCATGGTAGCCGCATGGGTTCAGGTACCAGCACGTTAATGTCAGCTCAAACGCGTGACATCACGAACTTGACAAGCTTACGTCTGACCCCTTTCTGGATACCACAGACTTGGACTTTTACCCTAAGCTTCCTCCTTGGTCCAGACTTCTCCCGCTGGGAGCCGATAGGCCCCCTTTACAACAGGGTGGTGCAAGTGCTCCAGCCCAAGCCCCTCAGCTTTGGGAACAAACATCCATAAACAACAATAAGATGGGTTTGACCCATGTCTCTCTTCCCATGTTCCTACTTCCAGAAATCCAAAGAAACCATCCTCCTGACCTGCAATACACTGGCACTTTTGCTACTAGCCCAGTCCTGTCTGTACTCCAATTGATTTTGCTAGTAGGAGGTGCATGAGATGCAACTTCTTCAGTTTACAGCTTCATCTCGAGCTAAGCCATGAAAAGTGACTATATCAAATTGCTAGGGATGCTTCTGGATTCCCCAATTCAATATTTTTTTAAAAAAAAAATGCCTTAATCTTTATTTACAGCAATTACTACATTTTCAATTAAAAATGTCTAGGGCCTGGTTATATTCTAATGATTTTCATTGTGCAGCTTTTTTTTTTAAACTAAGCCCCTGAACAATGTAGGTCTGCATAAAAATATATTGCATAAAACAGCTCATATGTAAAACCCTGCTTCATGTAAATAAACCATTTTCATAATAATTTACTTTTTTAGTTGTATGTGCCATTGGGTAATCCTAAATAGAAAATTGGCATTTTAAGAACTAAGGGCTGCCCCCGGGATCCTACAATTCACACAAACAAACTGAACAAACCATACATGTTAGGCCACGAGTCAATCAATGGATAAAGTCCTGTATTTTGCTTCCATACTTCTTCCTGTTACAGTTAGAGCTGCATTATTGAGGCAGCACAAAGACCTTCACAAAATGGCGGTACAAGGTAAGAGATGTAAAAGGGCAATATTTTTTCTTGTTTGGTAAGATTCTTTAATATGCCACTTAAGATGTTATAAACTATCTGTTGCTTAAGTATTCATTTTGGGTGTAAAGTTTTTCCTCTATGTATTTAAAAAAATGTAGATACCCATACAACTAATTCTCTCTTTACAACATTTATGGTGTTGTCATTAAATATTGAATTAAAAGTATTGAAAAATCTTAAAACAAAATCCAATATTTACATTTACTTTTATTCGTATATACTGTATATGTAGTCAGTGTTATTTTATTGTAACTTGTACTTTCCCAATAATTCCACCTTTAAGATATATTCCTCTTAAAACTTTTTAAGTTCTCAGATATATATAATAAAAAACAAGAGTTCTGCATAATATAAAATTCCAAAAGCCCTGTTCAAGTACGAAAGACTTTTATAGAATAGTACACACTAAAAATATGGACTTGTGATATGAAAAAAACAATATGATTATGACATTATACAGCAGTAAGAACTTCTAAATTACATTTTAGCATATGTTTGTCTGAAAGCACCTTAAATGCTAAGTGTAGCATTTAGAAAATAATATGCAAGAGGAATGGCCGTAATAGGTTAGAAAAATCCCCAGCTGAGTCATTATTTAGTCAATCATAAGTAAAGATGTAAGGTGTTATTGCTATTTATTGTCATTTAAAAAATCAAAAGATGGAAAGTAATAAAAATGTTTTTACCTTGACTTTTATACTTCTTTTGCACTTTTGCGCAGCAGGTTCCCATAATGACTTAGACTTGTTCTCCTCTATCATTAGCCATACACTCAGCAATGTAATCCAGCAAATCAAACTGCTAGGAGTTCTGTCCTAGTGCCATGTTGCTGCCCAGCAACAATCAGGGTTATTCTTATTTCTTCTAATGTCTGTTTGAATTAGTCGTTAGTATTTCATAAATAGCAGCAACGAGCTTTTTATCCCAAAAATTGCAGATCAGGATACTCGCCATTTGAGTATCAGTTGCAATTCCTCATAATAATCCTTCCAGTTTTATAGCTCAGGAATTTGTGTTATGACTTAATAATTAAAAGTAAGGTACACATGTCAAATGTAAACATGAATATACTTCACAAGGCCGCCATGTGTTGTTTCTTTTAATTAATAACAGACAATTGACATATTTTTTAGGTCATGTAATGTAAATTGACCTGAAAATTTTGAAGTTAGAAAGCAAACCTATTCAAAGATATTCTATCACTTCTGATTATTGAAAAAATACACTTTATATCTGTGAAGCTAACATAGATGGAGCTATAGTGATCTGGAACAACTGAGCAAAATGTAGTGATCCACATGGTACAGTATATTAAAGTGTTGTTCTCCTTAAAATGTTATTTATTAAAAAATCGATTGTTAAAATCTTGAAAAATTTGAGTTTTAGAAAACTCAAATTTTTGGAGGAAAAAAAACTCAATTTGTTATTCCTCGAAGCTGCAAAAAGTCTGAATCAGAAAATCAGTGGAAAAAAAGCCCCAAAAACTTGAGCAATTTAGGAAAAAGCCTGAAAATTTGAGAAATTTCGTTTTTTTTGGTCAAGTTTGTTTTTGTTACTAAGGTTCAAATTAATCATAGCAAACAGGAAGATACAGCGATCTCTATGCAAGGCAAAGATTTGGGGGAGAACTGCTGTTTGTTCTTACATTCTCAACTTGCAGGTCAGTTAGGGTGAGAAGTGGACTGAACACTTGTGTTATATACATTATTTGAATGATTTTAGATAGCAACAACCTTAGGAGGAGCACGAAAAAAATGTAGACTTCAAAGAGGACGTTAAAAAAAAAATCAACTCGCCTTACGCAAGGACAATAATGTGATTACACATTGATTTTAATTGTGACGGATAATTTTACTCCCCCACGCTTTGCATAACCACTGTGTTTTTTTAGTGCAGCAAATAACAATTACTGTATATATTTCCTGAATCAATAGAAAGAATACATGTAAATAACGAAGTCTATTTATTAGGTTCATATTGAACACAGCTGCATATTGCCACTTTAACAGAAAGACAGTGAGTTTCAAGACAACTATATGCACATGATAATATATGGTAATTTCAGAGTAGAAGTAAACATTCAGTTCTTTAAAAATGCAGCTTTCTAACTAGAGCTATACCTCATTCAAGTTCTCTCCGTATAAAAAGTTCTTCCTTATAAATAAAATCCACCATAAAGGCAATAACAAGTAGAGGAAGCTAATTCTCATAATCATTGAAAACAATAATAAAAAAAACATTGGAGCTCTGCAATGTGTAATAATGTGGTGGCAAGCTTTGCCATTGACAAAATATGGTGTGACACGGGAATCAGGCAAGAGCAAATGGCTCATATACTGTACATAGCCTTCTTTTTCAGCAAATTTGAAATGCTATCATACACGCAGGCTTTCAATGAGAACAAACTACTGTTATCGTATTGTTCCATGCAAGGATTTTTGGTCTTCATGCTTTATCATCGTTTTTGGACACTGCATGCAATACGTTTCTCTGTCAGCACATAATGCCTTTCATGCTAGGATTTAGGAAAGTTACAAAATAAAACCAATCACAATCATTTGGCATAAAAGAAAACACCCCTTTGATAAATCTCCCGTACATGTATTCACCATGCATTGCATAATATGCAACATGTGCATGTGCTGATACTTTAATAGATCTTTGCAATGTATATATTCAAGGTTATTAAGCTCTGGTTCACTGTAGGTGGGATGTGATGGGCGAATTTCCCCTCGTTTCGCCGTAAAAGTTGCGAATTTATAGCAAAATTTGTGAAACAGCGAAAAATACTAGAAACTTGAAGATTGACGTCTGTGTCAATTTTGACGGCGGCAGTAAAGTCAATGGGCGTCTTAATAGTGTTGACGCACAACGGTTTTGATGCAAGCAACTTTTCCGGTGTGCATCCAAAAATTTTTGCCGGTGGTGAGACGTGAAGATGTTCTGCAAATTTGCACTTGGGGAATTTATTCGCCCATCACTATAGACGGGTTTAAGCGTGTGAATGCCATATCATATATGCTGTTTTATTTTTGTAGCTGTTTCTTTTTCACTGCCGCTTTCTGAATGCTTGTGACTTTGGCTACATTTTACTTATATAATAACATTTGTGGTTAAAATTTGCAATCTGTATAGATACTAGTCTAGCTTGAGCAATATTTGCATTTTTGTCAAGCCTATTATCAGTGCTTGCTATGGGTAGCAATGTAGTATATGCACCGCAGTACTAAATTGATGGGTGTCCCAAACTGCCATCTCAATCTGTCCCATTTCTTCTTTCTCCTGGAATGTGAAGAAAGATGCAGCTGACAGGTCTGTGACATGCCATGCCTTACCGTCTGTTCTTAACTGTCCTTAGCTGTTCATTATATAGACTGCTGTTCCTGCGAGATAATGATAGCCTCCACAAAAACCTGTCACACATCAACTGCAGGACTCATTTCAATTAAAACATGCAGTCTGCATTTGTTGTTGTTTAGCTGTAGCAAATCTACTTCAAACTATAGGATTTTCTTTCTTTTCGTTAAAAATCAAATACGTGTAAAGAAACATACTGTAGATTATTCTAATAATTGTTGTAACTAATACAGTGCCAAATTTAGCATTTTCAGTCTGCAGAGTTTAGAGGTATTATTTATCTGGGTCTGTAAGCAGCTGTAAATGTATGTGTTTGTTTCTGAATATAGATGGTTTATATTATCTCCAGCTATAAAATATTTACAGTGTGTGCATCATCTACAGGTTTGTTGTGTTATGTACAGTTACCAAATGGACCTGCTGGCCTATATATTAGACAAGGGGGTTTTTACTTAAGCTAGTCTGTTTCTCATATTTTACCAGAAACAAATAAGACCTAACTCCCATCCATGAATTTGCCTAAATTATTAATAAACAAACTCAAAAGTTCGGATTGAAAAAAACCTCGAAAAATGTGAGTTTTTATGAATACCTCAAATTTTTTGGAGTTTATAGGCTTAAAAAACTTTAATTTATCATGTTTTCAAGCAAAAACCAGTGTAAAACACACCTAAACACCCAAAAAGCATGAAGGAAAAAACATATTCAAATGGTTAAAGGGACCTCTGCCACTTTTACATGAATTTGACAGGTTTTAGACGGAGTATTTTCAGATTCAGATTTTTTGCTGCTTTGGGGCACAATAAATCTCAAAAAATTCAAAAACTCTAAAAACCCACATTTTTAGAGAAAACAAAACTCGACCTTTAATAAATAGACCCCTTAATGTCATATCCTAGTGTCATTGCTGTAGTGATGTTATGTGGATCTGTGAGTATTAATCTACTGAATTTGCTGAATAAGTGTCTGACCCGATGTCTTAACTTTTTTTCTAGAGTTCTTTATTTGCTTGTGTAGCCAGAGAATTACACTTCCTGGAATTAGACGACACGTTATCTACAGAAATCCCCAGAATTAAGGAACAATTACGGAAACCCCCAACAAACTGCCATTTAGTGTATAACTGCCATTTATATTATTTCTTCCAAAGTAAATAGCCTTGCATTGAACCTCATTTTCCAGTTTGCTGCCCAGTTTCACAATTTGGTCAAATCACTCTGCAAAGCGGCAGCATCCTGCAAGAAACTTATAGTTCTGCACAATTTAGTATCATCAGCAAAAATAGAAATGATACTTTCAATGCCAACCTCATTAACAGTTAAGCAAACAGTTAAAAAGCAAAATACCAAGGACAGACACCTGCAGTACTCCACTAATAATACTGGTCCAATTAGGAAATATTCCATCTAATGCCACTATTAGTAATCTATCCATCAGCTAATTCTCAGTTCTCTATCCAAGTACAAACACAGCTGTTAACAAGACAGTTAACTTCAGTTCTCTCAGCATACAGCAGTAGTTACTACTTTTCCCTCTGACATTTACATTACAAAATCGAGAATTAGATCTAGTATTAGCCAGTTTTTCTTGTAACAGAGGAATCTCCTTAGCTGGTAAACTGTATGCCCCTTCACTCCTCCCGCCCATGACCTCTTACCATGTCTACTCTAGCGTCCCCCATAAAACTCTAGCTCAACCAACCCCTCCTAGTTAAACCGCCTCTTAGCCATTCTTTCCCCTAGCACAGCGGACCCCATTCCATTGAGGTGCAATTCATCATGAAAAATCAGCTCAGTGCTCTAGGAACCCAAGCCCTTCCTTCCTATACCAAGAATATAGCCATGCATTTAACACCCTATGCTCCCGTTGCCATCCTAAAATAGCATGTGGCACAGGAAAAATTTCCACAAAAAAAAAGACATCGAAAGACCTTCCCTTAATCTTAGAGCCTAGATCCCCCAAACACACTCTTTAAGGTCTTCTTTCTACCATTAATTTTTAATGAGTACCATTATGTACCAAGACAGTTGGGTCATGACCAGCCCACTTTCATGCTATGTATAGGTTCCCTATATGAAGTGGTCACTTTGTGAACTGTCAACAGTATATAGGGATATATGTTTTGCAATTTGGAGAACTAGTCAGTATCACAAGTCAAATTAGATAGATATACTGATGTGTCTTTTAATGCAGCTGCCTTGTGATGAAAAGCCTGATATGGGTGTTTGTCTTTTTTTCAGACAAATATAACACTCAGGTTTACCCTGGGATTTTATTTAGTTGACAATTAAACAGACTGTTCCATGGTTCTTGCACCTTTAGATCTAGTATAAGTGAGAAAAGTGTTAAGTAATTACAGAGCTCATTTGTGCCTTTGGGAAATAGTTATAACCATAACTGTTAAACACAAATATCTAATAAAAAGGAAGAGACCAGCTAATGCAAAAGAAAATATACAAGAATTTTATAAATGGGACAGAAAAATGTGCTCTATTAAATGCAAGCTGCTTTCAGCACAGATCAGTTACATAGTTAAATTGAGTTGAAAAAAGACAAAGTCCATCAAGTTCAACCTCTCCAAATGAAAACCCAGCATCCATACACATACCCCTCTATACTTTTAATTAAATTCTATATACCCATACCTATACTAACTATAGAGCTTAGTATCACAATAGCCTTTGATATTATGTCTGTCCAAAAAATCATCCAAGCCATTCTTAAAGGCATTAACTGAATCAGCCATCACAACATCACCCGGCAGTGCATTCCACAACCTCACTGTCCTGACCGTGAAGAACCACCTACGTTGCTTCAAATGAAAGTTCTTTTCTTCTAGTCTGAAGGGGTGGCCTCTGGTACGGTGATCCACTTTATGGGTAAAAAGGTCCCCTGCTATTTGTCTATAATGTCCTCTAATGTACTTGTGTAATCATATCCCCAGTGTAAAAGTTCTCCAGAAAAGCAAATTGTACATTCAAGGGATCACACTGAACATATGGTAAATATTTTGCAATGCTTTGCAAGGCATATAATATAGGTATAGGATTGGCTTTTGCCCTCTTAAAGGGCACTTGTCACCCGAAAAGTGTTTTCCCTACACCAGGCAAATGGAGCCTGACGTCACATGCATGCAGATTCTGTAACAAGTATGTTAAGCAAACTGCTCAGTATGCACATGGGCTCCCTTCCGATGTGGGAGGTCTAGTGCAGGCAGAGGGCATTCTTTAAAGGAAAACACCATTGTTCCCCCCAATTGGAGTGGGGTTTCTTTTCATCCTATAATGAATGACTGATCTATTGCAAAACCTTGACAGTCATGCCTGCACAAATGTGAATATTTGAGCTTTCCCGCACTTCCAAACTACACTTCCTGCCACCCATACTTAAACAGACCAACCCTCTTTTGAAGTTAATTAAAGTGAATGTGGATTTGACAACCATGGGGAAAGTTTTATCCTTACACTCCTACATAAAAACATATTTTCTTTACACATGCCCTACCTGACTGCAATAAGGGGAAGAAGTGATATCATGGTTACATGAAAAACATCTCATTATGCAATAATGTCTTTTTTTATGGTATTTTTAATCCTCCTGTTCCATTTGTACTGTATATTAGAATTGACATTATGTTATTCATGGATCTAATTATATCCAAAAATATTTTAGGAATCGTGTGTGCACTATACAATCCCTTAAGAAAAATCACTCCAAAAATGAATGGTGGCATTTCTATCTTGATTCTAGTTTTTAGATTTAATCATATTGATTAAATCCTTCCTTTATCAGTCGAGTATTGGTATACTTGAATTCTCCATAGTTCCAAGGCAAAAGAAAAAGTTCCAAATGGTGAAATGAGTAGAAATAGGAAGTTATGATGTTGTCGATCTATTGATAACAAGGAATAATGGGCGGTGGCAAAACTATAGGAAGTCATTAAAGATGTACATTTTTTTATTAATATTAAATATGAATAAACTGTACTGTACAAGGAGCATTTCAATTAAATTCATGCTGTATCATGAAAAAGCAAATGGAGAAAAATAAAGCTGAATAACCAAGCTCTTGATGAATAGAAATGGAACTTAACTTTTTGATGCATTACAAATACCTATAAGTAGGGATGTAGCGAACGGCGGAAAAAATGTTCGCGAACATATGCAATAATAGATTGTCGGGACCTTCCTTTCATCCTGTAGAGCAAATACTTTTTGTTCTTAACAAAATAGGTCCCCTTTGTACAATAGACTGTCAAACTATCTACTAAGTCAGAAATGTGCATTTCATAGGGTAAAAACAGATACATAACATGTATCTGGGAGTTTCCAAAGGAGCTGAACTTTAATATTTCATCCAGAATCACAAGGTCAAAATAGCAGGACTGTCAATTTGAGCCATTTATGTAATGCAGCACAATTGCGGCATAAATGAAAGTAGTTCAATGGTAATGTGCCTTCATTTGATCATTATGTGGATAGTTCTGGTGGGATTTAGCCTGCAAAACCTAAAGTTATCCAATGAAATGCTGGGTACTAAACATGGAGAACTACTCAGCAGTGCAAATGTTTTAAAATACCGATAGCTTTAAAAAAAATCTATTATTTAAAAGATATACCATCAAAATGTTAAGGCAATGCTGGGTACTTTAGCATTATAAGCCCCACAGCATGATGCTACCACCTTCATATTCCCATGTTGGCATGGAAAGTGGGCAATGTTAGATTTGCATCACACATATTTGAACAAAGGCAAATAATCTCTGCCTTTGTCTAATCTAATCACAAACGCTTTTCCCACATTGAAAATAGGTCATTCTCATGCTTCTTGACAAACTCCAGGTGTGCTTTTTTTTTTGAGTAATGGCTTCATTTTTGCTACCTTTCCATACAGGTCAGTGTTATGCAGAGTTCTCAATAAGGCTGAAATAAAAATATAACACCAAATATAACTGCATGATTTCTGATTCAGTTAAAGCAGTGGTCAAGCATCTGAACATTATTGCAATGTGCAGTATAAAGCATATGTATAGAATGAGGTGTGTGTCTGTTTTCTATAAAATTATTTACCCCCTCTTAGAAAAGCACTCAGCTCATCTCCTTGTACCTTTGAGGGTCATGCAACCCTATCAATCACAACCTGTGTGTGCTGCCTGTGCTGTAAATAAGAATAAAATTGAGCTTGAAATGAAAATGCTTCCCTTTCCTTTTAGAAATACTGTATTTTTTATTTATTTTATTGCAAGAAGAAGGAATTTATTTTTATTTGTTAGTGTTGTAAATCTAGGCTACAGCATGCCAATTTAACAAGCTGACACATTTAAATCATTCAAACTTTCATAATAAACAAATTTCTGGAATTTTGTTAATTCCCACTTTCATGGGTTAATGCTGTGCCATTAACTATAAATCAGCATCAGTATCAGCAATGTCTTGCTAATATTAGCATTTAGCTATCCCATTATTGACTGAGCACTGTAAGAAATTATTCTGTGTCAGGATAAAAGAAAAGCATCGCAAACCATCAAACAATGATTTGGAAGGGAATATGTGAACCAACAGCCCACCATCACCACTTCATAGGGCAAGATACTGCAGTATAACCAATATGAACCACAGAATCTGTTGCTTGTTTATGAAATGAGGACATGACACTTTCTTCATTAAAACTTCCCTAGGATGATAGAGATTACTTGGCATTCCTGCTGGTGTCCAAGCATGCCTAGGATTTGGTAGCTGGGCACCATATTCAACCAGTGTAGCATGTGCTGTGTGTTTGTAACTAAGCACAAAATGGTGCCAAGGGTGTTACAAAAACATATTATGGGTAGAGCACCTGCACCTTGTGCTTAAGGCTCAAGGTCTGGATTTTCCAGAGAGAACCATGTGGTTACCAAATACTTTAAGAAACCAGCAATTACAGGGGTTACCTACAGGGCTTAGTGGTCTTTGTAAGATAGATTTGTAATATTCAGGCAGTGTTGGAGTTCTTATTTTATCAAAGTACCCTAGGTATATTCATCTTTACCCTTAAGATTTTAGCTATACTTTATACTAACATCAGCAAACATGACTTTATAACAGATTAAGTAAAGGAGCTTATATCTAGAGACCAGTCCAACCTAAATGTAGCTCCACTTGGAATATTGAGCCCCTTCTGTGGTATCCAACAAACCTTACATGAAATGAGTTGGCTGGATCAAAAACTGGCTTGTTTTTTAGTGTTACTGCCAGAGGTGCAAAACTCGTTTAAATAAATATTACAGACTAGTGATGGGTGAATGTCTCCCATTTCGTTCCGCTAATTTGCTAATTTCCTGTGAAATGCAAATTTTGACACCAGCATCAAAATTTTTTTTGATGCCGGTGACAATTCCAAGTCCAGTGACAATTCCAGCGCCGGCAACAATTCCGAAGCTGGTGACATTCGGCACGAATTTGCGCCTGCCAAATAAATTTGCCCATCACTATTACAGACCTCTGGCTTTCCACAACCCCAAAATGATACTTAGGGGATGCACCAAGACATCTCATGACAGCAAACCAGTAGAAATGGACGTTCTTAGAGATCTTACAAAACCCTCTTTATGCATAGTTACTTGTATTATTTACAAAGGATTAAACCAGTACAACCTGGAATTACAGTTATTTATAAATTTTGTGGGGACTACTCAAACTGGTAGAACTGGTTTGTTATCGAATCACATCACATCTGTTTTTATTATCTGCAAAACAGGTTGCTCATTTGGCAAGGTCGTCAAACAAGTGGATCTTAAACCTAATATGCCCACCAAAGGCAGGGTGATATTGGCAGGGTCGGACTGGGCCCAGCCCAGGTCCGCACCCACATTTGGTTCTTAATGCCCCGGGCCCCCCAGTCTGACCCTGGATATCGGGCTAATTCAATCATTCCTTCCTTGGGCCAAACAATTGGATTACAACAGTAAATGGGCACGATGGGACGAGGACCAAACCTGCCTGGTACATTTTTGGCCTGATATCGATCGGAGAGATCCAACAGAAAGCCCCCTACATGGGCAGATAAACTGCCGAATTGGCATCTTTAATCTGCCCATATATGGCCACCCTAAATCCCACAATCTGTTGCTAGATGGCAATCCTTTCCCTAGAATAAATGTTGTTTGCAGATCAAACACTTACAGTATTTATCATACTTTGATGCAGCCAAAGCTAACTATGGTTTGCTTGGTAACATATGTTTACAGATTTGCTACCTTGAAACCGTCTTCATTACTTTGAGGAGATAAAACCTTTCTCCTAATTCAGTTCAATTTTCCCCCATAGACCTCAATAGAGTTTTCACATAATACACAGTGAGATTTTGTTTCATTTTCATTTTCTGAATTAAATTGCATATCATATTGATTTTACAGATGAGTTTTCACATGATTTTCAATGAATTTAATCTGGCCCTATGTTTTTTGTTAAATGCTTTTATAATATTCATTTGCATAACTAGTACAAGATCACATGCAGGATTGTTGAAGAAAAATACATTGCCCTACCAGATTACTAAATGAAATAACATACTGCATGGAGTGGCTCAAATATTATAATATTGTTTTATAACTCTGGAACCTTCTTATAGTAATCCCAGGTGCAGGGCCAGATTTCCCCTGAGGGCGCCCAGAGGCCAGCATTCTCCAGTGCCCCCTCCCTTAATTAGGATTGCGCGCATGCGCATCCTTTTCCTACAAGAAAGCTAAGTGCCGACCAGAATCTAGTGCTCCAGAATCAGGCAAACTACCCGTGCTGCTGGGCAACATGCCGCCGCTTAATTTATGGCACCCCAGGCCCGGGCCTTTGTGGACTCACCGCAAATCCTGCCCAGGTGTTAGTGCCATCCTCATCCCGCCAAAAAAAAAGAAAGAAATATTTACGATAGATGTTTGGTAAGCTGTTCATATATTAATATATTTGTAATAAAAAAAATATATGCTTAGTTATATAGGTACTCATGGATCTGTTTTGTTTATTATTGTCCTTTCTAATATAGTTTACAGCCTTCTTGATAGAAGTGTGGGGTATTGTATAACTGTCTCGGGTGGTTAATTAGGTCACTGGTACTTGAGGTGGTGATTTACATGTGTGTGTGTGTAGTCTGATGTGTTAGGTTAAATGAAATGGATAGTAATGCTCTGTAACTCAATTTTCATGTCCTGGTATTTCTTGTGTTTTAATCTCAGGTGTTGTGTCTCCTATGGGAAGGTTCACATTTAATAAACAGAAAGCAGGAGATTGCTCTCTGCAGAAATTGTTTGCTTTCATTGCTATGAGGCATCATCTGAACCATTCAGCTTTAAATAGAAGATCCTTGTCTCATAGCAGAGTAAAGGTGTGTCTTTTAATGCAGCTGCCTTGTGATGAAAAGCCTGATATGGGTGTTTGTCTTTTTTTCAGACAAATATAACACTCAGGTTTACCCTGGGATTTTATTTAGTTGACAATTAAACAGACTGTTCCATGGTTCTTGCACCTTTAGATCTAGTATAAGTGAGAAAAGTGTTAAGTAATTACAGAGCTCATTTGTGCCTTTGGGAAATAGTTATAACCATAACTGTTAAACACAAATATCTAATAAAAAGGAAGAGACCAGCTAATGCAAAAGAAAATATACAAGAATTTTATAAATGGGACAGAAAAATGTGCTCTATTAAATGCAAGCTGCTTTCAGCACAGATCAGTTACATAGTTAAATTGAGTTGAAAAAAGACAAAGTCCATCAAGTTCAACCTCTCCAAATGAAAACCCAGCATCCATACACATACCCCTCTATACTTTTAATTAAATTCTATATACCCATACCTATACTAACTATAGAGCTTAGTATCACAATAGCCTTTGATATTATGTCTGTCCAAAAAATCATCCAAGCCATTCTTAAAGGCATTAACTGAATCAGCCATCACAACATCACCCGGCAGTGCATTCCACAACCTCACTGTCCTGACCGTGAAGAACCACCTACGTTGCTTCAAATGAAAGTTCTTTTCTTCTAGTCTGAAGGGGTGGCCTCTGGTACGGTGATCCACTTTATGGGTAAAAAGGTCCCCTGCTATTTGTCTATAATGTCCTCTAATGTACTTGTGTAATCATATCCCCAGTGTAAAAGTTCTCCAGAAAAGCAAATTGTACATTCAAGGGATCACACTGAACATATGGTAAATATTTTGCAATGCTTTGCAAGGCATATAATATAGGTATAGGATTGGCTTTTGCCCTCTTAAAGGGCACTTGTCACCCGAAAAGTGTTTTCCCTACACCAGGCAAATGGAGCCTGACGTCACATGCATGCAGATTCTGTAACAAGTATGTTAAGCAAACTGCTCAGTATGCACATGGGCTCCCTTCCGATGTGGGAGGTCTAGTGCAGGCAGAGGGCATTCTTTAAAGGAAAACACCATTGTTCCCCCCAATTGGAGTGGGGTTTCTTTTCATCCTATAATGAATGACTGATCTATTGCAAAACCTTGACAGTCATGCCTGCACAAATGTGAATATTTGAGCTTTCCCGCACTTCCAAACTACACTTCCTGCCACCCATACTTAAACAGACCAACCCTCTTTTGAAGTTAATTAAAGTGAATGTGGATTTGACAACCATGGGGAAAGTTTTATCCTTACACTCCTACATAAAAACATATTTTCTTTACACATGCCCTACCTGACTGCAATAAGGGGAAGAAGTGATATCATGGTTACATGAAAAACATCTCATTATGCAATAATGTCTTTTTTTATGGTATTTTTAATCCTCCTGTTCCATTTGTACTGTATATTAGAATTGACATTATGTTATTCATGGATCTAATTATATCCAAAAATATTTTAGGAATCGTGTGTGCACTATACAATCCCTTAAGAAAAATCACTCCAAAAATGAATGGTGGCATTTCTATCTTGATTCTAGTTTTTAGATTTAATCATATTGATTAAATCCTTCCTTTATCAGTCGAGTATTGGTATACTTGAATTCTCCATAGTTCCAAGGCAAAAGAAAAAGTTCCAAATGGTGAAATGAGTAGAAATAGGAAGTTATGATGTTGTCGATCTATTGATAACAAGGAATAATGGGCGGTGGCAAAACTATAGGAAGTCATTAAAGATGTACATTTTTTTATTAATATTAAATATGAATAAACTGTACTGTACAAGGAGCATTTCAATTAAATTCATGCTGTATCATGAAAAAGCAAATGGAGAAAAATAAAGCTGAATAACCAAGCTCTTGATGAATAGAAATGGAACTTAACTTTTTGATGCATTACAAATACCTATAAGTAGGGATGTAGCGAACGGCGGAAAAAATGTTCGCGAACATATTCGCGAACTTGCGTCAAAAATGCGAACGGTTCGCGAACGTCGCGAACCCCATAGACTTCAATGGGAAGGCGAATTTTAAAAGCTAGAAAAGACATTTCTGGCCAGAAAAATGATTTTAAAGTTGTTTAAAGGGTGCAACGACCTGGACAGTGGCATGCCAGAGGGGGATCAAGGGCAAAAATGTATCTGAAAAATACATTGTTGACACAGCGCTGCGTTTTGTGCTGTAAAGGGCAGAAATCACACTACGTCACTCAGGTGATGTATCTGGACACGGAATGTGAAAAAGCTCACACAGCTAGGTGGCACTTGGTTAAAGACTGGGCAAACAATGCCTGCAAGGGCAACGTATACAGTAGTGGGTACGGAATATATTATTGCTGCTGTAAAAACATCACTCAGGTGATGTTTACGGACACGGAATTATTATTGTTATTTAGACAGAATGTGAAAAAGCTCACACAGCTAGGTGGCACTTGCATACCTCCCAACTGTCCCTCTTTTGACCACTCAACCCCCTGTCCCTCTTTTGTACTGGAAAGTCCCTCTTTTCTCTGAACTGAACAGCCAGAAAAAAAACAGTTTCTAACTTAATTAGCTTTTGGCAGAGAGCTCAGAACAGCTAACAGGTGCAAATAAGATACTTTGTAACAATTTTGACTCTGGTTGGTGCTGGTAGTGGTGAACTACTAGGAGGAGCAGCACACCAGTCCCTCTTTTCTCTGAACTGAACAGCCAGAAAAAAACCAGTTTCTAACTTAATTAGCTTTTGGCAGAGAGCTCAGAACAGCTAACAGGTGCAAATAAGATACTTTGTAACAATTGTGACTCTGGTTGGTGCTGGTAGTGGTGAACTACTAGGAGGAGCAGCACACCAGTCCCACTCCCCAACACAGCTAGACTAATAGCACTGGGCTCTTACAGTAGCAAAAAAAACAAAAAAGAAAATAAAAGCAGTCCTTACAAGGACTATTGGGTTACAGGCAGCAGTCAGCAGATGAGAGATCAGCAGCAGGACAGCTGCCCACAGCAGCTACATACAGAGCACTGCAGTAGAAGGTAGATTACTAGCCAGCAAATCTACCTAACCTAAAATGTCCATCAAATCCTTGGAGAGTTCTGTAAAGGGCAGAAATCACACTACATTTCTAAACTTGTGTAATAAACTGCTTTAAAACGTCCGGCGTCTACATGCCAATCAAGTCGTGTAAAGGTTACAGCCTGTTCACACGCAAAGACAAAACGCGGTGCTTACTGCAACGCAAAAAAACGCAAAGAGCTTTAATGAATGATACGGTCAAGTGATACAAATAATAGTTTTTAATTACTAGTTGCTTGTCACCTCCAGGATGTTCGTCCTGTTGGTGGCAATATTTCTGTAGTGGTGTGTTTAGCAGTCACCGTGCTTGTGCGCACGTGCACGGTCAGGCAGAGGTAATTCAATGTACAGTGAAGTGTACCAAAAAACACTGATTCTGTAGTGTGGGCCCAGTTTTGGTCTACTTTATTGATCACCTGCGGTGACCATAAAAGATGCGATTTTGCCACTGTTGCAGAACCCTGAAAAATTAGGCATGTGTACTTTCCTGAAAAATTATGTTTTTTTTGTCGCAGCCACTGAAGCACAGAGGCCAGAAAAAATATGCCATATAAATGCTGAAAATATAATTTTTTTTTGTCGAAGCCACTGAAGCACAGAGGCCAGAAAAAATATGCCATATAAATGCTAAAAATATAAAAAAAATTTGTCGCAGCCACTGAAGCACAGAGGCCAGAAAAAATATGCCATATAAATGCTGAAAATATTAATTTTTTTTTGTCGCAGCCACTGAAGCACAGAGGCCAGAAAAAATATGCCATATAAATGCTAAAAATATAAAAAAAATTTGTCGCAGCCACTGAAGCACAGAGGCCAGAAAAAATATGCCATATAAATGCTGAAAATATATATTTTTTTGGTTGCAGCCACTGAAGCACAGAGGCCAGAAAAACTCAGGATTTACCTGTCCAAAAAGTTTTGATTAAAATGAAACCAGTAGGGTTTGCACCCTAGTTTGTAACGGTGGCGGAGGGAGGAGGACGCTAAAGGAGAGCTGTGTGTGGAGTCATGCGGCATGCAGAGAAGGACAGCTGCATGGGGAGTCAGAACAAGTCTTCCGGCGTGCAGTAACCCTCCGAGATCCATGCCTCGTTCATTTTAATAAAGGTCAGGTAATCCACACTTTTGTGACCTAGGCGAGTTCTCTTCTCAGTTACAATCCCTCCTGCTGCACTGAAGGTCCTTTCTGAGAGGACACTTGAGGCGGGGCAAGACAAGAGGTTCATGGCAAATTGTGACAGCTCTGGCCACAGATCAAGCCTGCGCACCCAGTAGTCCAGGGGTTCATCGCTCCTCAGAGTGTCGATATCTGCAGTTAATGCCAGGTAGTCCGCTACCTGCCGGTCGAGGCGTTCTTTGAGGGTGGATCCCGAAGGGTTTTGGCGCTGCCTTGGACTGAAAAACCTTTGCATGTCTGACGTTACAGAGTGGCCAAAGTGCATTGTCCTTGCAGGTGCGCTCGTGGCAGGATTACTGGCACCTCTGCCCCTGGAATGTTGATGAGTTCCTGAAGTGACATCACCCTTAAAAGCATTGTACAACATGTTTTGCAGGCTGGTTTGTAAAAGCAGCATCCTTTCGGACTTGTGGTACGTTGGTAACATTTCTGCCACTTTATGCTTGTACCGAGGGTCTAGTAGCGTTGCGACCCAGTACAGGTCCTTCTCCTTAAGCCTCTTGATACGGGGGTCCTTCAATAGGCATGACAGCATGAAAGACCCCATTCTCACAAGGTTGGATGCAGAGGTATCCATCTCCGCTTCCTCGTTATCAAGGACTACATCATCCACGGTCTCCTCCCTCCAGCCACGTACAAGACCAGGGGTCCCCAAAAGGTCACCACAAGCCCCCTGGGAAGCCTGCTCTTGTTGGTCCTCCTCCTCCACAAAGCCACCTTCCTCCTCTGACTCCACTTCTGACACCTCTCCCTGCGTTGCAGCAGGTGCCTGGGCTCGTTCTGGTGATTCCGACCAGAAATCGTGCGCTTCCTGCTCCTCGTCACGCTGGTCTACAGCCTCATCTGTCACTCGTCACACGGCACGCTCCAGGAAGAAAGCAAAGGGTATTAGGTCGCTGATGGTGCCTTCGGTGCGACTGACCATGTTTGTAACCTCTTCAAAAGGGCGCATGAGCCTGCAGGCATCGCGCGTAAGCACCCAGTAACGGGGAAAAAAAATCCCCAGCTCTGCAGATCCAGTCCTACCACCCAGTTCAAACAGGTATTCATTGACGGCTCTTTGTTGTTGCAGCAGACGTTCAAACATGAGGAGCGTTGAATTCCAGCGAGTCTGGCTGTCGCAAATTAAACGCCTGACTGGCATGTTGTACCGCTGCTGAATGTCAGCAAGGCGTGCCATGGCTGTGTAGGAACGTCTGAAATGGGCCGACACCTTCCTGGACTGCCTGAGAATGTCCTGGAATCCTGGGTACTTCGAGACAAAATGTTGGACTATTAAATTCAGAACATGTGCCATGCAGGGCACATGTGTTAAATTGCCCAGTCTCAGCGCTGCCAACAGATTGCTTCCGTTGTCACACACCACTTTTCCGATCTTCAGTTGGTGTGGGGTCAGCCACCGATCGGCCTGTGACTGCAGAGATGACAGGAGTACAGATCCGGTATGGTTTCTGCTTTCCAGGCACGTCATCCCCAAGACAGCATGACAACGGCGTACCTGGCACGTCGAATAGCCTAGGGGGAGCTGGGGGTGCACAGGTGTGGAGGAGGAGGACCCAGCAGCAGAGGAGGAGGAAGCAGAGGAAGAAAACGAGGTAGAGAGCGAAGGAGGAGTAGAGGTGGTGGCAGAACCGCGTGCAATCCGTGGCGGTGACACCAACTCCACTGTTGTTGTTGAGCCACGCATTCCCTGCTTCCCAGCCATAAGCAAGTTCACCCAGTGGGCAGTGTAGGTGACATACCTGCCCTGACCATGCTTGGAGGACCATGCATCAGTAGTCATATGGACCTTTGCCCCAACACTAAGTGAAAGAGATGCGGTGACTTGGCTCTGCACATGGTGGTACAGGTGTGGTATTCCCTTCTTGGAAAAAAAATTGCGGCTGGGTACCTTCCACTGCGGTGTCCCAATTGCTACAAATTTGCGGAAGGCCTCAGAGTCCACCAGCTGGTATGGTAAAAGCTGGCGGGCTAAGAGTGCAGACAAGCCAGCTGTCAGACGCCGGGCAAGGGGGTGACTCGCAGACATTAGCTTCTTACGCTCAAACATGGCCCTCACAGAAACTTGGCTGGGGGCAGATGACTGGGAACTGGTGGTCAAGGTGGAAGGCGGAGTGGAGGGTGGATCAGACGGGTCAAGGACAGCAGAGGTAGAGCAGTAAGATGCTGGACCAGAAGGAGGGTGGCTTTTAGTTTGTCTGCTGCCTTTGAGGTGTTGCTCCCATAGTGCTTTGTGCTTGCCGTTCATGTGCCTTCGCATAGAAGTTGTACCTATGTGGGTGTTGGGCTTCCCAAGACTCAGTTTCTGACTGCACTCATTGCAAATTACAACGCTTTTGTCAGAGGCACACACATTAAAAAAATCCCACACTGCTGAGCTTTTTGAAGCTGGCAATCTGGCGGTAACAGTAGAAGTTGGCGGCAATGGCGGGTGCGTTGGCCGGCTGACCACAGGTGCCGATACATGTTGTTGCCCTACTGTTCCCTGCGAGCTGTCCTCCCTGCTTCTTCTAAGTCTTATTCTCCTCCTGCCTCTCTGACTCTCCGTCTCTCCACCTGAACTATCCTCCTCTTGCTCTCTTCTACTGGGCACCCACAAAACATCAATCTCCTCATCATCATTCTCCTCAGATGCATCAATTTTTTTTAACAGCTCACAGAAGGAAGCAGCAGCGGGGACCTCCTCATCACTCATTATGTCCATCTCTGTTGTGTTGTCTGCCAGAATTATATCTGGTGTAACGTCCTCATCTCCTTCATCTTCTTCTGCCAATAATGGTTGCGCATCACTCAGTTCAAGAAACTCATGTGTAAATAACTCCTCTGACTCCAGTGAAGAAGGGGCGCCGGTGGTGGAGGAAGTGTTACGTGGGGTGCCCATAGCAGAGGAGGATGAGGATATTGTGGCAAAGTTAGAAACGGTAGAGGATGGGGTGTGCTGTGTAAGCCAGTCAACTACCTCTTCAGCATTTTGGGAGTTCAGGGTAATTGCCTTTGTAAAACTGGGCAATTTCCTAGGGTCACAGGATAGCATAGCAGCACGGCCCCTAGTGCCTCTGCGTGGCGGCCTGCCTTTGCCTGGCATTTTTTTTAAAACAACAACAACAACTCAGGTGGTGTTTCTGGAGACGGTATTATTATTGATATTTAGACAGAATGTGAAAAAGCTCACACTGCTAGGTGTCAGTTGTTTGAAGAACACACTAGGCAAACAATGCCTGCAAGGTCAACGTATACACTACAGCAGTGGATACAGAATATATTATTGCTGCTTGGAAAACGTCACTCAGGTGGTGTTTCTGGAGACGGTATTATTATTGATATTTAGACAGAATGTGAAAAAGCTCACACAGCTAGGTGGCAGTTGTTTGAAGAACACACTGGGCAAACAATGCCTGCAAGGTCAACGTATACACTACAGCAGTGGATACGGAATATATTATTGCTGCTTGGAAAACGTCACTCAGGTGGTGTTTCTGGAGACGGTATTATTATTGATATTTAGACAGAATGTGAACAAGCTCACACAGCTAGGTGGCAGTTGTTTGAAGAACACACTGGACAAACAATGCCTGCAAGGTCAACGTATACACTACAGCAGTGGATACGGAATATATTATTGCTGCTTGGAAAACGTCACTCAGGTGGTGTTTCTGGAGACGGTATTATTATTGATATTTAGACAGAATGTGAAAAAGCTCACACAGCTAGGTGGCAGTTGTTTGAAGAACACACTGGGCAAACAATGCCTGCAAGGTCAACGTATACACTACAGCAGTGGATACGGAATATATTATTGCTGCTTGGAAAATGTCACTCAGGTGGTGTTTCTGGAGACGGTATTATTATTGATATTTAGACAGAATGTGAACAAGCTCACACAGCTAGGTGGCAGTTGTTTGAAGAACACACTGGGCAAACAATGCCTGCAAGTGCACTACTATTGGTGCACTACTATGAAGAACAGCAAACAGCACTGGACACGTTAAAGAACAGTAAGATAAGTAAAATAAAAAAAATATATATGTATATTAAAAAAAAAAATTACTCTGGTTGGTGCTGAACTACTAGGAGCAGCACACCAGTCCCACTCCCCAACACAGCTAGACTAATAGCACTGGGCTCTTATAGTAGCAAAGTAAAAAAAGAAAAAAGAAAATAAAAGCAGTCCTTACAAGGACTATTTGGTTATTACAGCAGTCAGCAGATGAGATCAGAAGCAGTGCCCACAGGAGCTACATACAGAGCACTGCAGTAGAAGGTAGATTACTAGCCAGCAAAGCTAACTAACCTAAACTCACTGTCCCTCAAATCCCTGCAGAGTTCTCTCCCTACAATACAGAGCAGTATCAAGTAGATTACTAGCCAGCAAAGTTACTATCAACTGTCCCTCAAATCACTAAACAGCTCTCTCCCTACACTAGCTCTTCCAAGCACACACAGGCAGAATGAAAAAACGCTGCAGGGCTTCAGTTTATATATGGAAGGGGAGTGGTCCAGGGGGTGTGGGGGTGGTCCAGGAGGGAGAGCTTCCTGATTGGCTGCCATGTATCTGCTGCTCTGGGGTGAGAGGGCAAAAATAAGCGCCTGCTAAGGCGAACCCAAATTGGCGAACGTCTCGCGACGTTCGCGAACATTTGGCGGACGCGAACGGTCGATGTTCGCACGAATTAGTTCGCGGGCGAACAGTCCGCGACATCCCTACCTTTAAGTAGACCTCAGGTATGATGTTAACAATTTATTGTCTTGACACTTGATTGGGCTCCCGGACATTACTTAATCAGCATACGTTACAATTTTAGACAAAATAAAATTGTGCTTTCCCCTGTTTTGATAAACATGAAGAAAAAAATGAAGACAATTTTCAAAGTCCTATATGAAGACATATTTAAAAGCATTAATGAAAAGCAGAACCACCTTCAAGATTAAAAAGTGTCCCAAGGTTGCAGCTCTTTCTACCAAATTATTTATGGCCCCAGTGTCTTCCTTTTACCTCACTGGCACATGAAACAAAACAAATAGGACATACAGAGTGCCCCATGCTGTAATACCATTTATACATATTCCCTTGTGTCTTTAGAATACCGGGTTTTGTACTGTAACACAAGCAGAGTGAGAGTCTTCAAACTTGATATGTGTTCCACTCATGTAGTGTGGTTGGTCATGGGAGTTCCCCTAGTAAAAATGAACACTTAATTGTGCATTACCATTGCTGAGATTAGAAATTTGCTCTTGTTGCATTATACTTACACACTGAGGTGCAACACATGCTTAAAACAGTGATTGGTAGTGTCCAAGTTGTGGCATTCACCTTTCCATGGACAATCTTAGACCTCATCATTTTAAGACTCCTGTGTTGATGGAATTGTGGCCCTAAGCAAAATTCACTTGTTGTTGGAAGAGTATTTAAAAAAAACAAAACAAAAACAAAACAATTTGTAGTCCACTGTGTGTCTAGTAAAAATAGAGACCATTTTAGATGCTAGTCACAGTAGGCCACAACATTTTAGATTTGGTTTCTTATTAAAACTGAGATACCTACAGTATATCTGTATTTTGTATAAACAGGTATCATTTACATCTGAATAATAGAATAATATTTATTAGCATCTTCACAATGGAGACTTTAAATAATTGAACCCTTTGTACTTGTTTTCTATGTACAGATAAGCTATCAACAACAAAAATTATTAAAGTAAGGGATGTAGGTTTCTATAAAAAATATATTGCATGTAAACCCTGCTTCATGTAAACAAACAATTTTTATAATAATATACTTTTTAGTAGTATGTGCCGTTGGGTAATAATCAATAGAAAATTGATATTTTAAGAGCTAAGGGCTACCCCCTGGGATTCTATGATTCCCGGTGCATAAACAAGTGCATGACCCAATTAACAGAATAAGTTCTGTCTTTTGCTCCAACACTTTTTATTGTTACAGATAGAACTGCAGTATTTCTGGTCAGGTGATCTCTGAGGCAGCACAGAGGCCATCACAAAATTGTGGTTCAAGGTAAGAGATGTAAATGGATAATATTTACTTAAATACATATTCCCATTTGGTAAGATTCTTTAATATGTCACTTTATATGATATCTGTTGTTTAACTTTTCATTTTGGGGGAAAGTTTTCCTTTAAAGGATGTTCACTACTAATATTTGCATAGTTGTGTTTAACCAAATGACCACAAATTGGTCTTGGAATTTTTTAAAAAAGAGCTTTTTTTGTGTGTGGGGGTTGTAGAACAGTCTGTGTGATGACATTTTCATTCATAGTCATTATTTTTTTTAAATACATGGATGTCTGCATTTATTTGCTGTTTATTTTTTCTGTTATTCTGAAACAATTTGTGTACAATATTTTCTATGCATCCAGGGTTTATCAAAATCTGATTTGCAATGCCAAGAATGAGATATCCGGAGTACAATTTGTTAGAAGATGTTTCATCATTTCACTTTTTCTAGGCATCTAAATATGTTGCCAAGACAGAATTGGTACAGATCCAACTGATTAAAAAATCATTTGAAGCTGGCAGAAGCAAAACATTTTCTGTGTTGTTGTTCATCTAGAAACACTTGTTAGAGGCTTGATAAATTCAGCACTAATGTATATCAAAGTAGTTTTGAAACACATTGAGGTGTATTTAGGAAAGCTGCAACCACTTATTACACATTTTGCTTGCTCGGAGATTAAAAATCATTTTTTAAAAAGACTAAAATATTTGTATGTTGTTTTTCCGGCCATTATTTTTATTTTATCACCATATACTGACAGTCAGAGCTTGCAGACACACAAACATTTACACCCTATTTTTAAGTACTGTATGTTTATAATAAGACAACTACTGAAATGCATAAACCCAAATAGTTTACTGTATTTTGTGGTGATACAGTTCAAATATTCTTTGAACATGAACACTTCTAGACACAAATAAAAAATTTCACACAAAAATGCTAATGTAGATATATGGTGCTGCTTTTTTTTTTCAATTTAAATTTTGAATGAGTTTTTATGAAAACAAAAGCAAATAGCACAATAATGAAGAGATGGTGCCGATGTTGGACAGCATTATGTGAACTCTGAGCAAGTATTGTATTAGATAATGCATTGTACCCATTAAAAAACACTGTAATTTAAGTTTTTAAGGGATTTGTTATGTTATGTACCAAAATTTATTGTCGTCACTAGTGGCAACACTTTGTGCATATTAGCAATCCCACAGCATTCAGGCAACATAATAACAGTGCAGATGGACCAAAGAATCAGGCAGACGTGTCACACTCACACAGAATGCCATAAATTATATAATTGTGTTGAAGTGCACTAATTTTGACACATTTCAGAAAATTTTTTCAGGTGAAATTCTCCCTTGGTGAATTCTGGGAAAAAACACTGCACTGGAAAAAAAATGGCATTCACATCTGAAAGTGCACTTTCACAGCCTGCAGAAGTTGCACTAAAAGCATTTACTGGACATGCCATTTTCACTCTGTATGCCAGAAATGGCCGGTTGTGTCCAATTGCACTCAATTCACTCATTTGAGCAAATATGGAGAATAAAACATGGCAATTGAATCTAAAAAGTGTACACAGAATATCTAAACTCATTTAACCGACTTATCCCATTTAACACAGAAAATTGCATCACAGCATCCCATCTATATAAAGAGTTCACCATTTGGTATGCTAATGATAAGGTTACATGCATTAAATGAGTTTATATGACTTTAGATAACACAGTTTCTTCAGTTTAGCTTAAGTCATGACGCATTTAACACACAAATCCAAGTGGCTTCTTCTGTACATTAAGTAAGCCTTCAAGTAAACCGTTATGTCAGAGGATGATAATCACATAATATCCCTAACAGTAGAATAATGCAAGGGTTTAGTTTAGGCCCAGAAGTCATCAATTTTAACCTACAGATTGGGACGTAAAAAAAGATTTTCCCATAGCTTTAGGGTGTATCTTCATCATCTCATTTAATATACTAAAATGTGCTTTTAAATTAAGTAATTTTGTGCTTAACAAAGTACATTTTTTTTATTGTTTATTGTATCATGGGAGGGATTTCCCTTATGCAATGAAAGGAGTTGTTTTCTTTTCATGGCTTAAACCCCACTGGTATATTAATAATCTGTTTCTACAACTATTTTTTCTAATCTGTACAGTGCTTTTTAGTTCAGTGGCATATGCCCACTGTAATTAAGCACATAGTTCTGCTTTGGCAAAAAGAATTATCTTTAAAAACTCAATTTAACTACTCTGTAGTTGGAGACCTTAAATATTGTGGATCCTTAACATATTACTATATACCCACAGAGTATCTGAGCATTAGTTCTTAGTGTCAGGGCAAACTTAAACACAATAAAAAAATGCATTACTACCCCATAGGTGACTGTTGGGGATTTGACTCTGGCCTGCATTATATTCAGAAGGTGTTGTATTCTGCTGAGCCACTGGACCCACCCTCACTCTCATTAAGGTCAGGTATCTATAATCTGGTAAGTATGGGCCTATTTAAGTCAGTTTCCTCCTGCCTTCTGGTGCTGGATCACTAAGTTATGTTTGTGATCTTGCCCCCTTGTTCCTGTTCCAGTCTTTTTCCTGTTCTAGCTTTGTTGCAGAACGCTTGCTCTTGTTCTTGTTTTGCTATTTTGACCTCTGGACTTTGACTCAACCTGTTTCCTGGATATATTTACTATTGTACTCTGCCTGCCTTTGACCTTGCCTTGTCCCCAACCATAATAAAATTCCACCTGTGTCAGGACTCAGTGGAGCAAGTGCAGCGTGTGCCTTTACACATGTAAGATCCGGCGCAAGCTTGCGTTCAAGCCAGAGTATCGACGCCCGTGCCCATTGCTGGTGGGTGCATGCGCCTTGATGCACATGCACGTTCTGACACATGCGCACGTTCTGACGCACGCAGGCGCTGTCTGGTTAAAGAGATGCCCAGGCCTAGGCTCAATGCGAGGTGATCATCTTTACTGACACCAAGAGTATTTTGTGATTTCTGAGAAACTTCTGATTACGACTTTGGCTTGCTCCTGACTATTCTTCTTGATTTCCCCTGGATTGACGCTTGATTCCTGAAACCCCCTGTGTATGACCCAGCCTGTTCCTGACTCTGTCTTTTCGTCTGCAGTGAATTGCTGAGTCCTAATTCCATAGACGGTTTATTATTCAGTGGGCTCACCAGCACTCCTGCTATTCCTTAGCTGGGATTGCTCTGTCTCATCTCCAGGGCGCAGCTCAGTAGAAAAATGTGGGGGATGCTAATACCTTCAGACTCCGTGATACCTGACAACCTGCCTCTAACCCTGGCCTGTCCCATACTACATTTGAACTCTGTCTGCCCCAGACCTCTAACCTGCCTACGACTTGCTCCGGCTTGCCTATCTACTTACTATGGGTTATTTTTGGACTTGTCTGTTCCTTTTTACATTACTTTATTATTGTTTTTTCACTTACTATTTTTCATTTAATCGCCGTGTTCACATAACATGAATTCCACTATTAATCCATCATACAACATGCTTATCTTGAGTTACTCAGCACACAAGCTTCTTTCTACTAACCTCACACCTGAGGTGGTTCTTGACAATGTGTGTGTAAAGCTCTTTAAGAATGGTATATTTTTCTGTCTTCCAATACTATAGCTGAGATCTGGATATTCTAGTTTTGGCAATAGAATATTCAATTTTTGTTTCAAGTGCAAGAAGCAGTGGTTACACAGCATTGTCCCTCCTTAAAAAACTAGCCCTTTCATAAAACCTTTATATTTTCCACTAATTTCAAGAATAACTAGGGAAAGCTTGGCTTACTATTGACTTACAGTACCTTCATATTTATTAAATATTTCCATAAAATGATTTCCTTTTGCTTCATGGTAAAAAAATTACTAGCTCCCTTTAGTATAATTAATATGCTTTCAACTGTTTAGAACTATTTAGAACAATTCCTGTAGACTAAAGTCTCTATCCATTTACTTTTTTCAAAAAATACAAAAAACTGAATATCTAACTTAATATCTAATATCTATCTGTTCAGATCATGCACAATAAAGATAAGAAAGACATTGCATAAAACTGTTATTAAGCGCAGTTTATTTAGGTGTAAAAACACCTTTTAGAATTATTCTGCACATATTTATATGTTGATGAAACTCATGGTAGGCAAATCAGAAATGTTATGAAGGCAAAAAAAGTTCAGGACACATTTTGTACAAAAAAGTACAGAACCATCGTGTATAGATTTTAATGTTGTTTGCTGTGGGCAGTATTTGTCCCCTGTAATTGCTAAGGGCATTTGTAAACTAATATAAGCATAATCTGACTACAAATTTCTTCATTCCTCACATTTACTATACAATAATAATGCAGTGACATTTAAGTCATACAAAGAACTTGCAAGACAAGCCCTTTTCATACAGGGAAATGCATAGATTTTCCTCAAACACTAATAAACTTCAGATGCCCCCCCAAAAAAAACATGGTCTAGCATCTAACAGAACACTGGCTATAAGGGTTAAGGGCATATTTATTAAGGGTTGAATTTTGAATTGAAAAAACTTTGAAATTCGAATTCAAAAAGAACAACCGAAATTAAATTGAAGGTTTTTTTGGTCGAATAGGTCTGTTTTCCCAAAAAAAACTTTGATTTTTCAAAGTCTACCAATTGACTCCAAATAGGTTTTAGATGGTAAATGGTCGAATTTGGAAGAGAACAGATTTGTGAAAAAAATGTGCATGTCACAATGTAATATACTTCATTAGGCTTTTATAGCACTGCAAATCTTAATTGCGCATTACGAATGTTTAACACCTGCTTGAAGGTCACGTAAACTTTTGGAGCAATTGTAACATCTTTTTCATTAAGAGATTTTATTACATAAATTGCACACTATAGCAAACAATAAAATACACTATCCTACTATTGTGTGAGGGGCAAATATTTTATAAAGGCAAAATTGTTCACTTTGCAAACATTTATTCACATTGCGAATGAATTGCAGGATTTTTGCGTTTGCGACCAATATTACTTCCCCCATAAATGCAAAACACTGAAACTTGTCATTGGCTAATTATAACTTGTAAAGATCATATAAGCTTCATAACCTTTGATCTCATTGGTCATAGGGCAAACTGGACACCTGTGAAGGTAGTATATCTTCAGGGGTCCACAACTTTTTTTTACCTGTGTGCCGCATTCAAATGTAAAATGAGTTGGGGAGCAACACAAATATGAAAAACATCCTTGGGGATGCAAAATAAGAGCTGTGATTGGCTATTATATAATAATATACACTACATTCTTGAATACCTGACACTGTGACAAATGATTCACAATGTGTTTACAACACTGCCCTCAGTTCTATCGACAAAAGCAACAGTGATCTCAGTAACGTATAAATGGCCTAGGCAGAATACTACTCTTTTATGAATGTCAAATGCCTTTTCTATACCAGTATTCATGAAAAGTATGTGGATTTGCAAAAACTAGGGACATGGATTTATAGATCCTTAAACTAAGCTTTGGGCACCTCATAGTATTTTTATTAGCCTTATAAGAAGAACTATTTGCATTTCTTTATCAGTTTTATTATGCAAAGGAGTACAGAATGTAGAGTGAAAATGTAATTGTCCATGAACTACATTATTGTATCTTTTAAATAGCATTGAGTTCAAAGCTCATTCATAATTGTTCAGTAAAATCATATTTCAATTGATTCTGCAGTTTAAGTAGAAATATATGAGACTTACTTAAAACCACTTAGATTAATTCAGCAATATATTCTTAGCTAACCTAGGGCACAATACAGAATTCAATATTTACACAACAGTGCAATATTTTGTAAAAGGGAAATTTCTAAGACCCATTCATATGTACCTAAAATTATTATATTATGGTATAAAGAAACTCTTTCAAGTGGTATTTCCCCTAAAATATTTTCTTAAGGTAGTATGAAGCACTGCAGAGTTCCTACTTGGTTTCTTTGATATTTAATATCTGTATATCTAATCTTGTTTCAAATTAATTTAGTAATTCACACAACCAGTTGACACATACAACTGATTTTACTGCTTATTCCTTCTTAGTGTTAAAACATATGAATAGGATATTAGCACCGTAGCAAATTAGGCACCAACACGCCAATATCATTAACATCCTACAAATATACAAGAGCTTCTATATTTTCATCACAGAGTATGCCAGTGTTTTTCCACCATATGCTGCAGTTCTATTTGCTTCTTATTAAGATTTCTACAATATTCATTAACAGTTGAAAAACAATTTTCATTATACCATCACTGATCAGACACATTCAAAAGTAGAGGAAACCCAAATATTCTTTGTTTTAGCAGCATGTTTGTTGGCAGGTTATATATTTCAAAGGGTTCCAGTTGATCTTGAATTTATTGTATGGCCATTCTATTAAGGTCCTATAAATTGTATATTAAGTATAAAATTAAGATAACTTTCTTGCATTCAGTTTATTGAAATTTTACTGGATGCCAACTGTGGACACTTAATTATACACAAACCAATGCACAACACACAAATGAAATGCATTCTTTTAGTCATACGTCATAGTTTATAATAGATGATTTGCTATAATTATCTTTTAATTTTCGAGAGATAATAACTATTGTTCTCCATAAAACAAATATTTGCAATAAATCACTGGCAAATTTTTGATTTTGCATGCATTAACTCATTTTTCTCAATAAAATACACTAACAAGATTTCTTGATGCAAATTATTTATATATCTACCAAGCTATCCCTGTGAAATTTGCCTCTGTAAAAAGCACACCAATTTTTAATTGAAAATTATAAAAATAAATACATGCTGAAAATCAAATTGCACATACAGAACATGAAATGAAAATGTTATATTCAGGAGAATTATTTAGCAGTTTTCATGATTTGGAAATAGGGGTCATTTTTTTAATATATGTTTTTATTTTAGGTCTGTCATATCCATATCCAGTAATAGTACAGTCATATGTTGTAGATTTATACAAATGAAAATATCTAATAAAAACATTCTGAATTATAAAAACTTGGTTGTGCATTTTTCCAACATATCTAATGTGTAAACAAATGTAACATGGTACAAGATGAATGGAATCTGAAATCATTTAAGAAATCGTATTTAATATGCCATGGGCATTTTTACTTGTGTGTTCATATTACCTGTACCATATTACCTCTTTGTTACGGCCGGCACCCAATACCAGAACAGGTGCCAAGTACCCTGGTCTCGGCTCGACTTCACCAGTAGTGTGACCACCGTTGGGCTTCGGGAGGAGCCCTCAGCTTACTTGGGTGCCATCTGGACTTAACGAGGGGTACAAGGCAAGATGTTTTGGCTAGCAGAGGGGTACGACAGGTAGCAGAGTCTTTTGGGCCGAAGGTCACGGTACAAATGGAACAGGTGAGAGAATCGTCAGACAGGCTGGGTCGAGGCAGGCGGATATCAGAATTGTCAGGCAGGCAAGGGTCAAACCGGGTTGTCAATCGAGGGGTTAAGCAGGAGAGTTGTTGTAGGCAGGCAAGGGTCAGGATACAGATTGGAGAGTAGTCAAGAACAGGCAGGGTCTAACACAGATAATCAGATCAGAATTTCCAAGACAAACGCACAAAGCTCAGGAAAACCACTTAGAACAAGTTCTATCACGGGCAATGTACTGTGGACTGAAATGGGCTTAAATACTTTTTGAATTTTGCGCCTTTGCGCGCTGACGTATGAAGTCAGCGCGTCTGCACCTTTAAATGGACGGAGGCGCGACGCGCGCGTCCTATAGAGCAGCCGGCGCCAGCGAAAACACGCTGGCGCGGCTAGGAAGAGGAATGGCGCGGCGGGCGTCCCCGCCGCCACGCCGAACAGGTATTCTTACACTCTTCTTTCCACTCTGTATATTAAGTTCATGATAAGCACGGTGCAATATTCTCAATATAAATCTGTTTCTAATACTTAACTCTCCTGACTAAGGTGCATGGTCACCCCCCACCAACACTGTAGATAGAAATGCAAGAGCTTGTAAATCATTTTATGTGGTGATGCACAGTGTTTCATGGGGGGGGGGGTGGTAGGTCAACATAGCCTGGGTAATGCATAGCAAGTAGCTCTGTTTATCCATTGTTTTTGTTGAGGTGAGCTGCTAATAAAAACTGAAGCTATGCTCAGCACTGGCAGTTAAAGTCAAGCACACAGTAGACATACACAGACATTGGTTCTTCCCAACCTGTCTGAAACTTAGGGGCCTATTTACTAACATTATTTTGTTCACATTTTATGTAGAGACTTTGGCTCAGTCCATAGGTAGTTTGTCAATGGTATGTTTAGACAGGTTTGTTCCAGATCTACCTAGTCCTTCATCATATCTCTGAGAGACCATGATTTTATGCAGGCTAGGTGGGTTGAAATGTGATATAGCTGGGCATGTGGCAGGGCTAGGCCATCCCTATCTTGTGGAAGTATTAATTGTCTGTATTGAATCCTGGAGGGTTTGCCTGCCCATACAAATTTTGAAATCAACTTTTTAGCTTTTTTGAAAAAGGCAGATGGTATCAATATTGTAAGTGATTGTAGATATCAGTTTTGACTTTAATGACGTTTTATAGCTTGAATTCTTCCAAGCCATTTGGTTTAGTTTGGTCCATTTGTCTATGACATCTTGTGCAGATGATATTAAAGGTGAAAAATGTGTATAGTACAGTTCTGATGTGTTTGAAGAGATATTAACCCCTAAGTATCTGATGCTATGTTTGGCCCACTTAAAAGGGAGGCTTTGTACCAATGTTGTCCTAATGTTGCCAGGTGTATTGATATGAAGAATCTCTGATTTGATGAGATTCACTTTAAAGTTTGAAAACTTTCTGAAATTGTTCATCACATTAAGCAGGTTTGGTAAAGAGATTATTGGATTGGAAATGAATAGTAGCAGATCATCATCGCAAAGGCCGCTATCTGAGAAAGTAGGATTTCCACTTCTGTTACTAATATGAAGAGCAAAGGAGACAGGGGACAGTCCTGTCTTGTTCCTTTATATATATTCACTGAAGGAGATTCAGTGAAGGGAGCCATTGACCCTTATCCTGGCATATGGTTCTTTATATAAGGCTAAAATGCAATTTATTGTTATATCTCCTAGGCCAAAGCTTTGCAATGTTTTTTCCAGAAAAGACCATGAGACCCTGTTGAATGGCTTTTCAGCATCTGTGATGAGTATTATGGAGGTTTTCTTTTTCATTTTAGCTAAATATATTAATAATATAATTATGTATATGTTGTCTTTGACTTCGCTTCTAGGTACAAAACCTGCTTGATCTCAGTGGATTAGGTCTGGTATGTATTCTTATAACCTATTTGTTATCATTTTAGCATATATTTTTGAATCAACATTTATTAAAGGAATTGGCCTGTAACTGGTGCACAATTGAGGATCCTTGCCAGGTTTGGGGATAATGATAATGTGTGCTGCTTTCGCTTGCTTATGGAAACCATGTAATTGATCTATAGAGTTAAAATAAGACCCTAGCAGGGGTACCAGTTCCTTTTTGTAGGCTTTGTAGTAGAGAGTACCATACCCATCAGGGCCAGGGCTTTTCCCTGCAGCCAATCTATAGTATTGTTTATCTCTTGAGGTGTGAATAATGAGTCCAAAGTTGTCCTTTTATTTGCTGGCAGTGGAGTCAGCTGTGCTTGTGCTATGAACTGTTATATTTCTTCTAACTTTTCCTTTTGTGGTTTAGCTGTTTGTAGCCTATATAATGTTTAGTAGTATTGTTGAAATATTTTTGCTGTGTTCTGTGTGTCATGATATATCTTCTGATCCCTATTTTTTATATAAGTGACATATGTGACTGGATTTTTTAGTCTTTGAGCAAAATGTTTGTTGCATTTGTTGCCAAGTTCATAAAACCTCTGTTTGCTGTTCATATATGCCTTGCATGTATATTGATCCAATATGGCTTTCATCTGCAGTCCTTTTTTTTCTAATTGAGTTGTTTAATCTTCGGTTATCTTTGTTTAATGTGATTGTTCAAGATAATGTATTTCATGAATTAGGGAATTAACTTCCTTCTCTTTCTCTTTTTTTAGATTGCAACTAAGAGTTATCAACTGACCCATAAGCACACATTTCTTTATTTCCCATATTGTCGGTAGGGCTAGTGTCTGAATTGGAGTTTTCTTTTATAATTTGTTGTATCGTATAACTGATCTTTTGTTTTGTCTCTTTTTTTATATTTTTTTGCTACAAAATCTTAACTTGTAATAATTAAAATTAATTGCATAAAACTGAATGTAAGTTTTTTTCTTTAGAGAAGTAGTTAATCAGTCTTTTTTAACAAGGTGCTGTCTAGCTTTTATAGTAATAAAATAAGAATGGAAAAAGATAAATGATAGATAAATGATAGATAGATATATGATAGGACACAAGGATAATGATTGAATGATAAGACAGAGATAAATACACGAGCGCCCGTAAACGAGGAATAATAAATTGCCATATTACCACTGTGCATGATCCTGTTTATTTGTGAATGTTAAGACAGTTCCTTGTTAGGCCTCATATCCTGCATGGTGTTTGTTATATCTGGAGATAAGGGAAAAGATTAAAGTGTACATGCCTCTTTATAAACAGAGTAAATTGTGCTGACAGAATGCCCATTTCAAAGGCATCTAGCAGGTGGTCACTGCAAAGAAGCTGTGATAGGAAGATTATTCCTAATCTCTTTTGAAAAACCAATGTAAGTACTGTCTCCGATACAGAATACAGAAATACTCAGGGAACAGTTGATGAAAAACAAAAGGAAAATGCATTTGTCTGTAGTCCGGATAATAAGGCAGGATAATAAAATCACTGTGGTTGGAGGTTTGTGGCACTTCTGTACTAAGAAGATCAAAACAGAGAATATAACAAAACAAAAAGGTTTTAGATATCTACCGTACTGTACAGGTGGCATTTTTATACTGTGAGTGAGAATCATACAATGTTTTTAGCAGAATGTATAAATATAATATCAGATTGATATAAATTTGACAATCACACTAAGAGAGATTCATTTAAACTCTAAAATAAGAATGCAAAAACAGTTAAAAAGGAAAATGGAAGGATGGACCTTCCTTTTGTATCGGTCACAGAAAGAAGAAAAAAAATACTTCTCTTCTGAATATTGCTTGCAGTGTGTAATTAATTTACAAGATTCATAAAACTTTCTTTCTTTCTTTCTTTCTTTCTTTCTTTCTTTCTTTCTTTCTTTCTTTCTTTCTTTCTTTCTTTCTTTCTTTCTTTCTTTCTTTCTTTCTTTCTTTCTTTTTCCTTTCTTAATTCACCTGAGGAAGAAACCTGTGAGACTTTGATAACTCACTATTTTATCTATAAATAAATACATTTTTTTTTTACCTTAAAGTTAGCAGCAATTTTTCCTCTTGGGCAAGTTCGGAGAGTTTTCTTGTAAGGGCATTGTTCAATATAGAAGAATATTTTTTTCTATCTCTTGATAAACATTCTCTGTTTATCTAAGTTCTCATTCAAAAAGAACATTCTGTTTCTACAATATTTGTTATGTAAAATTTCATAGCAAGTTTCAAGAATAAAGTAAATAAAGTAACCTTGCTATTGAAATACACAATATGGTCAAACATATTGTCTACACTTTTTTATTACAGGAATTAGCTATTTAAGTCATATCCACTGCAAGCACATGTAATTTAGCACAAAACCATATGACCTCTTCCAACAAATATTGGTAATAGAATAGGTCATACTGAAAAAGCATCATAGCATATCATGTTTCCAACCAAACAGACAAGTAAAATTAAGTGAAGTTGAATGATTCTGAATATCTAGGAGGCTAAAGAACTCACAAGAAGGGACCTCAAACTGCTGGAGCAAAAAAGTTCCATATTGTCTTTGGAAATTACTTCTGCACACTAAGGGGCACATTTACTTAGCTAGAGTGAAGGATTAGAATAAAAAATACTTAGAATTTGAAGTATTTTTTTGGCTACTTGACCATCGAATTGGCTACTTCGACCTTCGACTACGACTTCGAATCAAACGATTCAAACTAAAAATCGTTTGATTCTATAGTTGAAGTACTGTCTCTTTAAAAAAACTTTTACTAGCTACTTCGCCAGCTAAAACCTACCGAGCACCAATGTTAGCCTATGGGGACCTTCCCCATAGGCTTTCTAATAATTTTCTGATCAAAGAAAAATCTTTCGATTGATGGATTAAAATCCTTCGAATCGTTCGGTTTTTCCTTCAATCGTTCGCACGAACGAAATGCGGTAAATCCTTCGACTTCGATATTCGAAGTCAAAGTATTTTACTTTGATGGTCGAATATCGAGGGTAAATGTGCCCCTAACTATTCATCTGGAGCTAGCTTAGCTGCTGTTGGCCAATAAAGCAGTAGACATACAGTACTATCACTTTAGTAATATTAATTTGTATGGGATTTTAGGTGCATAATTATTTCATAAATTTACTAATGTACTATGGTGAGTGCATTATTATGGAGAAAATAAAACAGTCTGTGCCATGTTTTTTACTTATAAAACTACACTAAGGGAAAGATTTATCAAGGGTCGAATTTCGAAGTTAAAAATACTTTGGAATTCGACCATCAAATTGAAATACTCAAACTATCGAAGTCGAAGTCTTTTTCATCCAATTTGGGTATCCTGCGGTCGAAGTAAAATCGTTCGGTCGAACGATTAAATCCTTCGAATTGAACGATTTTAATTAGACTTCCAAAAACTTAGAAAAATGCTCTAGAAAGTCCCCATAGGCTAACAAAGCACTTCGGCAGGTTTAATTTGCCACCTTGCATTTATTCGCAGTGATCTTATTTTCCATATGTGCTGATAAACCCAGCATTCACTGCACTAATGATTATATATTATAGGCAAAAAGTGTGAACAGTATTTTAGAAAAATTACCAGTGGAACCAAGTTATCAAATATAATTTAAGTTTTTTTTTTTGTCAGTAAATACAGACCTATATCTCACACAATGTCAGTTAGGGGATATAGTGTTAAAAAAACCTATATTACCTTCTAGTAAATAACTAACATTGTTTGAGACATAGGTCTGTTTTTACAGAGGTTTTAAAACATCCTAAATTATATCAAAAAGTATAGCTGATGCAGCATGAGACAAGAACACATTTATGGTCTTATGGCTAAATATCTTTAAATTATATATTTTTCCCTGTAGAAGATAAAATGTAGTTCTATTTTAATACAAAACCTGGCAGAGGAAGATGAGTCATTGTGTATCTGTGAGGCAAACATTTTAAAACTTTGAACCCTTTCATCCGTTTGTGTACAAGCCACTAGTAATGATGAAGTGCATCTGACAAACAGTAAAACATAATGGTGATACACAAGGTCATTTGCTGCCAAAAGCCTGCCAGCAGAGCTACTTCACAAAGTAAAGGTGCCTCCATTGTTTTGTACTACACAATATTTTATGATCTTACCATTTCCTCTATATATTGCTAGAATGAATGCCTTCTTGTCGGGTTATATAAATGTAATCCCAAAGCTTTGCATTTCATTTTCTGTCTATATTCAAGTTCCTTTATTTCATAAGACCATCGTTTTGTTGAAAGTTGTCAGAGAAAGTAGTAATTTTGCTTTAAGAATGAGCTCTGTACATGAAAAGTCCATGCTTCATGAGATATTAGTATATACAGTGCAAGAAAAAACACAGGGAGTTATTTATAAATTTGTATAGTAGTAACAATGTCATCCAATTTTTACAGCATTTTGCTCTTAAGAATAACTATTGCTATTATGCAAACATGAAAAGGAAGATTAAGAACAATATAAAAGAGTTGAGACCACAAGGAAATTTGAAGATGCTACCACATCAACATTTGTTTTTGTCTTTTGTTATGTATATTTGGTCTGAAATCGAAGCATATTAAAATTAAAATTGAAAAAAAATGTAAATAAAAAAATGCTGATTTTGAAACATGATGGGGGTATTTACTAAAATTCAAATTTATCCCATTATTTTTATGAAAACAAAGTCAACCTAACTCCCTTCCATGAATTTAACTCGTTTTTTTTATAACCAGAAATTCAAGAGTTAAAGGTCCTGACCACACAGACCTCAGAGAAGACAACAGGGGTCAGATAAGCAATATCTTCCCCCACAGGCTCCAGCAGGTCTGAACACACCTACCATAGATCAATAGGCACTTGCTGGGAGGTGGGCCTAGCTGGAGAATGTGTAGAGCAACAGGGAGACTTGGTGGAGGAGGTTGTGCGTGAGAGGACTCCTGTACTTCAGTGGGAAGTCAATATAAACTGGTATATTGCCCTAATTTGTTATAGATGCTCCTTCAACTATGCTACAACTGTATTTCATAGGAAAACAGTTCCCATTGTGCAAGGGTGAATGCAGGTCTGAAGCGGTGAAAGGAAGATCTGTGATGTCATTGTTATATAGGTTCTAATGCTTAGAAACCAGCAGCATGTCCAGTGATATAGGGATTAAAGCTCCTGGCTTGCCATTTTCAACACTAAGGTCCAGGGTCCAATTCAGACTAAAGCTGGACTAACATGGTTTGAGTTTTATGTACTTTACTTAAGGACATTATTTTCTTAGTTGCCTATTTCTAGATGCTCTTATTCATTTGATCACTGGAATGGCCATTATAACGATTAAGCCACTTTGGTTTGTGTGTTTAACACAGAGTATCTAAATGCATTTAACCCACTTTTCCCATTTAACACAGAAAATTGCGTCAGAGCATCCCATCTAATTAAAGAGTTCACCATTTGTGAACAATGGTGCTTTGGTATGCTAATGAAAAGGTAAAATGCATTAAATGATTAAACACAACTTTAGATAACAGTTTTTCAGTTGAACTGAAGAAGCTGCTTGGATGAGTGGTGAAACGTCTTCAATGATTACTCCGCAAGTCCAGTTGTTTTAGATTTACCTATATTAGCTATACCATGAACTGGATGAATGAAAATCTTCATAGTCATTTAGATAACACAGTTTCTTCATTCCATATTGAACACAAAAATCCAAATGGCTTCACCTGTACATATAAAATGCTAGATACTAGTGGGAGCAATGTTAGTCATCATAGGATATAAGGTGATGGTTTGGTCTGGACCTTAAACTAATGTCCCAGATTAACCTATTGTCCAAAATAAAACTGATCTAGACCTTAATCCAGTGTGCCAAAGTAAAGTACACAAAACTATTTTTATTAACATACGCACAAAAGCAGCCTTAGAACTGAAAAAAAACGATGGAATGTCGCATTGAAAACTGCAAGCTAGGAGCTCTAATTGCTGCACAATCAAGCCAGATGATGTTGAATGAGTGTCAGCACATACTGATAATGCCTGTGTTTTTTCTTTATACTGTATAAGTGAAACAAAATGCATGGCAAAATTCATTTTAAAAATGCGATGAATTTCACTGCAAATCCATAACTGTCACAGTTGAATGCAAACGATTTTAAATGTTAAGTACTCTTCTTCTGTTGTGTTTAACTCCACATTGATTTTGAATATGCAGAAGAAAAGATGAAGACTTTGTTTACATGTATAAGCCAGTTCAAAAGGAACTTTTTTGTGTTTGGTATGTAATAGTAGAACAACATCCTAAATTCTTTAGAAAGAGATAATGCTTATAAAAACTTTATAAATTGCACCACATATATTGTTTAGAGAAGAGAGTAGACTGCTAGCACAAATGGAGTTTGCCTTAATGACAGCAAGCAAGCCCTTATATTAACTTAGTTATTAATCATTTTGAAAATTGTATGTTGAAATATCACTGCCTTCGCATGAAACATGTAGCAACAATAGAAGAAATAGCAGCTTTGCTGTCTAATTGAGATACAAAAATCTGCTGAGATGAAGACAACTGACAAGAAAGATGAAGCTTTAGATGGAATTTCAGTAACTTTTATTTATCTGCAAACAAAACCTTGGTTTGTTAACAAAAAGAGCCTGCAGCTTAATAAACAACATGTTCCTTGGCCCTGACAGAATTGAAAAGTCAACAAATTGAGTCTAGAAGAAGTTATATAATATACAAGTGACATGGTTTATTATTTTGTACTTCATAAAGATTGGCAAGCAAGTTTTGTGCAACATATGAATAAGTTACTAAACCTCAAGCCATTTATTTGTGCTTGGCCAAAAAAATGTGCACACTTTTGTTTTGTAGATGTCAAAGCTCCTCTGTGGGTCATGCCAAAGGCAATTCTTGGTGTTTGTGATCAATCTGCACTCATCCCAACAGTTTTATAGAAAAAAACTAAATTTTTTTGAGATTTATTAAGCCCCAAATCAACAAAAAATCTGAATCTAAAAATACTCCAGCTCCAACCTGTCAAAATCCTGTAGAAGTCAATGGTCTGCATTGGGTTTCATACGATAATCCGAAAGATTCAGGTGTTTTTGGTGATAACTCAAATATTTAATTGATCATTATTTGATCAAGACTATTCCCTAACCAGATTTTTCTAGTTATTTTTTTTCTGATAAAAAAGGTAACATTATGTATGGTTGAGTTTGTTTTATTCAAATTATGAGAAACATTTGAGTTTCAGTAAATAACCCCCTACATATTTATCATATACAGTAGTTATTATATGGAACCCCTGTTTTATTGCAGTTTAATATGTTGGGTTTTAGTTTTGCTTTAAAAGAGTTATGCCTGATCAGAATTGTCCAATATCTGTTTAATGATGGCTGGTGGAGCTGGAAAACACAAGTGACACCGTTCATTGATTTCACTCTAATATTCTCACATACATTTGACAATGTTGATGTCAGTAATTACAGAGAATCTAAAAACTTTTTTTTGCCAAATCTGGTTTCTTAAATCAGTGATTACTCAAATATACTATTTTATTTTATTTAAAGTGATGCTGACACTAAAATACTACTCTTATATATATATGAATGTATATAAAGGGGCAGATTTCTTAACGTTGGAATGGTAAATTCGAATTCACAAATTCAAGTTTTAAATCTCGAATTTGAATTCAAATGTGAGATTTATCAAACCTCAACCCTGGATATTTGCCACCTAAAACCTGCCGAGTTCATTTACAAATCAATGGCGGAGGTCCATTGAACCATTTGAAGCTATTAATTGCCTTCCTGACACTAGTTTTTTCAGAGGAAAACTCGATTCAAATTCGATTTAAATTTGATTCGAATTTTCGAGTCGTTCATATTTGATCAAATATTAGAAATTCCGGATTTTTCATAAATAACCTTCCATTCGAGTTGTGAGTATATTTGAATTTATTAGAGTTAAAAAAAATCGACATTTGATAAATCCGCCCCTTAATGCATGTCTTAATTTGTGCAACAACTGTGTCCATTTTTGCATAATCACAACTAAATGAGTGATTTGGCTTCTGTGAATGATTACTGGCTTTGTAAGAAAGTGGAAAATAACTTAGTGGAAACTATATATAGTCTATCATATATAGTTTATCACCAAATATCAGTAGAATCCCCCTTAACTTTTTAAAACAAACATCTAAAAAATCCTCTGTTGCACAAGAAGGATTTATACAGCAGACTCACTTACAGTGCACACACAGTGATAGACTATCCCTTTCTGATCACTTTTACATATAAATTTTGAGAAAGAAGTTATAGCAATGATGTTCTAACTGGTTTTTCACATTAACAAGACATATAATAGAGCCTTTGTAAGGCCCTGTGAATAGCCGATGCCTCCTTAAAAAAAAGTATCAAAATACAAGTAACAGTTGAATATTATAGCAAAAGCAGGGCTTATAGCCTATAACTGTGGCTTGAATTTTAGAGGAGACGGTAGCAAAAGTGACAGATTGCCAGCCTGGTCCCAAGCAAAATAAGACACAGTTTCTGCTGTTATAATTCAACAAAGTGCACATGAAAATATAGAAGAAAGTACTTAATTTCTTTTAAAATGATAAATCTAAAACATTATTCAATCAATCCAGGATAAATAAAGAAAACTGTAATAACTGTAACTGATACTGTTTTTACATACCTGTAGATACCTGTAGCTAATGTAATCAAATCCATTCACAGGGGGTTAATTACTAAACTCTGAATGCAAAAATCATGAAAAATGTATGATTTTTTTTAATAAAATCTGACTTTTAAAAAATCACGAATTTTTCCGAATTTATTAAACCTCAAGGATGGAAAAGTCAGAATCTGAAAATCCAGCATCTCAGACCTGTCAAGGTTGCATATAAGTCCTATGTGAATGATTTTTTGATGTACACTGGGTTTCGTGCAATACCCAGACGTTTTCAGAGTTTTTCAGTTGAAAATTCCGGAAAAATCGAGAAAATCTTGAAAATCTTTTGAAAACTCAGAAAATGTTGCTCAGTGAAGAAAACTAGAAAACCCACAACCATAGACATTAGCAATTTATTTTGCCCCATGTATATATATAATGTGGGCCGAAACGTCGGATCTATGTACTGAATAAAGCACTGAATTTTGATGAAAGAATTTTGGTGTGCGGATCCTTATGAGCTAATCTACATATAAATTTTTGGACCCTGCACCCACAGGAATTATACTAAGTCCGGTCTACAGAGTGCGGTCGTTTTACACAGACTATATAAATATATATATATATATATATATATATATATATATATATATATATATATATAATTTTTTTATTCCTGTTCCATTGGTCCAGGAAAAGGGATAGGGCTGTCCTCGTGTGCCATCTTGCCCACTTCATTACTGGGATGGTTGAAGCCATGGATCCCAAGAGAGACATAAGATCCCAGGCTGGAACTCTGTCCTTTGACAGGAAACCCCATGCTAGACTGGCCAGTGCAGAAATCTTCTGCGGAGGAAGGGAAATTAAGTTGGAACAGGCCCCCAGATATATCAGAGACTGAGAAGGTGCCAGTTGGCTCTTCTCCCAATTCACAATCCATCTGTGGGAGTTTAGGAAAGTAATGACTCAATCTCGGTGTATGAGCAGAGTTTTTTCTTTGCTTGCAGACAACAAGATGTCGTCCAGGTAGTGCCAAACTGAAATTCCCTCCAATCTGAGTGATGCAATCAGGGTAACTAGGACCTTCGCGAAAAATCTCGGGGCAGTGCACAAGCCGAATGGCAGGCATCGGAACTGAAAGTGCTTTCCTGCAATAGCGAAGCGAAGAAAGCACTGATGAGAAGCTGCTATAGGTATATGCATGTAGGCATCACACAGGTCGATAGAAAGGAGCCAATTGACTGGAAGGACTGCTGCGATGATGGAGAAAATGGATTCCATCTTGAATTTTTTCACTCTCAAATGTTTGCTGATTAGTTTTAGGTCCAGGATGAGTCTCCATCCCCCTGATTTTACTAGGAAAAGTACAGAAAATAACCCCTTCTTTTGCTGCCCTGGTGGAACCAGAGACATCACCTGTTCTTCTATTAGCCATTGCAGGTAATGATCTAAAGCTTCTCTTCGCTCCCCTTTCCTTGGGATAGTTGAAAAGACATAGTGATCTCCTTCAGGCACTGTGATGAACTCTAGATGATATCCTCTTGTAAGAATGTCCAACACCCATTGGTCTAAGATGGTAGAGAACCAAAACTGCCAGCCTGGCTCCTACCTGCCCCGTGATGGGCGGATAGACTTGGACTTGTCATTTCTTGAAAAAGAGGCCTGTGCTTACTTTTTCTCCCTTAGCAAAGGGCTTGTAACTTTCCACTGAATACCTAGCGGGCTGCTGCCCAATCTTGAATCCCCCTGAAAAATGGAGGACTTGAAGTGCATGGGTTTCTGTTTCTTCTTTTCTTGTGGTAAAAATTTACTTTACCCCCCCCAGAAGCCTTGGAAATCACATCATCCAATTTAGAACCAAATAGACATCCTCCTTCAAAAGGCAAGGTGTATAAACTCATTTTTGAATAGACATCCGCTGCCCAGGGTCTAAGCCAAAAGGATTGGCGAGCCCCTACTGAAAGGGCCATGGCCTGGGCTGCCAATTTGGTGAGGTTTATAACCCCTTCTGAAATAAATCCAGTGGCCAACTTAAGCTCTGCAAGACTATTCATATTCATATCTGTCCTATTCAACCCGCCTTAGCAACTAAAATGAGAGCCGCTGCTGGTTTGCAGCTGGTTCAGCCACTTGAAACCATTTTCTGAGATCTGAATCTACTTTTCGGTCCATGGGGTCTCGCAAGACAGAGCTATCGTAAGGTAAGGTGGTCCTCTTTGCTAAATGAAAGACCATCGGATCAACTGAGGGAGCAGAAACCCAGTCCTTAACTTCTGAGGTTTTAAAAGGATACAGCTTGGAGAATCTCATACCCTGGGACAGAAACGAGAACTTCCTTTAAGCCATTCGGATTTGATAAGGTCAGAAACCTCCTGGAAGAGAGGATAAATCTGTTGATTCTTAAAGGGAGTTGGTAGAACCTTAAGGGTGATAGACCCTTCCACATCTTCTTCTGCCCCAATGGTCAGTCTCACTGCTTGAGTGGAACAACCAAAGATAGGTCAAACGCGCCCCTGGAGCTATCTGCATCCTCATCAGAAAAAGAGTATCAGAAAACATCTCCGGATACAATTCTTAATTGGAGGTGGCTTCAGCTCTACACCAGGCAGCACCGCCCGACAAGGTATATAAAACTTAATTATCTTTCACATACCCTGGAGACATAGCTGACAAAGAGGAGGGTGAACTGCAGAAATCCTTCCAGCAACATTTACAAATTTTTTTGCCAGGTAGTGTAGGGTTAAAGCATCCCATGTATTCCGGATGATCTGAAAGGTTATTTCTAAATTTTCGCTTCTTAGAAGACCCATCTTCAGGAAAGCTGGAGAAAAGAAAAAAACCCAATGAACCGAGAGAGAGGGAAATGACAGAGAATGAAAGGAGAAAAAAAATGGAGGGACCTACCTAGCTTGGAGAGCAGAGGCACCTGAAGTTGAGGAATCCATGTGCAAACAAGAAAAAAACAGCACAATACTAAAAAGAACAACAATTAAAAAGAATGAGACATGAAAACCCCCTAGCGAGGACAGCTAAAAGCACTGCAGACTTACCTAAAAATGCTGCTTTTCCTAGGCTAATAAACCCTCTGGGCCAGAAGTACAGCTTCCCCTGAAAACTGCCCTCAGCCAAAATAGGTGCCGCGTTTTCCCAGGGCAGGGGATGTGAGACTTGTAATGCTGATATGGAGTGGCCAGGAAAAACTGAATTTTCCGCACAAAACTCAGACTTTTTTGGATTTTTGCCCAAAAACCACAAAATCTTCGAATTATTGCATGAAACCCAGTACAGATATTGTATGTAATTATGTATGCACTATAAATTAACCATATTTTTTAATAAAAACAATGCTGAAGAGAACAATATTACTTTCTAAATCAAAGTCAAATCAAGAAGAAAAGGTTACTGCACTTTAAAGAGAAAAAGCAAAAGAGAAAAGAGCAAAAGAGAAAAAAGAGAAAAAGAAAAAAGAGAAAAGGCTCTAAAGCTGTCTAAAGCAGCTGGAAATGCCAAAAGTATCTGTGACACTTTCTCATCTGTATATCTGCATCCACAATCCCCAGATTTAGCAAAATAACCATTTTCCATTCAGTTCTATACCCCGTATTAGAATTGCTTAGCAGATGAGGATCAGGATCATGAGTTTTGTACATTTAATATGAAATAATGTTGGCTATATCTAATGTCACCAATGTCATGGCAATTGGCTATATAGCCTGTATTTTATTTAATAAAAAAAGAGATTTGCTTGTGGATTTACAAAGTACAAGTACAACTGCTGTCAAAAAAAGCCACTCCATTTCTCCTGTATCTGTACTTCTACTTTTTAAAATCCTTGTTTCCTGAAAGCAAGTTAATTAATGTCAAAATGCTTAATAACCCTATTCTGACAATAGTAAGACCATAAGGTACTTGCCTTGGTAACATAGAAAAAATGAAATACATTTTGGTGGGGGACGAAATCAAAGTTTTTTATGACCAACATTGTATGTTATTCTACTCAGATCTCTCTATATTTAGTATCTTCTATATTTTTGTTTTAGCTAAATCTCACAATCCTGCTTGACTGTTGCACTCATTTCCCCTCTGTATACCTGTGCATAGGCAATTCTCTTATCTGCAAGCTTACTTACTCATATGTCATATCATAGAGGCAGATTTATAAACTTAATTCATACACAATCTGAAGTCAATGCATCCACCTTTTAGCCAGATTAATGAATTTCTTCATTCCAGATTGGCTAGCTAGCTTGGAATCATGGACTTTGCCTATACCTGTTATCCAGAAAGCTCTGACGTGACACGTCTCCCATAGACGCAGTTATAAACAAATAATTCAAATTTTTAAATTGATTCCTTTTTCTCTGTAATACTAAAACAATACCTTGTACCTGATCCCAACTAAGATATAATTAATCCTTGCCTTATTGAAGGCAAAACAAGCTACTGGGTTAAATTTGTATATGATTTTTGTAGATTTAAGGAGATCCAAATTATGGAAATATCCCTTATCAGAAAAAACCCAGGTCCAGCTTGGCCACTCCTTGATACACCTTTACATGCTATTGAAGGCTGTTACCCTTCTGCTGTCCCTGCACTTCCTCTAAGCTGGAAGATGAGCTCTTCTACTGCTGATTACTCTATTTTTCACTTTCTGCCTTTCATTTGGCTCCTCCTTGTACTTCTACATTACCATTCTGGAACCCCTTTTCTGGTTTGTCCTGCCGGTCTGTCTCTCTTTTTTCTTGTTATACAGACTGAGAACTATTTTCTGCATCTGGAGCATTTGCTAGCCTTTTCAGTAAATGGGATGTTTTCGCTATCTATCTAACTATCTATCTATCTATCTATCTATCTATCTATCTATCTATCTATCTATCTATCTATCTATCTATCTATCTATCTATCTATCTATCTATCTATCTGTCTATCTATCTTTATACCAGGTGTCAGCAATTTGCCAGCGTCAAAAAATGTTTTTTTCGAAAAAACGGACGCCGGCATCAAAAACGGGTGCCGGCGTCGAAAACGGGCGCCGGCGTCAAAAAAAGGGGGCCGGCGTCAAAAACGAGATGCCGGAGCCGTTTTGCAAATTTTTCGCGAATTTTTTGGCGAAGCGAAACGGCGCAAATTCGCCCATCGCTAGTCTGGAGCCGCAAACCATAACACAGCTTATAAACTTTTAAAAGTTTTAACTTTTTTTTTAATTTTAACTGTTATAACAACAGAATACAAGTGCAGTGTGTATGTGTAGGCCTACTTTGAAATAAATTAAACACTGAATAGCCCTATGAAATGCTAGTGTTCTCATCTGTTTAATGTGACTTCTGTTTCTGAAGCTCCATGCTGATCTTTCCTCTCCTGTCTTATAGCAAGATTGGCAAAGACTGCAATAATTACCTTTAGATTTACCTCAGTTTGAGGTGGGTGGGGTTTGATTAGATACACCAGAACAGACTGAATAATTGGAACCCCTGCAAATTTCCAGATTAGGTGCTTGAGTTGGAGATCTAGCAGCACATTATGGGGCCCATTTACTTAGCTCGAGTGAAGGAATAGAGGAAAAAAACTTCGAATTTCGAATGTTTTTTTTGGCTACTTCAACCATCGAATGGGCTACTTCAACCTTCGACTATGACTTCGACTTCGAATCAAACGATTCAAACTAAAAATTGTTCGACTATTCGCTCATTCGATAGTCGAAGTACTGTCTCTTTAAGAAAAAACTTTGACCACCTAGTTCGCCACCTAAAAGCTACCGAAGTCAATGTTAGCCTATGGAGAAGGTCCCCATAGGCTTTCTAAGCTTTTTTTGGTCGAACAAAAATTGTTCGATCGATGGATTAAAATCCTTCGAATCAAACGATTCGAAGGATTTAATCGTTCGATCGAACAGTTTTTCGATCGAACGTTAATCCTAGCGCTAAATCCTTCAACTTCGATATTCGAAGTCGAAGGATTTAACTTCGATGATCGAATATCGAGGGTTAATTAACCCTCGATATTCGACCCTATGTAAATCTGCCCCTATATCTCTGAGGTCAGTTTTGAAAGGAGTTTCTTGCTATTTGAGCAAGACCTATCAGGGTCAGATATTATTGGGGGGGGGGGGCAGCAGCATGATAATGAGGCACTCAGTTAGCTAGCAGTAAGAAAGCCTAATGTTTGGAATAGGAAAAAGGAGGCTGCTCTAGGGTGTGTGCATCCAAACAGATTTGAAATATTGTATGTGTGTGATAGTTTGAAGTCTGGATTGGCAGTTCTAGATGGGGCTGATCTCTCTTACAGTACAGTGTTTCTCTAGTAGTGGCGGTTAGGAGACAGATTGTGATTATAGGGCATTCCTTTATTGAGAAAGTGTATAGGGTAATCCGTTGTCCTGATACAGCCGAACAGTTTGCTGTCTCCCTGGTGCCAGGGTTTGGCATGTGGTTGACTGGGTAGACAAATTATTTGGTAGGGGCTGGATGTGAGTCATCTGAGAAACCTCAATAAATGGATTTTTGTTACTAGCTTTTGTAATGGAAAATAGTGATTTACTGATTGAGTATAGAACAACACTTTAAAGATGGCGCTGAAGGCTTTTGCTAGGAATGTAGAACCACGTAATGTTTGATTTTACTATATATATATAGTATGCAGGCTGGAATTCCCTCAGCTTGTGTGCTAAGTATCAATAAATTAGTTATCTGTTTTATCAGATGTATTTAAGTGTATAGTTTGTGGGGTTAGTTTAATTCACTATACAGAACCCAAAAGAACCCTTCTCAACACAGCTTTATTACAGGGGATACAATATTTTTCATACTTTTTTTTATTACCAATAACATTTCACAGATTATTTCAAAATGATATGACTTTTTTAGATTTTTTGGGTCGCAGATATTGCATTTTTACATTACTTTAATTTCCCTCGCTAAAGGTAGACCCCTTAATATATGCTATATCTTTTCCAAAAGGCTTCTAAGTAAAGTCACATTTTTTTTCAGAATGAGTGGTTCTGCAATTAGTACTTTTGGCATTATTCAAAAGAAAGATCTACTTTTGGAAAGCTAATACTTTTAAAACAAAAATGTCTCGAGAAAATTTGCCATAGATAATGTCAAAATAATATGGACAGCAAGTTAGAGGGGTCATATAATTGTCAGAATATATCATTTTATAATTATATCCATGCCATTTTTGCAAGGTCATTATATCATATGGGAATTTCCACTGCCCACTGCATATTTCCTTCAAACATACACTATACATGAAAAGATGTATTTAAAAAGGCAGCTGTCATGTCTCCAATCACTGAATCACCAAGGTAAAATATATTATCATAAGAATAATGTTACGATTCGCTTGTCAGCATAAAATAGTGAAATACGTTTTTAAACAGATAATTTTAGAATGGTGCTCTTGTGTGAGAACAAGTCATTTGCTTTTTACATTTGTTATCCTGTAAGCTTTTCCAACGGCTTAACTAGATTTCTTTCAAGTCTTTTTTCAATTTATTTTATTATACTGTTTCATATTGAAAGAAGTGCTTTCCTAGTCTGGACCATACAAATATACAATGGGGTTTCCAATAAATGATGGTTTATATAGCATAACTACCACACAAAACATATTCAAATGGTTTCTTATTTAAGAAAAAATTAGAATGCAAAAAAAACTTGAATCAGCGAATTCAGGATTAACAACCTGAAAACTCAAATTAATTGAGTTTTTGGCAGAAAGAATCACTCCAATTGAGTTTTCGAGCGAAACCCACAGAAAAAAATCAAACATCATGAAGCATATGAGCATCTTCAGATGGTACAAGGGACCTCTGCCATTGACTTCTACATGACCTCGACATATTTTAGATGGTTTAGTTCCAGATTCAAGCTATTTCCAGGGTTGGGGTTTAATTTAGCTCGAAAAGTATGAGTTTTTTTTTAACCCAAAAAATTTATTATTGACTCAAAAATACCCTTTCATAGAGAAAACAACCCGACCTTTAATGAATCTGCCCCAAGTGTAAAAATCACGAAAACCTCTAATACAAAACTTCACCAGATAAAAGTTGCTGAGGTCCTATAGAAGTCAATGGGAGCTGAACTGATCCTATTGAACCATTTTTAATCAATTCAGACGTTAAGAGGTTTTAGAGGTATTCGTATTTTTTTGGATTTGTTTTATTCAGATCTGTTAATAAATTTCATGACATTCATAGTTTTGTAGTTTTTTGAGAAACTGTGTTACTCATGGTTTAAAAAAACTATAAAAAACACCAAAATTTGCCCATTAATAAACAGGCCTCCAGGAGTCAAGGAAGACCAATCTCTGAAATGTTCCACTTCTGCTGCGGGTATACCCAGTAGGTAGGCATTTGGTTTTTGCAGCCAATGATCTTTCTCCAACAACTGCCATAGCAGTCAGCACATTGGGTGGCTTTGGTCCCATCACACCCTACACTCTTTCTCTCTGTCTTTTGTCTGTTCTGCTTTCTACCTTGACCAGTAGTTTTGGTGTTGTTCTTTCTCCTTCTTCCAGTTTTAACAAAGGCCCAATCCGGATACCTGCACTATTTAAAAGCCCATCTGAGGTGTTTCTAGTCTTTTGCCTGAGCCTTTGTGCAGGTGGGAATCATATCTGCTCTGTGTTGTAGCTTTTCAGTTTTTCACCTAAAATCGATATTCTAAAATAACTTCCATAGGATAACAATGTGATGACCTCAAGCAGAATCAATAAATTAGTGAGCAATCTGTGAAATAAGCTAAAAATCAAAAGTTCACCTTTAAAAATACTATCATATTGAATAATACGGACCAGTTGGTGAACTATTGTACCCCTTTATAATGGTCAGAGAGTGCACATCAAAATCTGCAATAGATTGTATATATAATACTGTGTATATATATATATATATATATATATATATATATATATATTGTGAGAGAAGTGCTGGGTAGGTAGTTGATGGTGTGTATATTTCACCAATAATGAAACGGTATATGCATTAGCTCCAAGGAAAAGTTGTATTGTAGCAGCTAAATGCTACATTTAGTTTGCTGGCTTGGGAAAGCTGGATAAGGGATCCCTGGAGCGAATGGAGGGAGAGTAGGGTGGGCCCTCCATTCTGTGTTCTATATGCTGACCAGAGTTTTGCAGCTCATCAGCCAGGTAGTTGCTTAATTAGCATGCAGGTGTGCAGGAGGGGCTGATCCCTGCTAATAGAGGCTTTCAGTGAGAGAGTTTGTCTGGCTGTGCCTGGGGGAAGCAGGAGCTTCAAACACATGAGAGAACTTTTGTGAGTTTTTCAACAAAACTGTATTTTCTTTGGAAGGGCTGGGCTCTAGGCCTTCCCCTTTATAGAGAGGGTTGATTCTCTGTATTAGATAGCGCCAAGATGGCCTAGGTTTTTGTTATTTTCTGTTGTGTTTTTTTCCTTATGAATAAAACTGACTGCGAGTCAGTTGTACCCTATTTTCGGGAACTGTGTTGCTTTGTGGGTGTCTGAGCAAAAGTGAGACCGGTCTGCCCCAGGAGACCAACATCCTGCTACCTGAAATCCCTACAATATATATATATAATATTTCTTGTCTTGTAATATAATTCTTGTGAATACGAAGGAAGAAAAATACTTAAAACCAGGCTTTAACATAAAATGAATCATTTTCAGTGAATGTGTTGAGTACTGCAAGCCATATTTGGATAGGATGGGTTAATCTTATTAATCTACATTTAATCACTATTTTTGTAAGTCACTGAATTGTCTTATACTGATCATTAACTGATTGATTGTTGTGCCTTTGCATTAACAGAAACTGCTGCCAAAATAAGTTCTGACCAAAGCAGGGAATCATTAGGAATGTTAAATTGTGCAAGGCTTCAAGGTTCCCAGAGTACAATTGCTTATATCAGATAACATTTTTATTCTCCCAGATACCTCTTACTGCAGTTGCACAAACTTGCTTGTCATGTTTTTTTTTTAATAGTCCAATTAATTTTGAAAAAAAGTGTGGCAAAAAATTTACTTTATAAAGATTTGGTAAGATTTGTTCAATTGTGATTTCTGGGTTTTAGTTTGTAGTTTATAACAGTTGAAAGGAAAACTATACACTTGAATATTGCAGCTCTCTTATAAAAATATATAATGTAAAAATACCATATTTCTTTCATATAACTAACTGTACCTTTATAATATGTGCCAGTAGATTAAACCTACATAAACACCACCATTTAAAGTACATGTGACTCATATGTGACAAGAGCACACATATAGTAGGTTACATTAACTATCATTAGATTGAGGTATAATAGATTGAGGTGTATCGTTTACTACAATACTTCTTTTAGGGCTTGTTGCCATGCAGAGGCTTATTTTTGTAATTTCCATCACATGTAAAAGCAGAGGTTGGCCAGCCCCATTCTTCTGCACCTTTTATTATATTTACCATTGTGTGCTCCCAGTCAACAAGGAGAATACTATGGTTAGTCAGATCTTGTGTATATGTATTATAATGCACAAAAAAAGCCACCAGTAAAAATGGTAGCCTTGCAGAGTTGTTTCTTTGCTGCATTGAGGCAAAAAAAGAAGGCAATATTAAGATTTTTAAAGTTTTTTAAGAATACCACATTTAAAAAAAATACTAAAAGTTAACTTCTTTAATGCTAGAGTACATCACTTATGAACCTGTGAAGAGTAAATTTCTTTAAATATATTTAAATTCCAAGCCCTTAGTGTTCCGAAAAAACTCACAATACCATTATTCAACTAATCTCAAACTAGTCACAGATTTATTTCATCCTGTTCCTGTAGCCAAAGAATGTGCCTCATTTCATCCCCCAGTTCTCAAGGATTATCAGCAGAACATTTTTATTTATTTTTTTTTATTTTTTTTATTTTATTTATTTTTATATATATATATCTACATCTATATCTATATATATATATATATATATATTTATATATATATATATATATATATATATATATATATATATATATATATATATATATATATATATATATATATATATATATATATATAGGCACAGTGAACAGTAAAGCATCTTTGTTTTACAGATAGCCAATGAAATTTAGAGATATCATGAGCTGCTTTCTTCTATTTTTCCTGAAAGCATTCCATTAATGAAAAACCGGTAATCTGCCTGCAGAATTAAACATTAAACATGTTATGTGACTTTGTATTATATTATAGCTCTCCACATGCTTACAATACACAGTAGGTCTCGTTTACTAGGCATAAGCAAATTTGCACTTCTGCAGTAACCCATGACAACCAATCACATTTTTGCTTTCATTACTTTTTGAAATTCACTGAACAAAGTCTGTCACAGATTGTTTACTATGGGTTGCTGACCCAGTGCAAACTAGCCACTCTTAATAAATGAGCCCAAGAATCTTTTAATTAGGCTATATGCATATTTTACCAATTATCAACATCACATACTGAAAAAATATTGTCATTATAGATGGTGGATTCAAAGAAAATTCCACAGTCAACAGAAAAATACATGTCAAGCTTGAAAAATAGTAATAGGATATGCCATAAAATGATCTAATGACTATTAAATAAATGTAATGATCAAGTATATTGATTAAAGAGCTGAATATATTGTTTAGCAGTGTAAGCATTACTATATATTGTTGACTAAAAATGGGAATACAGATGACGATCATATTTATTCCAAATCCATATACTGTATCATATTATATATCAATGGGTTTTTTTCAAGAATAAAAGCCAGTAAAATGTTCCCAGGGTAGACTTGTACTTCCCTTTACCACTGTGCAACCAAATATTGCCAGAAATCCTGATGTAGCACAATATTAATATTACAAAACTATACAAATGTAGCACAGCGAGTCCTACATAAGAATCATGCAGTGAATAATATTATTAACATATGTTGCGCTAATAGAGAAGAGCAAATGGATTAGGCAATAGGGATGTAGCGAACTGCCGATTTGGTGTTCGCAAACGCCGTTCGCGAACACCAGCAAAAAATGCGAACGTTCGCGAACAGTTCGCGAACAGTTCGCGAACTTCGAACACCCGCTAAAATCGTTCGATTCGAAGGATTTTAATCGTTCGATCGAACGATTTTCATTCGAATCGAACGATCGAAGCATTCGATCGAATGCTTTTCATTCGATCGAATGCTTACAATCGTTCGAACGAATGGAAATCGTTCGATTTTTAGCGGTCGAAGGAATTCGAATGGTCGAACGATTTGTATTCGAATCGGACGCGAACTCAAAACGCGAACATTCGGCGGACGCGAACGGTTGAAGTTCGCGCGAACAAGTTCGCCGGCGAACAGTTCGCTACATCCCTATTAGGCAAATGTGTATGAAATGTGAGGGACAATAAACTAGAAGAATCTTACACCCAGGATTTTCTCTTAGAAATTTAAGTACATTAGTCCACTCAGAGTGGCGCTGGCATGCACATGGTGGCGCAAGGTGACGCTAGTGTGCGGAAGGTGGCGCTCGCGTGCTTCGGCGTGAGAATTTGCAAGAAAGTATGCTTGAGCCAATTGGCGCGAGCCTGCGTTCGTGCGCATGCAGAGGAGTGCAAAAAGAAGTAAAAACCACAGAGATTTGGACACAGAGGGGACTGGACTGGGGGTAGGCGACTGAGGTGGTATGTGCCTGGCGCCCCCCCAGCTTTGCACCCTAAGCACGTGCCTACTCTGCCTACCCATTGGCCCAGCCCTGAGTCCACTGTTTAAATACTTTATAAATAAATGCACAAGAAAGCTTAATTTATAAGTATAAAATCCTTAAGAAAATCTTAAAACATGAAAATTATGTGTAATATATCATTACAAAACCGTACAAGGACTACCTGTAGTAACTGTTGTCTATATGTATAGCTGTAAACAGATTATCTTTAGGAATTTTTTTCACCTAAGATGTTAGAATCCTCTACTTACTTCAGGCATTCTTTCTGTATAAGATTCTTGTATTTTTCGGCTCAGTTTTCTTACTTTCATACATTTGCACATACTGATCATCTAACTATCATGTCAGATATGTGCATCAATAAGAAACTGAATATACCAAAATGTGCAACATTTATTTTTTGGTATGGCAGATAAAATCACCATAATTTATAAAGTTGTATTCAAATGTTAATGTGCAATATAAAAAAAACAGAGTTAATGCTGGTTTTGAATGTCACCACGTTATCAATATGGCCACTATGTTCCTGCAATATCAAATAGAGGTCAGTCGAGAAAAATGCAGTAAATGGTGATGTATAAACTTATTGATATTTACTGATTTAAAAGGTATCATATACTGTAATCTAAATGGTATTTCCCTAAAGAGGTGTTTCTTGAACTGAGGAAAGTCTAAATTTTGAAATATGCACTGGGCACCTATACAAACCAAGATTCCCTGTGGTCATCTATGTAGTCTGTAACAAAGGGGGTTAGCTAAAAGGGTCACAAACATTTGTTTAGAAACTCTATACAAGTAAAGAGTTTACCAAGTTATGGTACCTTTGCTTAGATTTTTAGTGTGCTTTAGAACGAACCATATTAATTTTGTTCCTAATGATTTATTACAAAGAAACATATTTGAATCCGGTACTAAATCTGGATTTTTTTTTCAGTAAAAAAACTTATTGCATTCAAGCAGCCTTATATAAATATTTTTACATATTTTATGGTTTTCATACAATTATTAGCTACAATTTTTGGTGGAATACTACTCCTTCGCTTGTTCAAATGTCCAGTCTGCCTCTGCAAATGATATGGACAGATCAACAACACTGCAGTCTTGATTTGTTGGTCTAGAATTTGTTTTCTGCAATCACACGTCTAAAGAAGTTTTCAAACATACTAGTAAACATTGTGGGGCACGTTTACTAAGAGTCGAATATTCGACCATCGAAGTAAAATCCTTCGACTTCGAAGTCGAAGGATTTAACCCCTTTAATTTCGAGCGAACGATCAAAGGAAAAATTGTTCCAACGATTAAATCCTTCGAATTGAACGATTTGAAGGATTTTAATCCATCGATGGAACGATTTTCCTTCGATCAGAAATTGCTTAAAAAGCTTATGGGGAAGGTCCCCATAGGCTAACATTGGTGCTCGGTAGATTGGGGGGCACATTTACTATTGGTTGAATATCGAGGGTTAACTAACCCTCAATATTCGAATATCGAAGTCGAAGGATTTACCGCATTTCCTTCGATCGAACTATTCGAAGGATTTTAATCCATCAATCAAACGATTTTCCTTCGATCAAAAAAAAGCTAGGCTATCATTGGGGCTCAGTAGGTTTTAGGTGGCGAAGTAGGTGGTCGAATTTTTTTTAAAGAGACAGTACTTTGACTATCGAATGGTCGAATAGTCGAACAATTTTCAGTTCGAATCGAAGTCGTAGTCGAAGGTCAAAGTAGCCAATTCGATGGTCAAAGTAGCCAATTCGATGGTCGAAGTAGCCAAAAAAAAACTTCGAAATTCAACGTTTTTTTCATTCTAATCCTTCACTCGAGCTTAGTAAATGTGCCCCTGTGTGTCATTCTATATATGTAACATTTCATAAAACTATGAAAACCTGTGAACCAGTTTATTGTAATATTAATGTTTTTCATAGTCTGCTTTGACTGGTTCAAACATAATCCATTAGAAAGAAGTCTAGGTTTGGGATTGCATCTGATTACCATATTGATACTAGAGAGGCAAGCAATTAATTCAACAAAAAAATGTGTTCTGAATTAGTTCATGGTAACAAACTAACCCAAGTCTCCCCAGATAATAAATGAATAAAATTGCTCTGTGCTTGCGTTATATCCCAATCCTCATACCCGTTGGGTTCTATTAGTGGTAGCATAATTGTTTGGTGATGAGAGCCATATGATAGTTCTCATTTTGCCAATCTATTAGTAACCCAACATTGCCAATACTACCTCTAAAGGGAATTACATTTTTATGTGAATCTGTAATGTTAAACTCATTAAATAACACAATATAGACTAGTATCATATTATTGATATCTACGTAATGGTTTCTCTATCTATGAATAAATATCAAATTTTTATATATGTACTCCATTATATCAGCAGCACATTAAAGTTGCAGTGAGTTATATTCAAGTTCAGTTTCATTTAAGTATTATATCCATAATGACTGTACTCTTAAAAATTATATAATTGCAACCAATATCCAGTTAACACTTCACACAGTTAGCATGAAACATAAAATCTAATTTTACTGAAAATATATTATTTTTCTCCCTTAAGACACTTGACAAGGGAATGTGAGAAACTAAGGTGATCCAAGTCAGAAAAAATAATTCACAATAAAACATGCCTTGGGAAGCCTCCACTACCCCATCATTTTCAAATGGTGATGTTTGCTCAACCATGTAATTTCCTTTTAATTGAGACATGGAGGTTGCGTTGTTATTGCAGTGTGATAAATGCATGATGATATATTGGCAATATGATGGTTATGGAGGTGTGTTGCATTTTTTTATATTTTTGAATCAGTACTGCTATTTTTCTGCGTGCTCTTATATTAGACTGAACTCTGATCTTGGAATGTTTCTTGCCAGTAATCTGCCCTTGAACTTCAACCTGAATTTGACTTTTCTGTTACCTCTGATCCTGATTTTGAATATTCCTATTTCTCCTCATGCACAACTTCTGTTTCTTGTAATGTCTTGTGGCTCTTATACTTTGAGTTTTGTGCAGTCCCATAAAGGATATTGCTATAAAGCAATAAAAGTACTTTCAGGCCATGCACTGAACTGTGGCTGCAATATCTGACTTAGAAAGAAATCTGTATTCCTTGTTTTGCAGCAGTGCACCTTTGAGAGTCATCAAAATAGTTTTACCAATAATTTGGTTATAAAAGATTCAGAAAAAAACAAATTAATCAATTATTTTCTTCAGTTTATACAATATAAATGTCTGAGTTCCAAGACCCCCCTTGATTGGATCTCAGTCAAGTCAATAGCTGACATAGGATAACTCACTGATGATTAATTATATATTTATGTAAATATGTAGATTTATTCTCATATACACATGTACATAAGTATTCCTGGTTATAAGGTTTCTTTAACGAAAGAGATAGTTCAATCAAAATATATATATTTATTTACAAAACTATTGACACATATCTACAGAAATAATACACGTAAAACAAGTTACACTACATAGAATGTATAACAAATATTTAAAAAGACAATTACAAATATGTATATGTTGGATCTAAATCCACTGCCTCTCTGATACTTATCCTATAGACTGACTATAGGTTCATGTCAGGTTATGATTAGTCAGTGACCAATAAATTAATCTTGGGGAGTAGGGCATGGATTCCTGAGGCAGTTCATTCAAGAATCAGGACAATGGAAGGGGGAAAGACAGTCACAATCACAATGTATATATACACTATACACATATTGCATATAATAAACATACAACACAATCAAGTCTCCATAAGGTAACAGGTAACCTTATACTTAATGCACATCCCGACTTCATGATGCCTTTACAGTGTAGTGAAAAGCAGGGTTCACATGATTTTGATAACAAGGTTTTTTCCTGACATGACCATCACAAAATGCTTAGTGCAATAGAAGTGGTTATTTTTGTGGGTAAAATCAGAAACAGACAAGATTCACAATAACACAGACACACACACACATATATATATATATATATATAAGTTCAGAAAGTACCTGCACTTTAACCCTCTCAGTTCGTAGTGGGTGCCCGGTCAATATATATATATATATACCTACTAAGTCTATCTATTTAATAAAATGTATATTTACAAAAGGAGCAAACAGCGTATTCACTTATGATCACAGTACAGAAAATATGTTAACTTTGGATCTTGTAACAAGAAGTAAATATGATTCAATAGATCAATCATACATTATTAGAGATGGGCGAATTTTTTCGCCTTGTTTCACCACAAAAATGACGCCCATAGACTTGTACAGAGTCAGACTTTCCTTAAAAAAAAAAAAAACGCGCGTCAAAAAAGAATTCGCTGCGCGACAAAAGTGTTTTGACGCCCATAGACTTTACTGGGCGACGGCGACATTATAATATCAGCCAAAAGGCATTTAGGCTAGATCTCCATAAATAGCTTGAATACTTGAATGAAAAGGCATGTCTTAACAGAAATAAAATTTGAACACCCAAAAACAAATTATGTATTATTTCCATAATCTTTTATAATGTTCAATAAATAAGTCTTCCAAAGTGACACTTTCTTATAATGAGAATGACTTTATTCCGATACTGTAAATACTGTATACCATCAACATTTGTTCCCTTCAGGCATCATGGACAATGTCCCATTGTAGCATTATAAAACACTAGCTTTTTATATTATTTATTTTTTTTATTCTTTACCATTTAGTTTTCTAATATGTTAGCTTTAAAAAAGAGAGCAGAATAATGGACGACACTCATGGTTAATTAGGTGTTTAACTCTTATTAATGCTATTGCTATTTTGGTGATTTCCTTTAGGTTATATCATAAATTCCTTTACAAAATGTCCTTGAATCTGAAACTCACAATAATGATCCTTTGACAGTACATAAATTACATTCTTATATAGATAAATAGAAAGATGATAGATAGATAGATAGATAGATAGATAGATGATAGATAGATAGATAGATAGATAGATAGATAGATAGATAGATAGATAGATAGATACTGTAGATAAAAAGATTTGAAGCAGGCATGGGAGATGCCAACCATCTTTCAAAATGCAACTTGCTTAATGGCTGTTCTGTATGTATATTGAAGCTAGACATACATTTAGGGGCCTTTTACATTCGGATTTCCTTTTTTCCATATGTTTTTTTTCTCTAAAAATTCGAGGTTTTTTTTAAAAAAAATCTCAAACACTCTAAAAATTTGAGATTTATGAAGAGTAAAAACCACGGAAACTTCGAATATAAAACTTATCCAATTACAAACCATTGAGGCCCCATAGAAGTCATTACGAGCTGTCCTGATCCTACTGGACTTTCTTTAGCCATTTAGACTTTTTAGAGGGTTTTTAGATTTTTTTCAATAGTAATTATCTGAAAAAAATCGAATTTTTAAAGATTTTTTTTAGAGATGTTCATATTTTTTCCGACAATTTTTTCCGCACATGCTTTTATATCTAGATCTTTTAATAACTTTCATGGCATTCGTGATTTTAGAGAAATAGAATGTAATAGTGGTTTCAAAAAGCTCTAATACCTCTAACATTGACCTTTAATAAATGAGCCCCCCAACTCACAAACAAACAGCCACATGTATGAACTGTATTTTGTTCACTTCTGTATAGTGAATATACTGTAAAAATTTTTAGTGAAATGGAAATATAGTATATAAAGCAAAGTACCAAAATGGTATGGTTTCTTATCAATGACTGATCACCAAGCTAACCTGCTATTCATGCTTTTTTTATCTGGAATATTTAACAAGTTTCCACAGCTGAAAAACAGGCAAAAGATGGCACTTCAGGATAACAAATGGCAGGTATGGGATATGTTTGATTCAGAAACCCATTATCCAGAAATCTCAGAACTACCAAAAGGCTCCATTTTCTCCAAATAATCCAAATTTTTAAAAACATTTTCCTTTTTGTCTATAATAATAAAACAGCGTCTTGTACTTGATCCAAAATAAAATATAATTAATCCTTAGAAGCAAATCCAGCCTTTTGGGTCTATTTAATGTTTACATGATTTTCAAATAGACTTAAGGCATGAAGATCTATTTTCCAGAAAACCCAAGGTCCTGAGCATTATGGACAACAGGTCCCATATCTGTACTACAGGCCTACTTTTTAATTATATTAAATAAAATTACAAATGTATTTCAATAAATTTTTTTAAAAGACTTGCCACATTTGCACCTTGGTAGTAACTCAGCAACCAATTAAATGTTTGCTTTCTTTGTTCTACTTGCTGTGTGATAATCAGCCATTGGCTGATATAAAATGCTGTCCAGCAGTTCATAATTCAGCCCAACTTTTAATTTTATTTTCATTAATTACATTTATTAATCAATAAAATTTCACTTCTCTGGAAATGTTGTTCCTGGAAGGAGTTGTAAAAGCGCGACTAACAGAATACCTGGGAAAGTCCTGGACGCAGTTTATATCTGTCCCAGGTATCTGTCAGAATGGTTCTGGGCCATGTGGACAGGCCAGGTTTTCTTGCACACAGATGGGCTAATTGAACAGTTATTTCCTCAGAGTGTGTGAGTAGGTTAGTTGCTGGGAAGGAGATTGTGTTTTCCACTCTGAGCTGGAATTTTGTGAGTTAGCACCAAATGACTGGAGAGATGTATGCTGCCAATACTGTAAGTGCTGGACATGTTTTGTTTTTGTACACCTTGTCTTTTGAAGCAGGACTGTTAATCCTATGTTGAAGCATATATACCTTATATATACCTTCTTTGTACTGTATGTAAGAAGGTGAAACAAATAAACAATGAAATGTTTTCTTATACTGCAAAATTGAAGAGAATTTTAAAGGATTGGTTCATCTTTGAGTTAACTGTCTATGTCTAGAGAGTGATATTCTGAGACCATTTGCAATTGGTTTTCATTTTTTTATAATTTGTGGTGTTTGAGTTATTTAGCTTTTTATTCAGCAGCTCTCCAGTTTGCAGTATTAACTGGTTGCTAGGGTCTAAATTACCATATCAACCATGCACTGATTTAAGACCGGAATACGAATAGGAGAGGACCTGCAACGAAAGATGAATGATCAAAGTGGCATTAATAATAAATTTGTAGTTTTAAAGAGCATTTGTTTTTTAGAAGGGGTCAGTGACCCCCATTTGAAAGTTGGAAAGAATTATAAGAAGAAGGCACATAATTAAAACATAATAAAAATGAGGACCATTTGAAAAGTTGCTAAGAATTGGCCGTTACATAACATACTAAAAGTTAACTTAAAGGTGAACCACCCCAAGTCAACATAGCTATTTAATATGTAACCTTGCCTGATATTAGTGAAACCATAATGATTTCCACTAGCACATGTGGGTGTATATTATTGGATGTGTGGATTTCTTCCAGGTACTCCAGTGTCAGGTTAACTGATTCCTGATTAAATTGACCTTAGTGCAGTTATGTGATAGGAACCTTTGAGGGAAAGCACGATTGGGACAGGAACTGATACAAATTATGTAATATGCATGGCATCTACTGTATATTTTCTTCCTTTTGTCAGGAGCTCCAGTTCACTCCCTTAATCCAAAAACATACAGGCAAGTTTATTGACTCCTTATATAATGTGCTTGTATGAAAGAGGGACATTCGATTGTAAACTCCCCCAGGACAGGGAGTGATCAGTGATCTGAATGATGAGCATTTCTGTACAGCACAGCAGAAACATGTTGACCCTATATAAATATAGGATTATAATAAATGTTTAAAATAGGAAGCTACATGAGTGAACCCTCTAAGCTTACAAAATGTCATACATATCACATTGTTGATATAGGTTAATTTGTTTCACACAAACACGGTACGTAAACAAAATCTAGTAATTATCTTTTTCGGGTAAGGCATTATAACTCTGAAACTTGTAATAATCTTGATCATCTCCATCGGAAGCAAGGGACAGTTAAGTTTGATGATGCCCACACATGGACATTTGGAAATTAAATCTTTACATTAAGGGGCATATTTATGAAGGGTCGAATTTTGAATTGAAAAACTTTGAAATTCGAATTTAAAAAGACCAACCGAAATTAAGTCTAAGGTTTTTTTTTTTGGTCGAATAGGTCGGTTTTCGATCGAATAGGCACGTATTCGGCCAAATTCGAATAGAAGGAATAGCTCATTCAATCGAATTCCATTCGAAGTTTTTCCCAAAAAAACCTTTGATTTCTCAAAGTCCACCAATTGACTCCAAATAAGCTCTAGGAGGTCCCCCATAGGCTAAAATAGCAATTCGACAGGTTTTAGATGGCGAATGGTTGAAGTCGAATTTTTAAAGAGACAGTACATGATAAATTTCGATATTCAAATTTTTCATTTTTTTCAATTCGAATTTGGACTATTCCCTAGTCGAAGTACACAAAAAAAGCTTGAAATTTCATCTCAACCTTTGATAAATCTGCCCCTAAGAGTACATTTGATTTTCTTTGTTTGATGAAATATAAACAAGACACAGAGTGCCTTACATTACCGTAGCAAGTATCTTAAAGTATCCTTTGTACATAAAAGATATTTTAAACACGTATGTAATTTGCTCATGGCAATCATTATATATTGGTTTCTTGCATAATACATAATACCTCAACTCATATTTACTGTTTTACAAACGATGAACCAGCACTGAGCATTTACAGAATTAAATGTTTTATATCTCATAGCTTACTGTATGGATTAAGTAAAACTATCGAGAATCAGCCTTAGAGATATGAATTGGCCTACAAAAAAAAAGTTAATGGAAAAATGTGTTAATTTTCAGCTTGTGATAATCATTATTAGAGTGTTTTATTTCTGTATTTACTGAAACTAAGGGGTTGATATATTTGTTAATTTATATACAATTGTTTTATTTCGTTGCCTCTGCATGGCACATATTTGGGTAAACTAATTGTATTGGGGATCAAACTGTTATAGTAGACATCTGGCCACTTTCAAACCTCTAGTTCCAAATATTAATCACACAAATTGGGGGTGCTTCCCCTGTGCTGACAAGACACACAGACTTTCTTCCTTTGTAGACCGCTTTGGTAATCAACATAAGGTTAATAACTAAATTAACTGCAGAACCCACTACTGTGTAGAATGCCCATGTCAGAAAAAGTACATAGGTATGACAACCCAAATGTTGAAACAAAGATTACAGCAGCACTGCAGTTCCATAAGGAGAGCCGGAAGTCTGACCAAAATGGATAAAACCATGTCTATGGTTGCTCAACATTTTAAAAGATTTCATAACATGAATCCAGCGTTGATTAAATTTTGGGCACTAGAGAAAATCAATGTAGGGATACATAAAGGGGATTTTGAACAAACCCTTCTTAAAACACGAAATCTATTGGATTTTTAAATTAGATACCATCTCCCCCAAAGGAATCAATGAAAACTATCTGTTTACTGCTTTTATTTGATAAAAATCTTTTAAATATATTGGAGAGTTGTGTACACTGTCTCTCCTCTGTATTGATTCTGTGCAAGCAGCGGGAGGAGCCATAACCTCTGTGAGCAGACAGGAAGGAAGAGAGAAAGTTCTGCTGGGAGAGAGAAGCAGTAGAGTACAAGCAAAGTGTACATACTCCCAGAGTTTCTGTGTGGGAAAGTTAGTAGGGAACCCAAGTGGCAGAAACGCTCACTCTCTTTAGGGTGCGGAAGAGCCCTTGTCAGGGCTCTGAAGAACAAAGCTTGTTCTTCTCAGGGCACGGAAAACCAAAGGGAGGTCTTCTCAGGACTTTGAAGCAACTGCCACATAAGTGGGGATTCCCCTCAGCAGTTCAGAGATCATCAGCTGCATTAATTCAGTGAAGTTGCTCCTGGCTACCTGTATCACTTTAATTTTAAAGGTATAGTGTCCTGCCAAATAAATCCATCAACAGTTCCCAGGGAGGGGCATTACAGTTCAGTCTGTCCTGACCTTGGGTGGAGGCACACCATATTAAAGTGTACCTGCTCTCCAATATAGCGGAGGCACAGGACACCTGTAGCGCCACACGCAACTAAATGCATGCTAGACTTCATGCAGCAGCAGAATATTTATAGAGGGCTATAAATATATTTTATATTGTCTATTAGTTCATTCTTAATAAATAAATGTTGAAATTAAAAATCAAGCAACAATTCCCTTTTTTATAATCGATACTAAATATTTTATCATTAATACATAAAAGTTAGTGATTAAAAAGAAATCGTGATTAAAAACATATATAATTAGTAATTCATTCTTGATGAATATCTAGTATAGGTCAATCTAAAAACAACTGGACTTGCTGAGTAATCAATGAAGACGTTTCACTACTCATCCGAGCAGCTTCTTCAGTTCATATTTGATAAACATGAACTGCTATAATTAATTAATACAATTAAATAATAAAGTATTGTTATTTATTGCACTGCACTTTAATCATATTACTACTTAAGCTATTTGATGAATTTTGAATGAACTCATTCCTATGTTTTTTATTATAAATAATCAATTACATTCTAATAAGCAAGTTACAAACAATTGATTGATCTTTTTAACTAATTATTAAATTTAATTAATTGGATTAATTGCACTGCACTTTTTTATACAGTTATGACAGTTATTGTAATAACATTTAGGATATAGTTAAGTATCGATAATCAGTGAGTAGTCTTTTAAGTGACCTTTGATACTTTGGCTACATGCGGGTACTTTTCTTTTTGAAAAATCCTTTCAATTAACTCATTCTGACTTTGGTCAGACCCCTGCAGTAACCAATAGGGTAACATTATTTATAAATAAGTAAATAAGGGTATCCATCCACCTATTTTCTACAGTTAAAAGCAGAAAAATAAAAAGTGAGCTATGATTTTATGTATGTATATAATATATTTGATAAATAGGATTTCTACAAATTTGCACTGAGCCTGTAAATGGTTTTCTATACAGCCTGCTGCATTTTTGTTCATGTATTCTTCAGCTACAGAATACATTCTGCCAAAGTGTTTATATAGTTTATACAATAGTTTCTATGAGTTATACTTTGATCAAGTGTTTGTTTCTTTATGTTGCATTTATAGAGAGAGAGCTTCTCAAGCCATTGAGGTGTCAATAGTTTTTTTGTTCTCATCACACTCTAGGGATCCTTTTATCTTCAGATCTTTTTAATGTTCTTTTTTTGGTCAGCACCGGGCATATCTTTTAACCCTGATTAAATCAATCAATGTTTGAGTTAGAATAATGTTAGGCGAGTCTTCCATGGGGTGGCACTGTCACTCTCTCCCTCTTTTTCTCCATGTGGTTCACATGTCAATAGTGACAACAAGGTCAACAGCTAAATTAGAGTTCTAGATTACAAAGTCAACCTTACAGCCATTTAAACATGTTTTTGTATTCCCATTAGGCTCTACAGAATGATGGCTCAGCAGATTATCCTGAAAGCTGTGTGATCAAAATTCTAAATTGGTGTGCAATTTATTATTTATGAACCAAACTGTATAACACAATACCTGCCAAATCGTTGTCTTATTCTATCTGCATTTCTATTTATCTATCTTTCTTTATGGATTTCAATACCACGCATAACTATAACTGGATAAAAAACAAGTTTATTTATAGTCTATGAAGTACAGTATATCATTAATATTATTATGATTTTATATATTATTGTTATTTAGCACTTTCTGGTATCTTTAGAAATCCTACTCATTAGCTGTTTGTGGACTGTCGATTAATCATACACAAATGGAACAGACTGTGCAGTGTCCTTGAAATACCTGGTAAATCTAGGTTTAATAAACTAACCAACAGCTTTAATCATTTTCATGGTTCTTTGAATTTTAACCCATACTAAACTTTAAACCATGTTGAAATGCAGTTTAGCAGTACATATGACAGTATGAATGATGTGCAAATTACTGGATGAGTAGGGGGCAGGAGATGGGATGTCTATTTGCCTCCCCTCCTACTCATTGAGAAAGCATTAAATAACACAGGGAGAATTCTGTTCAAGGAGATATCTGCAGTTCCCAGCACTCCAAAATGGAGCTCGGAGACCTGCGGCCATTCCGCATAAGCAGAATGCTGTCTACAAAATGACCCAGCATATCATTAGTCGGAATGCTTGGGATCATCTGAAAGGACCAGTCAATTCAACCAATGGAAATATATATATATATTTTTTTAAATTTGTATAGGTTCACTCAGCAACTACAAAAACTCTTTCTTGGAAACCAATGTCTAATTTTATATGAGAGTGGTTTTCAGTAAATACTCATGAATGGCATTTAACCTCTGTATTTTTCCCGCGTAAGGACTAAACCCATTGTATTCTACAGAGCTTGTTATCTGCAGTGTAAGCATGAACCCTTTCCAGCTGGAATATTTGCCCTCTTGACTAAAAAGCAGCTTATTATACAAGCTGTGATAAGAGTTTCTAAAGCTACACATTTTTGCCAGTGCAGGGCACATGAGATTTAAAAAAATAATAAAAAAAAGATATTTAAATACACTATTTAGTAATATGTCTAAAGCAAATGGATATTCTTGAAAAAAAAATGTGCATTGGGGGGGGAGCAAACCACCTAGAAAGTCCAGTTGCTTTAGACTTTTTTCTATTGGATACTGTATACCATGACCTGGATGAATGAAATTCTTCATATAGACAATTTTTAAATAGATTTCTGAAATTTTTAAATGGATACTACAGTTCTTAAAATACTGTATTTTTGGGTCTTATTTGTCACAGATAATTGACTACAATGAAAAGATAGCATTAATATTGTCCTATATACAGTTTATAATTACCCAAACTATGTTACATGTCGAGTCCCCAAACTCCAGCATATTTCATTTTTTACAGTTGATGTTTCAATTCCATAAAAATCCCATCCCAAGTGCATTTTGTGTGTCCCACTTACCCCTAAAAGTAATATAACCAATACATATTATATATTTATGATGGAGAATGAAAACCGCTAAATAGGTTTTCCATGCATCTGAATTTTTATTAACATGTAAATTGCAAAATGTCACCCATATACCCTTGACTCATATTATACAAACACAATATAATAAAGGTACTCTACAAATGTACTAACTAAAATAAAATTTGTAATGTCATGTGGCCATTACATTTCCAAAAGTTTCTATAATCTCCAACTTTACAAATCAATATGAAAGTGTAATTGGTATATTTTTGCTGGTGTAAACAGTTGATTAGAAACAGTATTGGTGATAAGTAAAACAGAAAAGCATACTGACCATATGCTACTGCAGCTGATTACATGTCTTGCCATGTTCTTTGCTCCACAGTGGTCTTATATTGGGATCAGAAGTGCTGGTGTAGACTTGTTTAAGCAGTAATAATGTTTTTATTCTAATATTAGCAGTGAGGTATAACTTAGGCTTTTTTTCCAAGTAATGTTTGAGACCCAAAGCATAAAGCTAGTGTAAAATGGATTGGGATTGGCTTAAATGCTGTGGTATTAGGCCCTGCTGTTGTATGCATCCCCTGTGAAAGTATAATTGATTTGGTTGGGTGTAACAAGGTGGCTTAAAGGGATACTGTCATGGGAAAAAATTTTTTTTTCAAAATGAATCAGTTAATAGTGCTGCTCCAGCAGAATTCTGCACTGAAATCCATTTCTCAAAAGAGCAAACAGATTTTTTTATATTCAATTTTGAAATCTGACATGGGGCTAGACATTTTGTCAATTTCCCAGCTGCCCCATGTCATGTGACTTGTGCTCTGATAAACTTCAATCACTCTTTACTGCTGTACTGCAAGTTGGAGTGATTATCACCCCTCCCTTTTCCCCCCAGCAGCCAAACAAAAGAACAATGGGAAGGTAACCAGATAACAGCTCCCTAACACAAGATAACAGCTGCCTGGTAGATCTAAGAACAGCACTCAATAGTAAAATCCCATGTCCCACTGAGACTCCTTCAGTTACATTGAGAAGGAGAAACAGCAGCCTGCCAAAAAGCATTACTCTCCTGAAGTGCAGGCACAAGTCACATGACATGGGGCAGCTGGGAAATTGACAAAATGTCTAGCCCCGTGTCAGATTTCAAAATTGAATATAAAAAAATCTGTTTGCTCTTTTGAGAAATGGATTTCAGTGCAGAATTCTGCTGGAGCAGCACTATTAACTGATTCATTTTGAAAAAAAAATTTTTTCCCATGACAGTATCCCTTTAAGATATGGTGAAATAGGATAAAAAATATTGTCTCTTGACCTAACACGTTTTTTTTTCACTTGGCAAAGGGAATGCTCAAACGATTAATAGATCAGGTAAAAAATTATACGCTTTGCCTTTTTAATAAATATTATGAACTCTTAACTAGTGATGACTAATTTGTCCCAATTCGTCAAATAATTCCCAATACACATGAAAGTTGTTTGTAACTGCAATTTGTTTTGTCGCAGTGGCTTTATTTTTTTAGCATTTTTTCGTAGCACCTATCTGCTTTTGGGCTACCAGTAAAATATTTTTTCCTTACTTTCAAGTTTTTTTGAGCAAAAAATCTGCCATGTTTCGCATTGTGTCAAAATTCATAAACTGGCGGCAAATATATCAGTTGAGATTTTAAAAGAAATGTTATAAACATTGTTAACAGAAAATACATTTGCATAGACAGGAAGACATTAAATTCAGCAATATGATATTCTGAGAAAATACGCAGTTTTTATTTGTGTGGTTTTTGAAATGTGAACTTGTTGTTCACTGCCTAGCTAGTTTGGAATTTCGGCAGATATTTCAGCAGCTTTCAAGTTTCTATGGTCCAATTTACCTAATACCAGGAAGTGATTTGAGTGTGAGACTGGAAGAAGAATAGAGGAGGGTCTGAATAGGATAACATTTTAGACTGCTAAAGTATTTTGACTGCTTTGGTCAGTGGCACTTATTGGAAAGTTGGAAAGAGATAGAAGAGGAAAGCAAATAATTTAAGAATAATGAAAAAATTTAAAATAAAGCCAAAGGAATGGTTGCTAAGAATATGTCATACTAACTCTTAACTTAACTACACCTTTTAAATGATTAGACCCTGTATATTTTAGTGAAAAAAATAACTTTTTTCAATAGTTTTTTTTAAAAACACGGTAAACTATAAAATGTGTGATCATTTTTTTTGTCAAATGGGTCATTAAATACTTTCACACTATATTAAATGCTAAGGAATATTGTTTGCCCAAAGGAAATATTGCTTGCATCAAGAATATTTTTCCGTATAACATTTATTATATTTTCCTATTAATGCCTCATAATCCATACATACTTAACATCTAAGAAAATGATGTAAATATGCCAAAGCTGGAAACACTCCTTTTTTTTCTGAAATATGGAACTAAATATCAAAACCTGTTGTTTCCAGTAGACTGTGAAAGCTGTTGAATAAAATAAGGTAACTGACAAGTAGGAAAACCAATTTGACATTTTTTCAGTGAATAATGTTTATTTACTGGATGCAACTGGGAAGCCCCTATTTTGTAGGAACATTTGCTCCAAGTTAGTCAAGGAGATAAAAAAAAAAATGAAGGTGGTTTTGCATGTCTACTTTATATTATTTTATTATCTCTTGATACAATGTCAGGCATCAAGCTACAACAGATTATGTCAAACTCAGTTCAGACCAACTAGTACCCTGGGGTGACTACATGAAGGTGGTTTTGCATGTCTACTTTATATTATTTTATTATCTCTTGATACAATGTCAGGCATCAAGCTACAACAGATTATGTCAAACTCAGTTCAGACCAACTAGTACCCTGGGGTGACTACATTCAGTCAATGGAACTTTGTTTTTGAGCTGTATTCCTAATTCTTATTATTATAGCAGCAGCAACACTATAGCCAGGTTGCATCTGTTGCAATTCTGTAAAATACATACAAAGAAATACAATTTTGAGTTTCTATGTATTAGGTGGGAGTTGGGCAAAGCATTCCAGGCATTTCGCTGGCATGCATGTTAAAAACAGCAATTTGCTGGATGCAAGTGAATAGTTACTCAAGCGGCTGTGGGAACCCTGTATTTACACCACATTCAGGATGGAGGTAGCTCCAAGGTTACCAAGCAGGCATTTAATCAAATGCACATTAAATCAAAGGGACAGGACATATATGGTGAGAGGAGCATGTTTGGATCTTTAATGAATAGAATAAATTCCCATCGTACATATTTAAGCCTATGTGTTGCATAAGGTATTCCAAACCCAGAATAAACCTTGTGGTCCGGGCCTGTTAGGAACCCTGTATTGTGCAGCAATAAGAACACCGTGATGAATTCAATTAAACTCTTTATTTTCAGGTCTCACAGAAGGACAATCCCTGCACATCCCAAGAAGGAAAACCCGCAGTAGTTCTGGAAATAAGCAGGAGCTTCTAGGAGAGTGTACTTTGTTAGGAAAGTCCTTAGAAAGTAACAGTCTTTGAAAAAGTAGTTTTCTTCCCACAGGAAATCAGAGGAGCAGATATGACCTTGAATAAGTCCTCTTTTAGGAAAGGAAACTTGACTGTACATAGAGTGAGAGCAAATTAATACTCAAGGTAAGTAGCAATACACACGGTAACTGGAACAAGCATGAAAGTCTTGGATTGGGGAGTAACCATCTGTACCCCCGTTAACAGAAATAAGCAATAGATCAAAGGTTAATGAGCACAGTCTTGGTGTAGACACAGGCAGGCTGCAGACAAGGGGTTAATGAGCAGTCTTGGTGTAGACACAGGCAGGCTGCAGACAAGGGTTAATGAGCACAGTCTTGGCTGGATGCAAGCATGAAGTAATGAGCACAGACTTGATGTAGACACAGGCAGGGTGCAAGTAAAGATTCAATACACAGTCTTTGATATGGATATCAAGCAGGGGTGAAATAACAGTCTTTGCAGCAACAACAATGCAGTCGTAAATATAAGCTTATTATAACTCACGCAGGTAAAGAGGGATTGCCATGCGGACCGTTGCTATGGATGTTGCCGGGGAAGAATTGTTGGTGAAGAGGAAACTGTTAGCAATGGCCTGGAGACTGAAGCTGGACGTTGATTACTGAAATGAGGAGAAGGAAGCTGTGGTTGCTAGGGTAGATCTGTCTAGCAACGGATCGAGCAAAAGTTTGAAGATGCCGGTTCAAGTGAGGTGCTGGAGCAGGCCAGGAACTGATGAGGCAAGGCTGAGAAAAGGTAGAAGGACTGGGAACAGGAGACTGCAGGCAAGATGATTCTTGACATGAAGATCTTCGAGCATGAGAGACACCAGCCTTACTTCCAGATAGAGTAAGTATAACTGCGCATCGTTACTGCACCTGTGCAAACTTAAATAGGCTGAGGGGGAGGCGGCCGCAAACTCCATGACAGAGCTGCGGTGCCTTACAGGGCCTCGGCTGTCCTATAACAGCTGTCTATTGCTTCGTCCTCTGCTAATCGGATGCCACCAGGCCTTCTAGTGCGAGGCCCTAGGAGAGAGTTTTGGGCAGACAAGGGAACCAAGAGGAACAAGGCGCGTGGTCGAGGGAAAGGCTGATTCAAAACCAACAGTATTGCTGTACAGAGATTCTAGAGAATGGTCAATATATGGGCAGGGGTGAGGACAGGCAGCAAACTATGGATGTGAGGAACAGACAAGACAGACTATAAATTGCACCAAGGAACTATTGAAAATAGACCTACGTTGGGCAGTGAATGTTTGGTCAAGTCCCCTTTAATTATTTGAAATTGCTAATGATGGGCGAATTTATTCACCAGGCGCGAATTTGGGGCGAATTCCCGCGATTCGCCGATGGCGAATACATTTTCCGAAACCGCTGCGAAAATTAGCCTGTGGCAAAAAAAAAAAATGGACGCCAGCGAAACCTGGCTGCATGCCATCCCTGCAGTGAGCATGACAGGAGCGTCCCGCCGCCTCGCTAAACCACCAGGTACTCTAACACAATGGAGCACACTCTTGTGTTCCTTAGTGCTCATAAACTTCTTAGAAAATGACCCACAAAGTCCTAACCATGTATAGACTTTTTTAATATATTTACAGGCAGAAGTATATAAATCCCCACACATTGCATTTAGCTGCTGCAATTTATGCTCTATACCTTATGTAATTTTTATGAAAAGGTTGCTTTTAAAAGAGTCCATTTGAAATTCTAGAAGTATGGTTTTGCGCTGTGGTATGAAGAGTTCACCCAAACATATTTGCTTGATGTTTTATTAAGAAAGGTTATAGATTTCTCACATAAAATGTCCATAGAAGACACAAAAGACAGTACCTTTCAGAAAGACATATTATAATAAATAGAAGAGCATGGCAGTATTCTACAGAATAACACAATGAACTATTATTTGCAGGAAGAAAATGATTCTACCTTTTAAAAATTAACTGCTGCTGAGGAAGCTATGGGTGCAAGTGCACCTGTATGAATTAGTGATGGCGATGCTTCTGGTTTTAAAGTGGACACAAGTTCAACAGATTGAAAGAAAGCAATTCTTTGCTAAATGAGCTATGTCTTCATTTACATGCACATTGAGTTCTTGCAAGGATGATACTGCTACTAACATTTCCTTGGAATCCTATAAAGCTAGAAATCAAACTCCCCCCCCCCCGCCCCAAAAAAATAAATAAAAAAGAATACAGTGACACCAATTCATTAGGAAAGATGAAAAGCCAAACTCTAAGATACTGTTGGGGAAAGAATAAAAATGAAGCAATGGACAGAATAGTTTTACAAGAGGAGGTTGCAGCAGCGCAACACAATAAATCTGTTGCAGTGACTGTTCGAGTACAATGCCATGTTTTCAGAAAAGAACAGAGGTTAAAAGTGTAGAAATGTTTGAGGCTTTAGAGAAATAAGTTACTTCAAGGACTACAATCTCATTTTTATTTCCATGACTGTGTAGCTCCTTGCACTAGTTGAGCACATATGCGTCTAGTTAAACAAACGTAATAAATCAGAATGGCACTAAGTTTGTCTCTTGGTTCCCATGATGTATTCGGGACACAGTGGACTGAACTATTGAATTTTGTGGTAGTGAACTGCTCATATATTGATGTGGGGCACCCTTTTATCTGGTGCCTGGCTAGCACAATCTAAGGTTAAACAGTTCGACAAAGTAACTGCCAACAAAGCATGTTGATTGTCCAAAGGACAGTGCAGAGTACTATGGGAGCAGTAAGTAGCCTCCTGTACAAGAAAGTACCGAAAGTATCACTTCTTTTTAAGTGGCAAGTTTGCAGGGGCACAAGTGATGGCCTGAAACCCAAACCCACGTCTAATAGGTTGCATACAATATACAAAAATAATGGTAGTTGGTCTGTAATTTCACATAGGTCAGAGTGTCTAACATTCGTTAATGTTCCTGGGCCCCAGAGCACTTGTATGTAATTTTGTACCCATACTCTTACCCGATGAGGAAAAGAGGTTCCGCCTAAATATTCGGAAGGGGTTTTTTACAGTGAGAGCTGTGAAGATGTGGAATTCTCTCCCTGAATCAGTTGTACAGGCTGATACATTAGATAGCTTTAAGAAGGGGTTGGATGTCTTTTTAGCAAGTAAGGGAATACAGGGTTATGGGAAATAGTTCATAGTCCAAGTTGATCAAGGGACTAGTCCGATTGCCATTTTGGAGTCAGGAAGGAATTTTTCCCCCTCTAAGGCAAATTGGAGAGGCTTCAGATGGGTTTTTTTTGCCTTCCTCTGGATCAACTGGCAGATAGGTAGTTGTTAAAAAAAAAAAAAAAAAAAAAAGTTGAACTCGATGGACATGTGTCTTTTTTCAACCTTACTTACTATGTTACTATGTTACTATGTTACTATGTTACTATGATGAATATACAGGGAGCAATGTCACCTTTAAAAGGTTTCTATTCAATAGATAAATTATGTTACTTGATTGCAACATGTGTTTTCTGTGAAATGAGGCAAAATGTATTCTGGAATGTTAATAAATTGTCCAGTAAGTGCAAGAGTTTTATTAAATACATAAGAAACATCCCTTGTACTGTTTGGTGAGTACTATTTTATGTAAACAGTTCTGGCAATATTCAGAGCAGCCAGCAGAGGGCACCAACATACAGTATAAGGTTCCCTCACAGGAGCCTGTATAAGGAAGTTTAGAAGCTCTGCACTTCCTGTTTAGCCTCACACTATCCACAGGAGAGACAGAGATTACTAAACCAGACCAACTGGGTACCTAATCCTTGCTAGAGATGGATGGATAGATTTTAGTAGCTCATACTAGGAGCAAGGGCTAACTTAGCAAGGACAGCCTGTGTCCCAAAAAGAAGTGTAGTTTTGGGGTACTGCCCCAGGAATGTTGTGCAGTAGACATGGAAGAGGATGCCTTGTGGGACATTTGTGGCCGGCAGTTCAGAGGAAGCTTGAGCGCTGTATGTAGACACCGCAGAGAGGAGGGGAGAAGAGTTATTGGGCTAGATGGTCCCCTTCAACAGCTAACAGCATTCTGCCTGGCAGGGGTTCTGGAGGCTTTAGGGAGACATGCTATGTGAGTGTGTGTGACAGAGGGATCACGTGAGGATCTCCTTGGAAGTATATTTGAGTAGCTTAATAATTCAATTTATAATTAAGGCCCTGGCCAACTGTGACTCCGGTCTGCTCCTGTGAGAGCTGTCAATAAATGTTTTCCTTGGTTCAACTAAATCAAGTATGTTATGCCTACATCTCACAGTAAAGGCCTAGGGGCTGCCCTGGCTGGGAAGGTGTCAGCCATGGGTTTCCTTGTTGTTGCTGGCTTTTGAATTTTGTATAAAACACAATTATTTTTATTATTAGCACTGTGATGTTAATGCTCTTCCATTTTTCCATTGTCAGGACAGTTAAAACACAACCTATACACCAAATGACTAATATTAATTTATTTATTTTGTCCAGGAACAGTCCTAAGTAGTAACATTTCTGGATGAAACTAGCCTCTTTTTTTTTCCAGACATAAGTGCTGATGATTAATTCCCATGGGATAATACTCCTTTGTTTCTTACTTTGCTTGCTGCTCATTTTACAGTTGAATTTGTGGTTATGTAACACGCAAAGCTTCATGGCTCATTACATGTACTGTACTGTACATGCCCAAGCCTTGTATACTAACAAGGCGCAACATGAAATGCTGATGAGTATTACATGTACTGTAAGTTCCCCAGCTTCATATACTAACAAGGTGCCAAAAACAAGCACAAAATGTGTTTTCTGCAGTTTGTACTGTTTACACACTGAGGAGTAGTGCTTTATTGTCCTAAATTAGAGAACACAAAATGCTGCACCTAATTACTCCTAATGAAGTAATGCCTTTCTTCGAAATTGTCATTAGTTGTGTAGGGTAGCTTATTCCCATATATTTATACTTGGAATAAAAATTTAGGGTACAGCAATAAAATGTATTATCTCCTTCACAAAGCTCTAAAATGGATGCAAAATTGATCACATGTTGATGTAATTTATAAAAGGACTTGCACTCGTACTTTCTGGCCTTTACTTGCAAGCTGTCCTGTTCTGATGAATAGCACAAGGTGTGTTTCTTGATGCAAGAAAATATGGCGGCAGATCAAGGGTCTCAGTGGATTGCATCAATAGGCACTACTAACTGCACCAAGCAAATTACATTCTAATGTTGTTATCAATGCCACATGGATTGGAACACTAGAAGTGATGCCACCCCAAGTTGTGTGCAACATTTGTACATTTCACTCAAAACCCATGCATATTGCATGCAATTGTTGTGGAAACAACTTAGCTTGTAATAGTCGTTAAGCTGGAATTCTATGAAAGCATGCTGCATTATGCAATGTTGGCTTATGCAGACCGCATTTCTACCCTCTGTTGTACATAGTTGGTTGACAAGAAATATTTGTTCTAAATATCCTGGTCTCTGTGAGTTCCACAAATGTTGAAACTGAAGTGATAGCTGGTGAATGGGCTTTCCAATGCATTATAAAACAATATACAATAATAAAGAAAAAAGTTAACCCTTTAAAGTATCTCCCTCCTGACGTTCTCTTTCAGTATCTCAACTGCATGAAAAAGTCCCGGAAAAAGTGAAAAGAATATATACATTCCAATTGAAACAATATATATGTTTTCTTGTAGAACAGCGCCTAAAGCAAACGGAGAGAGCAAAAAAACAGGGGCATAATATGGTGTAGTATTTTCAATTTGTTAGAACACCCTATGATGAAAAAGTATAAAAAATAAAAAAATGAAAAATAAAAATCAGAAAAGTTTTTAAATGTGTTGTTTTCCCTTTAAAGTGGTCTTCCTTTCCCAAAGTGTATAGAAGCAAAATTGGTGTTTTCTGAGTCCTTCACCAAATTTTAGTAGAAGTGCCTACTTACAAGATAGTGGCAGTTTTATCGCATGTAGTTTTAATTTCCTGTATTCTCCTCTCCTGTCAGTCACCATTGGGCTCCCAGATAGGAATACAAAAGGTACATAGTGTAAATTTTTTAATGTTTTTAGAAAAAATTTTAATAAAACGTTATTGCACTATGTACCTTTTGTATTCCTATCTGGGAGCCCAATGGTGACTGACAGGAGAGGAGAATACAGGAAATTAAAACTACATGCGATAAAACTGCCACTATCTTGTAAGTAGGCAATTCTACTAAAATTTGGTGAAGGACTCAGAAAACACCAATTTTGCTTCTATACACTTTGGGAAAGGAAGACCACCTTAAAGGGAAAACAACACATTTAAAACCTTTTCTGATTTTAATTTTTCATTTTTTTATTTTTTATACTTTTTCATCCCAGGGTGTTCTAACAAATTGAAAATACTACACCATATTATGCCCCTGTATTTTTGCTCTCTCTGTTTGCTTTAGGCACTGTTCTACAAGAAAACATATATATTGTTTCAATTGGAATATATATATTCTTTTCACTTTTTCTGGGACCTTTCCAATGCATTAAGCTACTGTAAATTCATTTTCATGTTTATGGAACCAATGCAAAAATGTTGTTGTTGTAGAACATGATTTTTCCCTGCTGGCAAAACTATACATTTGGAGATTTGTAGACCACTGCCAAGAAAAAAATGCGTCTGTAGCGATGTTCGTTGAAATTTCAACATTCCAGCAGCCGATGTGTGTGATGAAAAAATGAATATGCCACTAGATGCAACCTGCAGTGTAGACAAATGGCTGTGCTTACTTGTTTGGTTTTGTCAAAACTCTAGTCCAATGCATTTATTTTGTAAACTTTGTCCAGTTCAGCTACTGTATGTTTCTTGCCATATTGTAGAGGCAGCTAAAATATCAATATGTTTAAAATAACCACATGTATGTATGGATGAACATTTTTGGAGACAAATTAAATATGGAGGGTAGATTCTGCAAAATATTGCTGAATCACAAAATGATTCATGCATTAAAACAAAACAAAATCCTAAACTTTTAAAAAAATATATACCCTTTGTTTTCCTGGGGTTTAATTAACCTTTAGTCTGGACAATACATACATATCTTTATAACCACCCAGTTACATATACAAACAGAATGCAGATCCTTTATTTTGTGTTATACATTGAATGATATCCCAAGAATAACAGAGTTTAATGGCCAAAACATCATTCACAGGATGTGAATTTAGACATAAATTTATCATATAGATGGGGATATTTCTCCATACTAATAAGAAAATTACCTCCTGGGCTCACTTCCTGTGGGACTGCAGTAACTTATAAAGCTAACAATAAAATGTGGGTGCTTTATTGCAGCCTGTTTTCCTTCTTAGAAGCGTAGGAAACATCAAAATTAATGGCACATATCCTCTGCTGCTATCACAGCCAGCGATGAAAAAAGAATCCCATAAAAGCTACTCTGAGAAAGTTTTAGTTTCACTTAATGTATGGAGAACTAGAAAATGTTACGTTGTGAAGAAATACACTAGGTGGAGCACAGGAACCAATAATAATAGCACAGACACAGAAACTGAGAAAAGAAAAAAAAAAAAGAAAGCAATGACGGAAATAACAACTGAACATCAATGTCTGTGAGGCTTTTCATATTTAAATCTATATAGCATATTGAAAACAATGTAATAAGCAGTCATTTGATTTGTAACAATAGATTCAATTACAGACTTCATTTATTTCTTTATTGATATTGCCTTTTCCCCCCCTCTTTCTTCAGCATCACAGATAGCAGAAATCACTTAGTACAGTCTTGGCACTGTGAATGGAAATAAGGCAATGCTTGGGATGCAGATAAAGTACTGAGGTGTCTGTGGATATTAATGTACTATGTGTGTGTGTGTGATGAATATAATTGCTGTGCTCTCTGCACTGAGGCTGCAGAGATGTGCAAACATTTGCATTTATTCATTGCATGTTTGGTTATTTATTTATTGCATGTTTAGTTATTGTATTTATTTACTTATTATAGCCTTAATATAATGTTATAGTTTTAATATGGATTCATTTTTTAAAAAATAACTTTAGGTATACAGGTAAAATAAAAATTTTTTTTACATCAGTAGTCACAAGGTTTTGATTTGATCGATTTTGATGTTTCCGAGTAAAAGTGCAGAAGCCTGTAAATCCTTCCCATTCCAGTGGACTAAAAAGACAATTTCGTATTTGGGGATTAAAATATCAAATGATCTATCGTCACTATATAAAGATAACTTTTGTCCCCTATTGGACTCAATCCCGTTACTTTTGGATAAATGGAACAAATTGTGTCTGTCTTGGATGGGAAGGATCCAAGCGATCAAAATGATAGCAGTACCCAAGATATTATTCTTTTTACAGAATATTTCAATATATATCCCAAAAATGTTTTTTACAAAGATGAGATCAATCATTTCCAAATTTATCTGGGGTGGAAAAAACCCGAGAATTCGTCATCATATTTTAGCATTAAATAAGTTAAAAGGAGGGCTATCAGTACCAGATGTATATCTTTACTATGTAGCAACCCATCTATCTAGAATATTACAGTGGAAACCAACAGGTACAGACAAATTATGGCTAGAAGTGGAACAAGCAGAAGTCAGTATACCCTTACCAAATTTAATTGGAGCAAAAGAAAGTAACATCCCAAGAAATATCAGACAACATCCAACAATTGGGGCAACTTTGCGACTGTGGAGCAATGCACATAAAAAATATCAGTTGCAAAGCTCCCCTTACACTATGCAAACTTTGGTGCAGAATTTAAATTTTCCCCCAAGCCTAGATAAACAAGCTTTCCGTCATTGGGGAATATATAAAAATAGACCAACTATGATAACGGACTTCATAAGGAATAAAAGAGTTTTACCCTTAGCTAAGATTCAAAAGAGATGGGGTATCCACCCAAGGGACTCTTGGTGTTATAATCAACTGCATCACTACATCAATAGCTTAGAACATATACAGGATAATTTACACAAGTCGTGGTGGGAGAAACTTCAAAACTCACCCTCAGTTATCACTAAACCTATGTCTACCATATATAAACTTTTAAGCTCAGAGAGTTTACCAAAGAATGTGAGTCACAGATTGGCATGGGAAAATGAACTAAAAGTGTCCCTAACAGAAGAGAATTGGACGGCTATATATAGATCCATCCATAAGACTTCGATAGCAACTAAGACACAAGAAATGAACTACAAGTTATTATCTAGGTGGTATTATACGCCTGAAAAAATTAAGAAAATATTTCCAAATGCACCTAGTGTATGCTGGAGATGTCAATCTGAGGTGGGGACTTATTCGCACATTTGGTACACTTGTAAGAATTTGAAAAGATTTTGGGATGACATTCAAGAAAAAATAGAGACCATTATACAGGAAAAGATTGGGTTTGATTTCTTACCTAAATTAATTCTGCATTACGACATAAAGACAGGGAAAGTGATCCAAAATAGGTTGCTGATACATATGTTACAGGCTGCAAAGGCCCTGATTCCGAAAAATTGGAAAAAGGAAAAACCTCCTACGTATCGGGATTGGGTTAAACTAGTAGAAGAGACTAGAAAGATGGAGGAATTGACAGCAATTGGTATGAATAAAAGTCCAAACTATTGGAAGGTATGGAACCCATGGATAAATTTCTTCCAACTAGACAACTAAGCAAAGGTTAAATTTGTCACATGGACGATACATATGATATTCACTCGGGCACGTGCTAATGCTAAAGAAAAGTGTTTTAATCTCTTACATAACATAGGAACGGTAGACCATTAGTAATGATAGTTACCACCATAATATGAGTAAGATGGGATTATACTACTCTCCTCTCCCCCTGTACCAGCTTAATAGATGTGGAAGTTATGACAATTCGTATATAGCTGCATGTATGTATATACAAAAATGCTGTGATGACTTATGCTGGAACTTTCTTGTCACTTTATTCCCCCATCCCTATTCCCACCCCCCTTTTTTCTTCTGTACCCCTCCCTTTCAGAAAATTTAATAAATAAAGAATTGTTAAAAAAAAACCTTGCTCCTGTAAGGTGAAAACTGCACTGCACACCAACACAATGCCTTCTTACCTTGCTTTCACAATCATCTCTCTATCAGCTTCATATTCACACATGCACAATCGCATACGATTTCAGGTCTTCTTGCTACTGTACATGCGCAAGTCTAATGGAGAAACCAGGTAAGCAAGGTAAGATGGCACAATGGTGCTGAAATTCCATTCACAGAGACGGGTGGGGAACTCATAGGATTTTCATCTGGCACTCAATGCAGGCCCCAGTACTCGGGGGGGGGGGGGTTCAAGTGCTTAGGCAATGAGCATTAATGGGTGCATTCTTGTGTTTCACTTGCACTTGCGTTCAATATAAAACATTCGTTACGGTTTGCTATTATAAACCAATCTTAGTTATACTGAATATCTATAATTGAAGCTAGAGGTACTGAAAACCCTCTTACACTCTGAGGCTTGTACTTAACATCTGATCCTACCAGTAGTACTGAGCCCACTTGAACCTCTGAACGTCTTGGATTTTCATTCCATTTCAAGGGAAAAAAGGGGTTTTGGTACAGGAAGGATTTACCCTTTCATATTCTGTGTTTAAATGTATAACAATATTGTTTGTTCATTTTTAAACAACGTGTTAACTGCTGTCATATAGTTCCTTAAATAAGTTTCTTTCAAGAATGACCAAAAATTGCTGCCTTGAATTGAGTGTATTTTAAATCTCGTATGAAAAGCACAATCCATAAGTGGAAAAATAGCTATATATGTTATTGCTGCTGTAAAATGTCTTGTAGAAAAATATAGGCTGAACCAACCATTTGTATAGTTAAAGATCAGTCCAATAGAATATGGAGAAGCCGCACACCACACACTCCCAAAGGTTCTTATCCTGGTGCCCAGTGATAGAGGAATCGGCAGCCTCACAACAAGGGTAAGAAGAATTTCACCGGCACACAGGAATTGTAGTAGCAGGGCAAGCCCTTGCCATTTTATTATGCAGTAGTGCAACGTTTCGGGGTCACGCCCCTTTGTCAAGCATCGTTGCACTACTGCATAATAAAATGGCAAGGGCTTGTCCTGCTACTACAATTCCTGTGTGCCGGTGAAATTCTTCTTACCCTAGTTAAAGATCAGGGAAGATTTCAAAACATAAAACTGCCATTAGCTAGAAAGTTAGAGTTTAGCTATCGTCTTTTTATTGCGCTGATATGTTGCTTATAGTAGTTCCATTTTCAAACACAATTCCCTGCCACTCAAGAACTGGTAATATGCAGAACAATCAAAATGTTCATGAAAAAGGTAAAGGGTTGAAATTGTGGCTATGCCACATTTCCCTTATAAAACTTTTGTAAATATGTTCTGCAACTTCAAAATATCTGCAACTGCCTGTATGTCCTCTTCCACTGAGCTCCTTATAACATGCTGTAACAAAGCACTTTTTCCCTATAAAATGACAGAATAGGGCTCAATTGCTTTAGATTGAACTGGCCAATCCAGAAGGATTCCCAGCAGTTCAATCTATTATATGATTTATCAATATTTTCCTGACTGTCAGGAACATTTTCCTGATAGGAAAACTTGAACAAATCGACACATTTATCAACACTGATACTTGTATCAATGCGGCAGAATCTATTTGACTGCTTGGAGAGATTAAACTCCATTGTGCTCTATCACCCATCTGAATCCTTGTTCCCTGGTGTGTAATACATGCAGGAAGAGAGGAGGCAGACAATTATTTTCTATGTTGGATTGATTTTACAATGCACAAATGCACAGAAAATAAATTGTGAAACATTGCTGTTTTTTTTACCAGTGTAAAATGTTAGTTGAAAAATTAGCAATAATTATAGATCAGTCCCCAAAATGAAATCATAGAGATACGAACAGAAGAACATAGAAGTGTCGCTTACCACTCATTCCCATATATGAGGTACTGATATGAGTAAACAACAAAACTAATACAAATATATATTATTTGAATGGAGCTTCTACACCTAGCAGAGTTTTAGGGGAAGGTGCATTGGTGGTTTAGAGGTTGTTCTTTGGGTAGGATGGCAGTCTGGGCACTGGAGGTGCAGGTGAGGTACAATATATGGAGTCAGGAAGATGAGGGTGGAGGTCCAGTCGAGGGGTATAAGGGAGCTGTGACCAGAACCCCATCTTCCCTTACTAAGTCTTTCAGTGAGATCATCACAGTTTGCCTGGAATGCTTGCCAGGAGTAATGGGGTATACAACCTACATAAAAGCACAAGGGTGCTGGTTAATGGTTTCCTTGGTCACAGGGCCCTGGGTGTTCTATTTAATTGCCTACCTTTATTTGCCCACCTCATACAACTGCAGACGGTGGCTGGCATGGAGGTTCGCAATTATGGGCCCCTTATAGCCAATGTGATATATAAATAATATATAAAAGAATTGCAGCAACATAGTAGTTGTTCAAAATGAAGATTTCTTAGACTGTAGTTCATGAAAAACAAAGTTTAGATCCTTCTAAGCCCAGTGTTTGGCCTAGTCAGTCCCATTAAGGCTTAATAAATATGTAAGTTAAGGAGATTCCTTGTCCTGCAACAAATACTGATTGTATAGAGTGCAGAGGTTAAGTAGAACTACTTCTACAGTTCATATTAAAAGAACAAATCCATGCATCATATATATCTAAATGACAGGGTTGAGTCCAATAATATGCATGATTATTTATTTTTTTTAACTTCACCTTATTGAAATTCCATCCCATTCTAGGGAGTGGATATAGGACCATTTTCTGTCTTCTAGGTTACATTAAACATAAATTAGCTTTTAATTACCTTGATTCCTTGCTGCTGACATTTAAACTTTTGTATAAATCGACACTAACAATGACTAATAGAGCTGAGTTTCTGCCTGTTTCTTTCATTTTTAATTCGCCTTTTCCCACCCTAGTTTTGACTTTGTATAATATAGTAAAACACTCCTTTTGGTATGACCTTGAAAAAAAGTTAACAAGCATTTTATCTTTCATATTGTAAATAAAATTAGCCAAGGAACAAAGGCCATTTTGTCTCTTGCTTGATGATTCATAACATAGTAAGTTGATCATTCGTAACATAGTAAGTTAGGTTGAAAAAAGAGGCAAGCCTAACAAGTTTATCCTAATATATCTATATAAAACCTGCCTGACTGACTCCAGAGGAAGGCAAAAAAAACCCTTCTGATTTGCCTTAGAGGGAGGAAAATTCCTTCCTGACTCCTAGAGAGAAATTGGATCAGTACCTTGATCTTGCAAGAAAAAGCACCAGACCCCTTCTTGAAGCAATCTAATATATATATATATATATATATATATATATATATATATATATATATATATATATATATATATATATATATATATATATATATAATTCCATTCTTTCCAAAAATGCAAAATAATGTGAATGTACATAACACACTCCCTCACCGATGTACGCAAAAATTAACAATTAATCTGGTCTGCACTTCTATTCTTGTAGCTGAACTGAGTTTATTATGTATACGAATGTTTAGTTGTATTCAGTAACACCGATCTTTTTAAGTTGCACGTTCCTCACTGACCATGTCCTAGTGGTCATAAACACAATTGCCACACTACTACACAAAAGCACTAATTTTAATTTACACAAACCACTTTTTGACAATTTAAAGGAACATTACAGCAGTTTGTTTTAGGGTTGCAATTTGTCTGGTTATGACCCCGACAGCTCATTTTTCATAAGGGCTGTCTGGGTTTCCTAATAAGAAAATTTGGACAGAAATTTCTCATAAAGTGGACATCAGCCAATCACTGATATTCATGTCATAACCGAACCCACCCCCAAAAGTCACCTGACCACCGCCCAATGACATCCATCAATCCAGACTTAATGAAAAGGTGGCAACTCTTGTTGCTTTCAGGTAGCAAATGGTTCTTTATCAAGCTAAGACTAGGCCCTTGATTGGCAATAAAAGTGGTTTTGGAAAATAAAAATTGGTGCTGTTCTAGTGTGGAGTTCATAAATCATAATGAACAAAATTTGTGTGTGCGATGACAAATGAGATTCAAGTTGTGGATAACATTTTTTGAGTGGGTATTATGCTAATAAATGCAGCATTAGCATTAGCGGGTGATTCTTATGGTGCAAGTCAGCTGCTCCTATTGGCGCAACTCACTGTAGGAACCTTGGAATAACTGCTATGTTCAGGATGACAGTTGCTCCACTGTTCATCAGCATCAATATGTACAGTACATTTGAGCACAAGTGTAGGCAAGATGGACACAATGGTGCTAAGAGCAAGTATACATAAGTGAAAGCAGTATCTAGTAGAATTTAATCAAAGGCAACTGGACATTTAGGGGGTCATTTACTAAACTCTGAATGCAAAAATCCTGAAAAATCTGTGTAATTTCTTTTATAAAATCTGACTTTTAAAAAAATCACACATTTTTTGGAATTTATTAAACCCAGAGGATGGAAAAGTCTGAATCAGACAATCCGGCATCTCAGACCTGTTGAAGTTGCATATAAGTCAGTGGGAAAAGTCACAATAGTTTTTTGATGTGCACTGGGTTACATGCAATATCCCAAAGTTTTCTGAGTTTTCGGGCAAAAAAGCAGATGATAGAGTTTTCTAAAAAAAAATCCTGAAAATCTGATTTTTTTTGTCCCGCAAAGCAAATTTTCGGGAAAGTGTAATAATAAATAAGCATAAAAAACCTGAGCGGATTTGATCAGAGTTTGTAGCAGAAAATGTTGAGATAAAATCGGACTTTGATAAATAACCCCCTTGAAAATGTTACTCATCTGAGTTTAGTTTAACCGAAGAAGCCACTCTGATGAGTGGTGAAATGTTTTCAAGGAAAACTCTAAATGTCCAGTTGCCTTTGATTTAATTCTACTAGATAATGTATGTCATGACCTGGATACATGAGAATCTTCATTGACAAGTGAAAGGGATGTGTTTGGACAAAAGTACCTTCGATAAATTCTGTCATGTCTTAAATGACCTTTATAGTGTGTGTGTGTGTGTGTGTGTAGATAAAGTAAAAATGAATGTTTCTAGCATCATTGGCTTTAATGTATATTTATTACCTTATTAATGTTCACTGAGAAAATATGTATATGTGTGCAGATGAAAAGTAGAGTATTACAGGTTACACTCCTCTCTTCTAGGATGATTCTAATATAACATTGCTTCATGTAAGACCTCGGTTCATTATTGTTTATAATGGAATGGCACTTGCTCTGTCTTGAGGTAGACTTGCTGTTAGCTTGAAAATAAAATGGCAGCTGTTTCATGTATCCCTCTGTGCAGTGTGCCTGTCAATCAGTCCATACAGGCAATTGGGTTTCCTCCACAAAAATAACAAGCAGAAAGAACAACTCCACATCCTACAATATATGGCTTTAAAACAAGAAAATTCTTATATACTTTCAGGCAGCAATGAACAAGCACTGAACACAAGAAATACAAGCTATTGAGGAACACATAGGGATTGCTGGCAATAGTATGTGCTAGCGGCCTTACACTGCAGAACGTGAATCAATATCTTGTAGAGTCAATCAAATCAATCAAAGCAGTGAGCTGAGCATGTTGCAATTAACACTTGCATGTATCTGGGACTGTGGTTCAACTATTGTGGTACTGTGAAACCAGATGGAGATTATGACTGGCATAGTTTGTATACCTGTATATCCCTAATCCTGCTACTGGACACTCTTTTCTCTCAGTTATTCTGTATAGTTCAGCAATATCGTATGACAGAGCATTCAAACATCCAAAAATTCAAACATCTAAATGATTACATTGTTGGAACAACAGAGACAATATTTCACTGCAATATATTATGCCACCCCAGCATTTCATGGTAGACAGCCCTTATTGTATCTTTACAGGATTCCCTGGATATAACACCACAAACAGTCATTACATGTGTTTGATGCATTCAGTCATATATTAATATTTATTCATTTGAAGTTGTTTTTGTAGTTCAGCAATACCCTGCTATGACAGTGTGTCCTTTCTTTTCTTTTCTATGGTTGTGATGTGCATGGCATGAATGTATACCTCTTAGCAGTGATAGTCTTTTGTATGACAGGCAGCAGACAGCAATTAATTATAGGGATGGGAGTACTTAAAGGAACAGTTCAGTGTGAAAATAAAAACTGTGTAAATAGATAGGCTGTGCAAAATAAAAAATGTTTCTAATATAGTTAGTTAGCCAAAAATGTAATATATAAAGGCTGGAGTGAACAGATGTCTAATAAAACAGCCAGAATCCAACTTCCTGCTTTTCAGCTCTATAACTCTGAGTTAGTCAGCGACTTGAAGGGGGGCCACATGGTACATTTCTGTTCAGTGAGTTTGTAATTGACCCTCAGCATTCAGCTCAGATTCAAAAGCAACAGAAATGACCCATGTGGCCCCCCCTCAAGTCTCTGATTGGTTACTGCCTGTTAACCAGGGTAACCAGTCAGTGTAAACCAAGAGAGCTGAAAAGTAGTGTTGTGACTGACGTGTTATACATGAAATCACTCTAAAGGCTGGAGTGATTTCATGTATAACACGTCAGTCACAACACTACTTTTCAGCTCTCTTGGTTTACACTCCAGCCTTTATACATTACATTTTTGGCTAACTAACTATATTAGAAACATTTTTTATTTTGCACAGCCTATCTATTTACCCAGTTTTTATTTTTACACTGAACAATTCCTTTAAGTACTTTGCTGAAAATACGCCGAAATGCATTGAAGTCTGTTGGCGACAATTTTTTTGATGCGTGACAATTTTTTTCACTCATATGGATATCATTTTTGTGGCAAAATATGGCGAAAAATTCCGCTCATCACTAATCATCGCATTCATGCAACAATGTCTCGGTTTCAGTAAGAATTGATTTTGGAGGATAGCCTGTCTTAAATTATAAAAATCCCTCCTGTGTGAATTATAAGAGACCCTGTTCAATACAAATAATGTGCATATAACAGGCACAAAGAACGAGCACTTTCTACATAGCACAGATAAAACATTTTAATCTGCACCTTGAAATTGAGTGCCCTTACACTGCAAAAAGTTAAGTCAATCAATATCCTGTATGGAAATGCATTGATGTCCTGAGCTGTGCCTGTGTCTATGCAATTAAAATAAGGTTCAGCTGGCATGGAGTAATCAGAATCAATGCAATCAAGTGCTATTTACCTTCCAGAAAAACATCTGAAGTGTAGATTTAAATCCCTGTATTTTTGAGAAACTAGCACGAGCCCGCATTTAAACAACTGTAGCTGTAATTCATTTGTTCTTATATTCTCGCTGCCTTCCTGGAGTGTGTGGATGAAGAGAGGGTGTTGGTGGTGGTCAGAAGTTTGCAGTGGTTGACAATGGTGGGGTGTTGCGGCACCTGGGGTGGTGGGCACTTCTGTTAGGAAAGTACAAAACAGAAAACATGACACAATACTTCCCACTGACTACTGTTGAGGTACAATGAGTTAATAAAGACATTTACAACCACAAGTGCAGTTGTGCTTGCGCAAATGTCCCTGCAGTTTGTTGCATGCTAAACCCCATCCATTAAAGGGAAAGTAAAGTCTAAAATAGGCTAGAAATGCTGTATTTTGTATATTAAAAATAAACATGCATCTTACTGCACCACAAGACAAATGATTTATGCTTTCAAAGTTGGCCACAGGGGGTCACTATCTTGTAACTTTGCTAAACATCTTTGCAAGACCAAGACTATGCACGTGCTCAGTGTGGTCTGAGCTGCTTAGGGATCATCATAAAGTATCAAAACAGCACAATTCAAATAATATCTGCCAGAAGATGATTAATAATCAGAATATACAGACTGCACTTGGTCATGTGTTGTCATGTAATCTAATGAGGATTTTATAGTTTTTGTATTGTTTAATACAAACTTTCTCCAACTCTGCAGAACCAATGGCGGTAGGGATGTAGCGAACTGTTCCCCGGCGAACTAGTTCGCGCGAACTTCGACTGTTCGCGTCCGCCGAATGTTCGCGAACGTCGCGCGACGTTTGCCAATAGGCGTTCGCGTCAAAAATCGTTCGACCATTCGACCATTCGATTCCTTCGATCGCTAAAATCGAAGGATTTTCGTTCGAATCGAACGATAGAAGCCATTGGATTGAATGAAATCATTCGATCGAATGGCTTCGATCGTTCGATTCGAACGAAAATCGTTCGATCGAACGATTAAAATCCTTCGATCGTTCGAATCGAACGATTTTCGGATGTTCGAAGTTCGCGAACAGTTCGCGAACTGTTCGCATTTTTTGCCGGTGTTCGCGAACGGCGTTCGCGAACACATAAACGGCAGTTCGCTACATCCCTAAATGGCGCTAGCAAAATAATCCTCCAAATAGAATCCCAGTTTATCTGTTTAAATCTGCCTCAATTATCTTTGTCCCTGCAGCTGGAGTTGGAAACAGTAAAGGGGATGTAAAGGCAAAAATAAAATCCAATACAAATCTCCACACAGTTGGCGACTGCTCTACAGGGAAACCAACAAAGCTGCTTGAGTTCTGCATTGCTGGGAAGTAAGATGGGGGGCTCTCCCTGCTGTTCATAATCATGATTGTTTCCCTGCAGAGCAATTAGAGACTGTATGACAATTCCTATCCACAGCAGTAAATGAAGGGAGAATTTCACTGCATACAGTCAGGTTTCTTATAAAAACGGTACACATTTTTTGATGAAAGTTTATTGGAGATAGATTTATTTTTCATTAAAGAAAGTAAAAATGTGATTTTATTTTTTTGCCTTTACATGCCCTTTAACTATTTCAAGTTGAAGGTAACCAATCATGCATATGCTGATCAAAGCCAGTATAGACTTGCAGTGTGGTTATTTGTTTATTGAGTGTCTCTCACGTGACCCATGGTAATCTTTTTTTTTTTTAACTCCATACATTTAAACTACATAATAGTTTAAATAACTTAGTTGGACTATGAAAGAGATTGCATAAACTTAATTATTGAACAGAGAAAATGGGTTTTTTTAAAAACAAATTTTTGCATATGCTACATCCCCATAATTATAGTCCTCAGTAAAATACTTATTAATCCAGAGTGAAGAAGAACTTCTATTTCCTTCAGCAGATTTCAACGAGCCTTAGAAACATCCTCGGTTTCTCAGCTGAACTTTAAAGTTGCTGCAGACACAATATACATTGCCTATCATGAATCTTTTTCTTTGACATGTATAATTTCTCAAGCAAACCAATCTGATACACATATACTGTACATAACCTAGTGTGGTTGTCAAATTTTCTTAGCCTTTTTTAATTGCTGCAAACCCATTCCTCCATAAATGCAAAACAGATTGCAAATTGTTACTAAATGCCACTTCTTTTTTCCACTGATAAATGGAACTGAATTTGCGTTTTTATGTAATGTTTTTTTTTAAGTAGATTTGAAAAAAATAAATAAAAGAACAACTAGCTCAGACAACATGCTGTAGCACAGACATGATACAGTATTATCAGTATCTGCTAGTTCCTCCTACTGTGTATTAACAAGTGGGTGGAATACACAGGTTCAGATTTTAGTGTTTTAAAATTAATAACTTTTATACATTCACATCAACTGCTGCCAGGATTAGTAACACAGTTTAATAAACACAAAAGAAAACGATTAATTACCATCTGACCTACTATATCAATCCATTTTCCCGCAAGTACCCATTAAATAACTATTTCATTTCTTTCTCCGACATTACAGTCTAATCAATGATCATAATTCAAAAGTATGTTTTTGTACAATAGTCTAAAAATGCAATTGTTTGCCTTCACAATGAAGGGAAGAACAGAATTAAACAGGCTCATGCTTATTAGGACTGAACATAGGCCAGATAATTAGAGGGAATTATTTGGTCATTGATCCTTTTGGTGTTGATTTCTCCTCTATAGAGAAATGTTTGTGCATATGCAAAATCCAATATTGATTCAAATTGCACAAAGTACGAAACTGTCTAACCACTGATGACAACAATTCATAAATATAGCTTTATATTAACTAAATATACTGTAATACATCAACTACATTCTCATATATGAGGGTACTATAAGTACTGTAGTAACAAATATGCCTGTGGAAAAAAATACAGGTATGGGACCTGATATCCAGAATGCTTGGCACCTGGGGCTTTCCAGATAATGGGGCTTTCTGTAATTTGGATATTCATATCTTCTGTCCACTAGAAAATCATTTAAACATTAAATAAACCCCATGAACTTATCTTTGGGCTTTGCTCAAATATAAGGTACTGTTTTATTCTTACAGAGGAAAAAGGAAATCATTTTTAAAAATCTGGATTATTTAGCTAAAATGGAGTATGGCAGATGGTCTTTCTGTAATTTGGAACTTTCTGGATAACGGGTTTCCAGATAACAGATCCCTTACCTGTATAATTAAAACCAGAGTAAATTGGCCTGCTCATCATTATTGGTATGTATAGTTTTGGTTAGGTTCAGTTCTAAACAGTGCAGAACAGTTCAACTGAAGACAGTTTCACAATACAACAAATCCCACCTCTAGGTTCTTGGGGGCCTGTTATTTAATCATCTTATATATATAAAAACAATCTTCATTATATGTAACTTATAATTTGGCTTGTAAAAAGTCCATCAAGTTCAAAAGATTAATTTTTAAATTATGACACCAGCAATTTGCAAATCTCACTACACCATGCTGGTACTCAAGGAATCCGGTTTGGCAATCACAGAACTAGCCTCTTTTAGTAGCCTGGAATGAATAACATCCTATTCTGCACCATTGTTTACCTTCAGATGTTTTAGCCTCTTTTGAATTCCCTCACCCATCTATCAATAATTATATTATTAAAATTATGTCTATTAAAAAGGAAGCCATCATTAGCTGGTTCCTTAGTTGTGTAGACAGATGAAAAATAGTTCAGAATATCTGCTTTTCCCTGCTCTCTTCAACCAATTCTCCTCCCACCCGTTCTTGCTTTCATTTTTTATATAGAGTCTCTAACCCTAACTGTAAACATTAAAGGTACACTCACTGGTCATATTGCTCCCCAAACTAACACTTATTTGCTGAATTTGGCTTCTCTGGTTATTTTGGTGGGGGGAAGCAGACCAGGGGTCTTTCTCTATTGTACAGTAGTTCTCCATGAACTGCCAGTTGAAGAAAGGCTTATCAAATATTAAGGGAGGCCATAATTTTGAAACTGATACTAAGGCTAACACATAGCATTCAGAACAAATATGCATGCAAATATCGACTGTTACAAAATTTATAGAATATCCTGTTCAAGTATGAATTCATTTTATATTTTATTCTGAACCCGCAGCACCCCATAAAAAATTACTAAATTCAGTAACAAAGGTAATCATTTGACTGGGACCTCTATTATCCAGTGTCTCCTAATAAAGCACACTCTCTACAACTGTATAAAGTTAGTTATTGCAATGTTTGTTCCTCTCTCTAAAAGGGATGCTCGTGGAGGAATTTTTTTTTTTTTTTTTTTTAAAAATCTGTTAATTCCTGCAGAATTCTGCACTGAAATACATTTTTTACAATACCAAAAAGATTTTTTTTAAAATATATTTAATTTTAAAATTTGGCACGGGGCTAGACATGATGTCCATTTCCCAGGTGCCCTCGACTATGTGACTTGTGCTCTAATAAACTTCAGTCAGTCTTTACTGTTACTCTGCAATTTGGAGTGATATCACCCCCATCTTTCCTCCCCCAGCAGCCCATCAAAAGAACAATGGGCAGCTAACCAGATAGCAGCTACCTGCTAAAATAAGTTTGCTGAAGGATTTAGCTGCCTGAACTGATAATTCCTCCATGGACTAATAGCCCTGCTGCTAATTTCCTAATTTTAGCAAATGGCACAACAACAGGCGGCAAAACTCTATATATAGTCTTCCAATAATTTAGGGTGGCTTCACACATTTCTCTGCCAGCTGAAATACACTATGGAAAAACAAACTCATGTACCATTTCCCTCAATAAGCTTGTACAATGTGAGGCAATAATTTATGACACTCCAGACCCCCAACAATAGGTTTCCTGATGGCTGGAGAAGATATGAGCATTGTATAGATCTAAATGAAGTCAAAACTCATTTGCATTGCTCCATATAGTACCCAAGCATGGAAAAACTTGCTTTGCTATTGCACAACCTGGGTCGTATTGAAGTACAGCTGTCTGAAAGTTATTCTATATTTCAGCCCTGGCTACTTCTCAAAACTCAGAATCGGGCACAAAACACTGAGATGACTGCCTTCACATGAATATTACAGCTTAAAAATACATTTGTTATCTGGAATGCAAACACTGTAATTTAAAATTAAACCATAAAAATCACGAAAGAATCATTTTAACCATGTAATAAAAATGTGTACTGCAATGTATAGAAGTACATTACAGATTAGCATTTTTCTGCCTAGCAAACAAAATTTTACTTTTTCAATGTAAAATAAACTTCTAACAGCTTAACATTTTTTAATAAAAAAAATCAATCAAACCATTTATCTTCTAGTATCAGAAAACTCTTTTCAATTTAAGGTACATTGATCCTCCATCTATAGTGTAGGTTCATTTTAATGATTTGCAGTCTAATTTCTTTTAAATAATTTTAAATAATTTGTATAATGTTAACTGAAAGCCTGTCGCTTCAATGCATTCTAATTAATTGTTAAAAGGGTGCTTGAAGTCTATCCATCTTCCTCAGTCCAGCCAATGACTAATGTATGTGATCTATGCATGTCAGATGCTCACGAAAAGCATGTAAAGCAGTGCAAAATATGAATGGCATATTGGAGCCTGATGAGAAAATAACATCATGGCCTTTTACATTCCTTTTGAGTTTCTATTATGCATCCTAGATATCAAAGTGAGCATATTTTATTACCATTATGGTCAACTTTGAGCAGAGGTATGGATAACAAAATGCCATTATACCTTGGATTTGTGAACTGCTACAATTAACAGTTGCATAAACCTAATTTATATGTACTTACATGAGAAATAAAGTATATTGCAATATACTGATTACTGAAAGATAAAAAACAGCTCATCATATTTTGGGGAATGTCCAGCAAGTGGATGACTGTCTAAAATGGCAAAGGATATCTTAAGCATACACTTGTATTAGATAAATCTAGTATGATTGCCTGAAACTGCATAAGATTGCTGCGCACTCTGTTTTTTAATGTTTGTACACACAAACATTTATAAAACAAACAATCCAACAACGAAACCCAGATTGCCGCGTTCAGTGCTCTTAGCGGGGCGGCATCAGGGGGGCCTTGCGGTGCCTGACGTAAGCAAATACTATGAGGCCTCACATCTGCGCCAAACTCTGGCCTGGTTACAACCTCAAGCGCCTACCAAGTGGGCTCGATTGGAAGCCACGTGGACCCTCCCCTACCATATCAGTAACCTGATTTTAACAAACCACCCTAGAGTCCAGTTATCTGCATTGGCCCCGAAGCCTATTGCTTTCACCCTCTCGGTCTGGAACCGTTGCTTAAAGAAATATCGAATTAGCAAACGCCCCTCTGCCCTGCTGTTGCTTTCTGCTAACCCGGACTTCCAACCTGGCCAAGGGCCATCCTATCAGTTAGATTGGGCAGCCCATGCGTTTAATAGGATACATGACTTTGTTAACCCGCTGAAGAAGCAATTGTATACTTATGACGAATTGTTTAGAAAATGTAATTGGAACACAGGGAAAATGCTGGAATATCTCCAGATCAAACATTATATTGCATCTTTGTTTGGGCATCGCCCCCGGATAGAGCTGACTCCATTTGAGCGAATATTGAGTGGCGGCTTCCCTTGCAAGGGGCTGATTTCTCAATTATATAGTCTGCTTAATACCATTCCAGGAGAGCCATTCCCTAAACACACTTATATGCAATACTGGGAAAAAGTATGGGGGAAGGAATGGTCTCCCTCCCAATGGGGGATGATGTGGGAGAATGCACGGAAAATGACGGTGTGCACCCAGCAAAAAGAGAGTATCTATAAAACGATGATGAAGTGGTATTTTACCCCGGACCGCCTCTCTAAAATGTTCGCTCAATGTAGTCCTTTATGCTGGAGGGGCTGCCTACACAAGGGCACTCTATTTCATGTTTTATGGGATTGTCCGAAACTAGCACTTTTCTGGAGGGATATTGTTCAGCTGATACTGAAGGTTTTTAAAAAACCTCTGGTTATTGAGATGCCACACTTGTTATTGGCCCTACCTGTCACTGGGGTCGGCAACGCTGGTCAACGGTGGGTTAATCAGGTGGCGACGGTGGCACGGTTGGCGATCACCTCCAAATGGAAGTCCTCTACCCTTCCTACTATTCGGGAGGTCATCTCGCGGTTGGATAGTAATAAGAAATTTGAGGAAATGACCTCCCGAATAAGTAACACCTTACATTTATATGATAAAGTCTGGGGTAATTGGAACTACTTCCTCACGACTGCAGATGCTCACTCGTACGAAGTCTGATGATTTCTTGTATCCTTTTTTTTTTTTTTTTGTGTGTGCAAGGGACTGGATCCCTGGGCTGATTTCGCCTTATACGCTTGAAGGTATCGATTAGGGTTGGCTCTTCTTTTTTGTTAACCCCTCCCCTCCCTTGTTTGCTATTTATGATTTCTCTTTTCACGGATGTGTATTTCATGTACCTGACTTTTGCTAATAATATGCCGTTGTTATTTACCATGACTGTTGGGCATTTCTGGAAATGTATGTACTTTCTATTTTTTGTTTTCTTTGGAAAATCAATAAAGTGCAAGTTACAAAAAAAAAAAAACAAACAATCCATAGAATCAGATGTTTGCTGTCAGACAGGTGATCTAGCAGTTAATGTGTAGTAACAAAGTTGCAAACTTTGCACCAGCGCTAGTGACCATTAGCATGATCTATTCTGCAACATTTCTGCAAAGGCAGCTTGAGAAAGAATCTAAGCAATGGTGAACTTCAAGATATTGTGGTGAATCTTCTGCCCATCATTTGGAGAATGGGCGTTATGACATTGTTTGTATTTGGCCTTCAAAACCTACTCTTATATTTCACCTGACATTGTTAAGTTCTATATTATTTATTAAAGAATAACATTACTATATCATGCAGTATAAATGCTTAATGTATATGTTGCTTGCAAGAGGTTAGGAATAGCATGGCATAAGCGGCATTCATAGTAAAATCCAAGGCATATAAAATTAATTAGCAGAGATGAGAAGGAAGGTAGATTCCGCACACCAAATCATCAGTTAAAAATCACCATCTTTATTGGACCATATTAAAATACACGCTGCTTGACGCGTTTTGGGCTCAACTGCCCTTAATCATAATCATTAATTATATTAAATTGATTAGAATCAATACTATGATGAATCCCATAGAACATGAAATAGATTGCATTGTGGTTCTCAGTTCACAGTACCACAAGCTGGTTCATTTTCTTAAAAAAAAGGAGCATCAATTTGGCAATCCCCAGTTTGCCAAATGGTATTTAAATGAGAAATGATGATGTCAAAACAAAAGCTTTTTTTATTACGAGAAATGCATAATATCTGCTTTCAGAATGAGAATATTTGGTATGAAGGTAGAACATAGAAAGTATGTCAACATTATGTCACTAAAATTGTAATGGCAAATGTACTGTTCGGGAAAGGCTGTCAACTAGTTGTTGGGACATTGTTGGTGGGATAAGCCTTCGTTCACATGTAAGAAGTTGAGAGCTGATGTTGGATGATCAAAATGGGGTGTGTTCACATACTTTTGGAGCATATTTATTACCATTGGAGAAAAACATCACCAGTGATGTTGCCCATAGCAACCAATCAGATCTTTGTTTTTGTTTTATAACTTGAAGGTTACTGTTTAAATCATACAGCTATGGGCAGCATCACTGGTGATGTTTGTCTCTAATGCAAATAAATTACATCCCTTAGTGGCCAAAATTGCCACTATGAACTTCTGACAGGTCAAAGCTGAAACAATTCTTAACCAAAGCAGATTTATTTCATAATGTGATCAGAGGTTTTAATTCTGCTGGTGAAACTATTTTAAGCAAATACTCTCAACAGAATGATGAGTGAGTGAACAGAAAGACCTCACTTACTCTTGATTCATTCTTTATAAATTAAAGGTATGAAGTTAATGGAGACATTGATTAAGTTTTTCAGTAATATGTGAAACGTCCCTGCTGGACTGGTGTGAAATACATCCTTGTTACATTTATTGAAACATGAAATCCTGACCTGTGTACCTGAATAAAATATATTAAATAAAAAAATAGTATCTATAAAGGTTCATATCTGTAGTTAAAAGATTCACATCTTAACTTGTCACCTGGCAAGGATCAGAAACATATTTGTGACCCACTATTCATACCAGTTCTGTTGGGATTTCATTCTCGTTGCCTTAGGTTCTTGCTCTATGTTGTGGTTTTATTTGAAGGATCCAATCCCTTAAATGGTTGTGATAGATAAAAACTTAATCTAAGCCCTTTGTAGACTAGTGTGTCAAATGGAAAAGAGAGAGCACAATGTGTTAGTAGGGATGGTAGTAACTGCAAACCTCTGAAGATCTAGGATGCACTGTGATAAAAAATATCTGCAGCTAGCTTTTACTTATCTAGTTCAGTTCCATCAATGAAAGAAAACAAAAACATATATATATACTCTGGGTGAAAAGAGTCTTGGATTATATATACAGTATATATTTATTTATCATTATAAGCAGGACAAGAAGGGAATCTAAGTCCTAAAATTAAATTCATAAAAGGGTATGCTTTATAGGTGCTCCTACTGGAACACCTGTAACAGCAGTATATCATGCAAGGCAAGTGGAGATGTCAAAGGTAAGTATGGAAAATAAAAATACAGTATGTCCAACTTAGTTATTTCAGAGAGAAAAGTAATAAAATTACCCATATTCACTTCAACCCCCAATTGTACTATAGGCCACAGATCTAGGTTCACAATGAATATTTTGCAATATCTCTATTATTCATCAATTATACTAGTATGCTGTAGAGGGACTAAGGTAGCTGACTCTCATCTAGTGTTTTCGTCTAGGGCTTCCAGCATATGTATATTTACTTATGTTATTATTGGTAAGCATAATATCATAAAAGCATATTCATTCCATATTATTTATTCCATCTTATTTACTCTATTCCTTCCATTGTGATATTGTACAAGGATTAGCTTGTTGCCACCTCCAATGAATTAACAATAAAGCTGTTTGTAGATGTATAGTTGTAAAATATTTTTGTAGTCTTTTAGGGCTCATACACATGGACATTTTTTTTTATTAATTTGACCCGCATTTGAGACATAGCTGTGAGCGCACCTAAAAGCATTCGCTAATTGATTCCATTATTTTCAGTCTGGTTTTTCTCATGAGCATTCAGAGTTGTGTTGTATTCCATTGTCGTCCAATAGATGTAAAGTTCTGCAAAGTGTCTCTCTGTATGTTTATTCAAGTTTCCTGAGTAAGATTAATATTGAGCTCCATTTCCCATTTTTGAGCATACTCTACTTTCTGGGTATCTTTTGTTAGTAGTTTCTTTAATATATGTATTAGCCTACCTATCTGTATTTTTTTATTTATAAAGGTTCTTTAATTGTCTATTATAGTCTTATAGTTTTAGGGATATTAACTGGTTGTCTTAAACAATTTTTGTTTTATTTTAAAATGAGTATTTTGCCCTGCATGTCATCTCTTAAAGGTCTGGAAGTCGGGGATCTAAGCTTTGATGACGTTTCCTGTAACAGGTGTAAGAGGTCTAGTATACTAGTATACCAGGTCTAGCAACCTATAACAACTAATGCTTTGTTTGCTTTCACACAATTGACCAGTAAATTCTACCTGCTTATTTGTTACTGTAGGTCACCAGGCTTGTTTCAAATGTTGCTACTTTTATTACATTTCTCCCAATTAAAATGTATTATGTTTTAATTAAAATTTCAAAAGCATTACAACATTACCAACCATTTACAACAGCATCATCTAATAAAATAAACAACAGCCCAACAAACATGTCGGCACAACAAACATTAAGGTTTCCTTAAAGATTTAGCTTAGGGAACCCATTAACTTATCCAAATATGTCCCACTTTACTTCTACTTAGTTTCCATGAGATAAACCTAGTGGGAAAAAAAAAACAGAAAACCTCTTAAGGGCCCATTTACTTAGCTCGAGTGAAGGAATAGAATAAAAAAACTTTGAATTTGGAATGTTTTTTTTTTGGCTACATCGACCATTGAATTGGCTACTTCAACCTTCGACTTCGAATTGAACGATTCAAACTAAAAATCATTCGAATATTCGACCATTCGATAGTCGAAGTAATGTCTCTTTAAAAAAAAATCGACCCCCTACCTGGCCACCTAAAACATATCGAGGTGCAATGTTAGCCTATGGGGAAGGCCCCATAGGCTTTCTAATGTTTTTTTGGTCGAAGAAAAATCATTAGATCGATGGATTCAAACGATTCAATTTTTCGTTCGATCTAACTATTTGCGGTAAATCCTTCGACTTCGATATTCAAAGTTGAAGGATTTATATTCGACCCTATGTAAATCTGCCCCTTAAAGTCCAAATTGATTTAAAACAGTCCAATAGGATCATCATAGCTCCCGTTGATGTCTATAGGACTTTGACAACATTTACCTGGCAAAGTTTTGTATTAGAGGTTTTTGTGGTTCATGTGCAGCAAGATACAATGTTTATGATCTAAGTATTTAATTTAAATAGCTGGCGAATTTTAAATTCTAATTTGAAAGGAGTAGAAAAATGACCTGGCTTAGGACCCCTTGCCACCTTCCCAATACATCACTTGGCCCAACTTAACTGTTCCTCTGCACATGTCCAAAGCAACAGAGTTGTAGAGTGGTGTTGGTGGGCACCATCTTTGATTTAATGAAAAAGTCCCTTACATTCCTGGCTTAGATTTTAGTGACTGGTGACTATACTTGGAGCAGACCTGTGGCCTGAGTCACTAAAATATATTCATGATGAGAACGCAAATTAGGTGGCCACCAACACCATTGTGGAGATCTGTAATTAAAGTGTAAATAGCATAATTTGAAAAGACATTGTGGGCCCTACTACAGGTAAATTGATCTACAATCACGTTTAGAGAGGGAAAAAAACAGCTTTGAAAAATAAATGCGTGATTTGATGAATCTTGTTCTTCATGAAATAAAGTAGCAGACTTTTTTTCTCTCTCATTATATTATGGAATCAAACAACCATGAGAATATTTAACACCGGTCATAATTCTTTCATTTCGAGAACAGCAGTGACTTTTATGCCAACTTTCCATCTAAATGTGGGTCGGTATAATAAAATGTTCATTTAGGATCAGCAAAGCAAGAAATCATGAATCTGTTTTATTTCATAAAGCTCTGAATAGTTTTCACAGTACAGCTAAAAGACAAGCCAAAAGGCTTCTATGTCAGTATGTAATCATAAGAACACAAATCACACATTAGCGGCGCATTTCCATAATGATTCAACTTTTCTTAACTTCCCCTACAGAAAGAATTCAATAGACAACATTTATACTTTACACTGTTGCGTCACAAGAAATGTTGCTGAGGGATATACATGTCTATTTATAGGTTTCCAGTTGGCCCTACAGACTACAATACATAACTCTGATATAAATTTCAAGGCTCCGTCTGCAGAACTAATTTGCTTTGCTTTGAAATATAAGGAATCATTCATCATACTATGTCAAAAGAAATTAGGTTATACCATAAGACACTCCATCAGTCGCAACAAATTTTGTGGCCTAATGTTCAACAATACCTTTGGTGACAACCCAATGTACAGTAGGCCATAATTAAGAGTCATAATCATACATGAGACTGCAGTGTAGCTTGACACGCTCTCTGTGGTACCTAATAGGGATTTGGATAACTCAACCTAATTCTAATATTTGATACAACTAATATCTCAATTCACATTCTGTGAAAATACTGTACATTACACAGAGTAGGCTGGGGAGTACTTAACAAGCTTCCTCTTTCACTTGACTTTCTGTAGTAGTCTCATATGCCTATTGCTACAGCACTAAGCATTATAGTTGATAACATGAAGCTTACTAAATTCTTGAACACAGACAAGAATATCTATACATCCTATTTGGTTGACCCACCGCATGCAGTGGGACCTGCAAACCAAGTGGAAACCTAGTGAGGGTCAGTACCATGAGACACACTCAGTTATGAAAATAGACAATATCTGGGTCTTATTGGGTTGACCGACAATCTGCAATAGGACCTCCAGCCCAGGTGGAAGCCTGAAAGGAGGGTTCAAAGAACTCATTTGAGAGAAGTGTGCTCTTTCAGATCAACCAACAACTTGAGAACCCATGATAGGTACCCAGGTGTCAGGATCAGAGTCAGGATTTAATGCAGTTTTCAGTGTGAAGCTGATGATGTTTGATTCCGGCAGACTCCTCTTTACAACTCCAACTTTTCTTTTCAGTACATAAAGCAAAAATACTCAGTCTTAGTATAGCAGCCAGCAAGCAGTCTAAAACTGTTTATTTGTTTGGGCAGTTTGTGTAAAAGCTGGTTTCCACAATCAATAATGCTTTAGTTAACAGAAATTTTACAACTGTAAACAGAATTGATTTGTTTCTAACTATACTGCCCTGCCATTACGTATTGACTTCTGTGATTTCCCTTCAACTAAGATTTGAAAAAAGAAACCTACAACTTTATCTAACTAACTGTTATTCTAAGAATATATATATATATATATATATATATATATATATATATATATATATATATATACAGTATATATGTCTTACAATATTGTACAATTCCAGATCAACCTAGCAAGATGTTAATATTTTACAATGGAGCTTGCCAATTAGAAATTCTTCATTATGAGCAGTTTAGCAGCAAGCTAAGTCAATGCAGACAATATAGTAGGAAAGGCACTAAAGCACTTCTATGTTTATCCTTTCAAAACAGCACGGCACAAGTAATGCTGTCCATTAATGCCTCCTGCTGCAATGATGCTACACAGCATCCCTTATCTATTTAGAATACAGATGACTTTCTATCCATAAAAAATAAAAAAAAAATCCTTGTCTACTGTATGTAATCACGTGCACATCCCCACTGCCTTAATCTGAAAACTGTAAGAAATCCCAGGAGGGTCTTCTATCAAAAAAAGACTTCAGAATTACAGTGACCATAGCAAAGGGCAATTCACCTAGCAGTGAAAATTGTAGGCAATATCAATGATGGCATTCAGAACCCCCAGCACAGAACTCTGCACTTCCTAAAGTGCTCACATCTCCAGCCCCTTCCCACTCACTGAAGATAACTCTGCACTGACACTCATAGTAAACGCACATGGAGCTGAAACAGAAAAAAAAAACTGCATAAATGTCAATAAACCTGAATAGAAAAACCGATTGCGGAAGAGCTCAAACCCGAGTAACAAACAGCAGATATGTGAATTATAGCTGAACAATCCATGGGAAGAATATGATTTTATTACCATTTCTTCCTGCCTGCTATGTACAGCAATCCAAAGCGGTAACTTCAATTTTCCGGCTGTGTGTCTCCACCAAAATTGTCCAGGAATGTAACACCACAAGGATATCCCACAGTGCCCAGTGAGATCTATCAGCTTTGCCCCCCTCCGAGCAGCTAACCTTGGAACAGATCTCCCTTGCTTACTATGCAGTGCCAGGCAAATAAGAGAAGCACCCGCTGCAGTTCTGTGTAATGTGCAACCTGCTTCTGAATCAAGACAGGGCGAGGGCTGAATGAGAAGGATGTCCAATCCCCAGGCTTGCAGCTTCAGTGCTCACTTACACGGGAGATTGAGAGCTACCACTTGGCTTCCAGGCCAGGGGAAAAAAGAGCCCAGATGGACACGAATCACCCTGGATAGCTCCTTCCCTGGACAGCTCGTTCTGCGTTCCAGTGATTCACCACTTGTGTTCCAGATCTCTGATAATAATCTATTCGCCTTAACCCCCCCCCACACACACACCACCATCCTGCATAGAAGCAATCACGTACCTCTGGCATTCACACATCAGGAGGGATGAAAATGAGCCTATAATGATTATTTAATAAAAGGAGAAAAAAAAAATGTTTGTTGGAATGGAAAAAAAGGAGGAGTTTTAACTTGGCATTGGCAGGGAAATGGAAAAACACCATAATGCTTATTTGTATTCAACAAATTGTTTTTGTACCCTTTAAATTAGGCCTGTGAATTTATATCGAAAACACGTGAATTGGAAGTGCCCCCCCTCCCACCCCAGAGTTTTCCGTTCAAGCAGTACAAGGTCAGGGGGACCCTGGTCCCCGCAATACTGTTTAAATGCTGAAAGGGTTGCAGCATCTGCTCATTCTCTGCCTCTCTTCTGATAACAATGCAGGCTTTCTCAGCCAGGCAGCAAGCAGTCTGCTCCTTGTTACTTTGTTTCTTTTCATCCAGAGACAGCCTGGGACACAGCCTGCTCACATGATCAGTATAGCCAGAAGAAGGGAGGGGGGGGGGGAGCAAGGGAAACTGGCAGCTAGAGCGAGCTGCAGCATGGTGAGTGTGAAGGATTGGCCTTGTTAGCCTGAGTCTGCTTCTAATTGAGTGTGAGTGAAAATATTGAATTTATCTGCCTGTGTGTGACAGTTGTGTTTCCGCATTATTGCTTTTAAATAAATTAAGGATTGTAAGTGCAGTAAGTAGGAAGTGTGTTTGTTATCAGTCTCCTAATTCACTGGTATCTCCATTCCTGTTTGATAAGATATATGATATACCATGTATTATTCATTTAATATGTAACTAGTATTGGCTGGCCAGATTTCTACCTACACTTTATATTGGTTTCAATAATTGTTTTTGCATTTTTAATCAAAAGTAGTTATCTTATATAACTTGTAAATTTTTTTGAATATTTTACTCCACTGGGGACCAGACCCCCCAGCTGCAAGGTTTCCTCTGGACCCCTGTCCCTCTGTGGCCTCCCCGCCTTTACCTTCTCTCTAATGCCAGAGAGGGAAGTCGGGAGCAGCAGCAATATTTTCATGCGGGGAGTGGGTCTGGCCCAGCGGGGCCCACTGGGTTTTTCACTGGTGTCCCAAAATACCGGTGCCAGACTTACAGATAAAAATGATGAATAATAAAGGATCAATTAAAGAGATAATGGAACTGTGTTATAAGGAAAAGCCTCGTCCGTGGTGTAACTACCATGCAGCAGACTCTGCGACAGAAGGAGAGACCCAGGGACACAGGCGACAGGGTCTGCTAGATGGTAGTCACTCTCACTAGGCCTTTTTGCCTTTCCTTTTACCATAGGGTTGCCACCTGGCCGGTATTTTCCCAGCCTGGCTGGTAACAATGATGCTTGATGCCTAGGTTTTCAATAGGAAAAAACAGCAAAAAATATAGGAAGGCGGAATTTTTTCCCAGAAAAGGTGGCAAACCTAGTGGCCCATAGTAGTTAGACCACTATGCCTGTGTTTCAAAATTCTGTCATTTCTTGTGTATTATCCAAAGCGCATTTCTACTTTATTATTAGCACCATCACTTAAACAACATCCAGTTTAATGGGAAAATATATCTTCCTTTTTGACATGAACAATTTAGTTGGGATTATGTAGAAAAGGTACTTAAACACTTTTTACAAATGTATTTTATTAAAACAGACATACCTGATTCCACAGATTGAAAGGAAACCATGATGATCTGTCTCTGCTCCCAGGGACAATTTCCCCACCACCTTGGACTGACAATATAGATGAACCCCACACTCACCTTGTTCCATTGTGAAGGAATGGATGTCTGGGACTCTAAGGGGCAAATTCACTAACCGGCGAAAATTTGCCAGCACTGGCTTCGTGCACATCGTAACACTTCGCCAGGCATAAATTCACATGGACAACGCTGATTCACGAAGATCCAAAGTTGCGCACAGGGTACCGAGCGCTGGCGAAATTACACTCAGTAGTTCGAAGTTATACTAGCGTTAGATAATTAGCATACGGCGTGCATTTAAAGTACAATAGCGTATATACTGCAGCAAATACATTGCACTACACAAGGCCAGGGAACCTTCATAAAATTATATAAAGTTGTTATAATGCCCTCCACATCTGCCCACAGTATAGTTTAGGTGCCATATGTTAGCAAATGTAGGGGGGAAGGAGGGTACCCCAAAAAAAATTTACGATCTTTTTCAGTCTATCACCCTTTAAATAGGAAAAAACGCCAGTGTTTTTTTTCCTCAACTTTTTTTGAGGAACTCCTAGCTACTCTATTGCACTTCGCCTGGTCTGAGGTGGTGAAGGCAAGTCTGGCGATAGGGGTAATGGTCAGTAAAATCAAAAACTTCGTGAATTTGTGTAGTAACGCTCTTTTGCCAGACTCAAAAATTTGCCTGGCGTTAGAGTCCAAAGAGTCTGTCTCCTTGGCGAAATTACGCCAGCTACCGTTAGTAATCAGCAAAGTGCCAAAATGCCGTCACGCTGGCGAATTTTCGCCAACTTTAGCCACTTCACCCTTTAGTAAATTTCCCCCTTAGTCTCTCTGGCTTCCAGAAAATCTGTGCACCACCCACAATGAAAGGCAGATAGACCTAATGTCCTATAATTCATTACAATTGAACAAGGTGAGGGAGGGGTTGCATAACACTGTAAGTGTGGTTGGGAAATGGTTTCTCCTAGTGCTTATCCACCTTTCTACACAAGCCCAAACAAATGATCTCATGTTGAAAAAAAAAATAGGGTGGTATTTTTTACCGTCAAGTTTACCAAAGCACTTTCTGGGCCCCACTGATGGCCAACGTATTGCTCTGAAATGAAATAATTCCAGAACAGACCTTTTAGCTGTATCTAATTTTTTAAAATCTTCCATAACTTAATACCTAGCAATCATATATATAGTCTCCACAGCAGATCAGTGGTCGTGCATTATTTATTACATGTTATCACCTCTTTTGCTGGTATATTCTAATTCATTTTTAGAAGCTCTTAAGTCCAACTATTCATTAACAAAATCAGCATGTGTTTGGATTTAAATATTTCGATCACCCCCAGGAATTCTCGAGTTGTGCTACAACAGAAATCAATGGGAACATTGTGCAACTCAAAAAAAAAATGTATTGGGTGGCAAAATATAAGAAACTACAGACAGCAAAAAAACAGGAATTCTCACTGGTGAGACGATTCCTCAGTTATTGATAAATCTGCCACTTAGTCAAGGATAACCAGGAAGCACTGGTCTAATTATATTGGTTATCTACTCCCCCCTCCAGAATATTTTCAGCAAATGTCAGTGACTGATATTGCTTATGTCACTGCTTTAGATTTTGAACAAGGAATTCTATCAAGAGTAATAGTGAAGGAGTTATATCAGATCTCATGGACAGAGAAATGTGGTTGACCTTTTAATGATGTAACATTCATTTCTAATGTATAATTATATGGCAGAGGGGAAAGTATCTATTGTCTACAGATGAATGCATTACAACTGTTTAATAGATCTCATTCTTTTGTTGCTTTTTTATTTAAAATGTTTGATGTAATGGAGCATAGTAATGAAATATTATGGATTAAAGTACAGAATACACAAAATAATTGTGGGCAATCAATAGTGTCATTCCCATATTTTAATTATCCCTGTATCACCCCTCAAAAATAGGTTGATGCTCCAGTGTATTTTGTGCCAGGTAGGGATAGAAATATCAAACAAATGTTAAAGAAATTATCTCACTGGCTACTTTAGGCCAATATAACCTCATGACTTGAGATTCCAATTATCTGTGAAGCTGTCAAAGGCACCAGAGAGCACATTAGAATTGCTCAGTAATACAGTACATGCCTTAGTTATACATTTTCTCTTGGACAAGATAGACTAATTATGTATGGCTTGTGAGCACGCACTGTGTTTCATTGCAAATAAGTCATCAGAATTTAGATGTTGTACATGGTAATATTACATAACTGCAGAATGATGTAGAACAAGGTGTTTATTTCATATCACCATTGTTTTAAATGTTACCGCATTTATGCCACATTTTATTGTAATGGTAACTAGCAGGGAGAAGGAGGAAAGGGCTTGTTTGATTTACTCAGAGATTTTTGGAGACTTTGAATTTGCACAATTTGTCATTTTCCGCATACTTCTAAATAATATTAACTTCTCATCTCATCTTGTGTCTATAAGGCTAAGAAAAAACATACTTTGCTGAGAGTTGATGTTCTTATACACATCTTATACACATTGAATTACTTTGATATTAAATATTGTGCCATCCATTGACATATATACTGTAGATCCCATAGGAAGGCCCATGGGTTCATGTTTAAAGTGCTTAAAACAAGGTAAATAAAACAAATTTGCAATTTATCATTATACATTTTTTCTAGTGTTTTTAGATTATTCAATTTATGTTTCTCCTGGCAAAAAAGTTTTCAAGGTTGTAGGGATCACCTGACACCAATGAGCCTGAAAGTAGTTCCATTACCCTATTCCTCCTGCCCACCTATCACAGGCTGCTGTCACAAAATTAAAAGGAAGGAGAGAAGGGATTGGTGCTGGGAACTCTGATTGATAATGGAGTGGAGAAAGACTGTGTGATGGGACTGCTCTTGTAGAGGTATTACCAAATTATAAAAGTTAATGTTGAGAATTATATTATTAGTCAACTCAGTTCCATGTTGAGCACAGAGCAGTATGATCTGCTGTGTCATGAATATTAATGGTATGGATACCAGGCCTGGTTTAATGATCCTTAATAACAGTGGCCTTACTAACTAAATGCATGGTCTTTGAAGCTGCTACACATAGCTTCCATGTGACATATATTTTGGAAGGTAAGGCTTAACTGCCAGTTTCAACATTTATGGTGGAGGTATATAAACCAGAACAGAAGGTAATACATAAATCCATAAAAATTGTATACTGCCCCCCCCCCCCATTACTACAGCCTGTTCAATTTGAGAAAATCTGACCATAGGTAAGACAAAAAAAGACATGACAGCCTGATTGACGAGACTGGCTTTGAATGATATCATGAATGCATAATTCCAGCTTGGGTGAAGAAGGAATAATGGTATGGTGCTGTTATCCATGGGCCTCTGTAACTAAACTTATAACACTACATTGTATAATTGCATTCTTCATATTGTAGTGGTTTCTAATTTGAATGAACAGTTTTTAGGGAAAGTCATGGTGAAAGTGATGCTTATTCCCCAAGATAATGACACCAAGCATAAGAGCAAAGATTAACTGGAGTGTCTCTTGCCTAAACTGATCTCAGTCCAACATTAGTAGAGTCTGTAGCATTCTTTGAATTTTGACTTGCAACTAACCTGAAAGACCAAGGACCAATCTGGCCTTTTAATGTACAGCAATGTCACAGTGGAAAAAATGTATTTTATTTCTTTGACAGAGAACACCATTTTACTGCAGCTTTCGTTAAGTCAAATGAAAGAATTGGTCAAGGGTCTAAATATTTTAACAAAATGCTGTATATGCATGCTGCTTTCAAGAAGAAAAAAAGAAATACAAGGACATTACCTCAAAAAGAGATATTTCATTACATCATTTATAAAAATTTGTAAGTTCAAATAGGTCTTTCTCTCACAAAAGAAGGATGTACATTTTATTTTGCTTATTTGGTTAATGTAACCTAGCAACATATGGGTTTGGGTGAATGGCAGTATAAGAAGGGTAGTTCTTGAAAGTGTTTTGTTTTGGTATAGTTGAAAAAAATTATATATTTATATGAAAAAATGTTTTAAATACTTTTGTTTGCTATGCTTCTATAGAGATCTGCCATTTTTCAAGGGTATGGTTGCCCTTTAATGTAATTCCTAGCCTGCTGTGCATGTAAAAGTTACATTAAAGGTACTTAGGTCTAAACACTCTCCTCATAGTTGTGTTGAGCACTCATTCATTGCCCTATCCCCTGCAAAGACAAGCATGCCTATTGAGAACCCTGGAGCTACTGCCACTCTGAATGTGGTGTTAATCTCAGGGTTCTTCTATATAGACCCTCAATCGCACATCTCTTCTACCAGTCTCCCATGGTGTTTCAGTTCTTTGGACGCTTGGCTAAGAGGAACTACACACACTTGGATTATTTAGAAACTTTAACAATTTATTGCACCACAGAGTGACCAGTGAAGCACAGTCAATATTTCAGAGGGACAAACCCTCCCTTCTTCAAACTCTCCCTCCATAAAAATGGAGAACATTTTCCACCACAAAATTGAATCTGCTACAATGGTCACTTTTTCACATTCAATTGGCAAGGTAATTAAAGAATCCAAGTGGGTGTAGTTCTGTTCTACAAACAATAAGAAGTCAGCACTCACCGACGGAAATAAATATTGATGGCACATGTCACTTGATAACCGCACTAGGCCAGCCAAAATCAACAAGATTAATGTAGACAGCACCAACTACACAGCAATATTTCAGGCCTACAACAGCCTTTACTCAAGTTGAAGGAACCAAGCTTAAAATGCCAAGAATCTTGTAGTTCATATCTCAGCTATACATTCTGGTAATTCCAGGGTTCCAAAAGTGGGTTTTGTCAATAGGCACAACAGACGTGCACCAAAAAAATCACATACTAATGCCATTTATCACTGAATGCCAAAAATAATGGCATCCCCACTATGAAAAGGTTAACCACAATGTGTCTAATTAATGAAAAAAAGCTTGTGCAATTGTGTTAGTTTTGATGAACTAGACAACATGCACACAGTTTACAGTGGTGCACTTCAGACACATACAAGTAAAACAAAATATCAAATATAAACTAGAAACACAAATCCATTGATTTATAAAATAATCTGGTATTTATTGACTGAGATAAGTTCATAAGTATTACATTTTTTTTTTACAATTTTAATATTAAAGTATCAAATTTCAATATATAGTATATTTAAAAAAGAAAATGTCTTTAGATCTTTAGACATAATAATATACAGAGGCTAATAACCTAGAGCTTGCAGCTACATGCTAGGAGAGTAGTAAGTGGAGATAAATGAGTCTGCCTTTTATTTTAGAACTTAAAAGAATATATCTGAGAAGACAATTTAACACAGACAGCTGCAATATTAGCTCCCGCTCTCACATTAGACTTTATTAGGTTGGTAGCTTAGTAGGAGTGTAATAAACACACATCAACATCCTAATTCATTAAGTGTTGTTCTTACATATAGTATCTGCACAGCCCTGGGGGATCTTCTAGGAGATAATGCTTCACTGCCCTTGATCCAGAACCTCTGGATAATCAGATCCTTTGATTTCATCCATTCATTCTACTTAGCCGTGTAACGCTATCATTCTCATAATAGACGTTACAGAGCTATGGTTGTTTATGAGCTATGGTATCAGCATTTTAAAACTTAGTTGTGTGTGTGGTATTTAAAGAAACCTTGACATGTATATTAATTATTCAGATCTTTAAGCTGTAATTTTTTCCTGAACACTCTGTATGCTTAACCACATACCACAATGTGTCCCACCTTTTTTTTTAAATTATTCTATCTTACATATGCTGACTAGGGATGGGCGAATTTGACCCATTTTGTTTCGGCAAAATTTGCGGCCAGTGAAATGTTGCCGACGCCCATTAAAGTCTATTGGCGTCAACATTTTTTTGTCGCACTCTAAATTTTTTTTTTGAAACACAAATAAAAAGAAAAAAGAGCAAAACAATCCTTAAAGAGACAGTCTGTCATATAGGTCTCTAAGTAAATACATGAAAAAAAAATTTACCAAAAATTACAACGTATCCGATAGATTTTTACAATAAAAATATAGTGAATAAAGTACCCCCTATTATAAAATATAAGGATATTATAAGTCACTGAGGAGTTCCATGACCATATACAGGTCAGAGGTGACTTCTAATATCCTTAAATCTCTAACTGCCTCCTGGCTATCTCAAATTAGATGAACCAGCGCTACCTCAAACTCAGCCTAACAAAAACTGAACTAATCATCATTCCACCTAAGCCTGGGCCTACTCCCCTTTTTACTATCTCTATTGATGGCATGCTCATTAACCCTGTCAACTCAGCTAGCTGGCTGGGGGTAATCTTTGACTCCTCTCTCTCCTTCTCTTATCATATTAACACCACTGTCAAAACCTGTCACTTTTTTTGTGCAATATTGCCAAAATCCGTCCCTTCCTTTCACCTGATACATCCAAGATGCTCATGCATGCTCTCATCCTATCCCGACTAGATTACTGTAACCTTCTACTGACTGGCCTCCCTAACTCCCATCTCACCCGCCTACAGTCTGTATTAAACACTGCTGCCAGAATTATCCTCCTCTCATCCAAAAGGGTACAGGCCCCTCCCCTGCTGAAGTCCTTATCATGGCTTCCTATAAAACAAAGAATATCTTATAAACTCCTCCTTATAACCTTCAAAGCCCTTCATTCCTCTGCACCTAACTACATCTCATCTCTTGTTTCTCTATATGTTACTGGCCGAAACCTCCGCTCCTCTCAGAGCAACCACTTGGTTGTACCCCACACTTCTACTGCTGTTTCCTGTATTAAGCCTTTCTCTCTTGTGGCTCCTTATATTTGGAATGTCATTCCTGAAACTCTCCAGAGAGAACTGAAACTCTCCAGAGAGAATCCCCCTTCAATGTTTTTAAAACTAAACTCAAAGACTACCTCTGGGAGCACCTGGATAACACCTGAACTGGGAACTGGCACTTATTTAACAGTGTAACAAATTGTAACCTACAGTACTTTAATACCCCTCCGAATTGTGTCTGTCTGTTACCCTCGCATTTAGATTGTAAGCCCAACGGGTAGGGTCCTCCAGCCTTTTATCTCCTTGACACTGAGCACCTGATCTGTATTGTAATTATATTTTATATTTACGTGAATTGTATTTTTAATAATGCACTTATTGTTCCTTTTTATTTCAATGACCCCTTGTTTGTTACTTTGTTACTAAAAATATACATACATACATACATATTTTCCAACAAGGGGTACTTTATTTATTATAATACACAAGTTTAGTGAGTCATGTGACAAAAATGACATCACTACTCACCGTTTATAACCGATGACATCACTAGTCAGTGTTTATAAGGATATAATTTACAAGATATTCATGGCTTTTGTGTATTATATGTATATTATATATATATATATATATATATATATATATATATATATATATATATATATATATATATATATATATATATATATAAAAGAACAAGGCATGGACATGAATCATGACAACAAGAATGCACAAAATATATGTAAACAAAGTAGAAAACACACTAGTTGTTAAAAATATTTTCATTAGATTATACTACATATAACGACAAGTGTTGACATAATTTCAAGAATAATGGCATGACACATCAAATTCAGAATTCATACCAAAAGGTATCCTGGTTTTAAGATTAAAAATACAGAAAACTTCTCTCTTGGAAAGGATTTTTGACAAGTTACCACCCAGGCTGTTAAGAAATGTTTAGAAACATTAGTGTCCTTGTGTGTATTAATGTCAGAAAGATGTTTGGCATTCAAGCATTCATGTGCATTCATGTGTAAGAGCCCTAAATAAACACATTCATCTGTCAGAGGCTAAAATAGGTATTCGTATTTCTGCAATGGACAGAACTAATGTGCAACACAAACCCCCTTAACTACTGGCTAAACATGAAGTATTCTTGTAATAACACATGGTTGCGATATATACAGCTTTGTACAATGGGGCAGCCAACTCTGCAATTGTTTGCAGAGGAGCCCTAAGATTCATACTCAGAAATTACAGTGGACAATTTCATTTTAATTTCCTTTCTGAAAGGTACAGTGAACACACAATGTGGCATCACTAGTAAAAAGAGTACAGGAAGGCACTAATATAGTTGATGAGTGGTAATGAATTATCTAGGCCAGGAGAGCGGGTAGGGGGGAATAGTATTAAGATCAGAAGATAAGTGCATATTCATTAAAACAAAGAGGGGGGAGCAGATTCTTCAATGTCTTTGCAGAACATTTTAGAGCTGTAAGGAATTATTTTGGAGCTGTAGGTTGTTTTTTAATTATTATGTAATTTCCAAAATGTGATTGAAGATGTCTCACTACTTTGTGTTATTTTCTTTAGTTGTTACATAACTTTGTATTAATATTGTTTTAGTTCAAACTATGTGATTTTCCCTTGAATTGAATCTCTATAATTCCTTTTTGGCAATATCATTGTGTAATGTATTTCACAGCATCACAAGATACTTCAAAATGAATCTTGGTTTGCAGCCATTTTATTTTATTTGGCTGTTGTTTTGTTTCAGGAGATCTAGGCAAATTCTATCTAAATAGGTCTCATTGACAAAATAGAGAACATACTCTCAAAATCAATATCTCAAGGAGAGCAAATAAAATGGCTAGTGCTAGGATATTGCTTCCCCTATGGTGCTGAAATTGTGTAAACATCTTCAGAATCGCCTGACATGAGCTATCACCAGAATTACAAAATAATCATTGTCATGATGCTACAGGGAGCACTTTGTTCTATTATGTCTGGTCAATTTATTATACTTGAAACTGTACTGGTTTAGATTCAGCTTTGTCTTTAATGCTGCTTTATTTAAAATAATCCCAATTTACTGTGTATTTGCTAACTATTTCAGATACCATATTTGACATTTCTCTAAATGCCACATAGACCTGCAGTGAAGAAGTCAGGCAGAAGATAGGAGCATTATATAGTTTATTTTTCAATGTATAATTTGTTTAGTTATCATTGTTTTGTGTCTTAAATGTTTGTGCCTCATTCTGAAAAACACTTTAATGTTAAATCATTGTTTTGTTTTTTGAAGGGCCTAACCCTTAAACCTTTACTTCAGCATCAGCAATAAATAGCAGCAATAATACTGAAGTTGGGAAATAGTTTAGAAGATTCATGAAAAGTCAGTGAAAATGTACAACAATTAAATGTTAGAGGGCTTTCTTTTAAGAAATATCCTTAAGCCAACAGCTACTAAAACTTTCTAGAAATGTATAGATATTGACAAGGTTTCTTGATTGAGACATGTTGATAGACAAAACCCACTGAAGGGGCAATGCACACCTGTCTAATGATGAATAAAAAATTGTATTGGAAAAGTATTCTTTGTGACTTTTTATTTATTATTTTATATTATTTATAGGAGAGCTTTCTGTATAACGGATTTCCAGATAACTTCCCATAGCTGTATCTGGTTGCAAATATGATTTCTGGTTTACCCTAGCAACCAGTGAATTAAATTAGACTATTATACTGTATGAATAGGAAATAAAAATCATGAGAAAAGTAACAATAAAACAGCAGCCTCACAGAGCAACATTTTTTTGGCTGCTGAGGTCAGCAAACTCCCCTTTTGAAAGCCGTAAGCAGTCAGAAGAAGACTTAAAATAATATCCTGTAAATGATGTCTTTATAAATGGTCCCTAATAATTGCTTGGTAATATAATTTCTGTCACATGATTTAATGAAACTTGTTTAGTTTTATAAATAATATGCCCCCCTGTTGTAAAATATGAGGATATTTGACATACAATTTTAAGTTCCTTGACCAGTGTAAAAGTACTTGGCCTTTCATGCCTTTATATGGGTCAAAAAATTCTTGTAACAGGTAAGCATTAAGCAACTATGCCTAAAGTTGACATCCTCCATTTTTTTAACCTTTTTTTCTCAGTTGTGTCTAACTTATTCACACTCCCTTTAGATTGTAATTCTTTATGTGAAGGTCTCATTAGCTACTGTCTTCGATTGTCTGTGTCTATTTTTAATAAACCCTATCTACAGTACTGTGGAATTTGCTGGTCTTTTATACAATTACCATTGAATTATAATAAAAGCACATTTTTAATTGATATTATTAAGGTGAATGTGTAGGGGACAAGAGGAATCCTTCCCCTGTTTTTCTGCCTGTGACATCATCCAGCCCAGTTACAGGCTGGAGAGCGATCCGATTGGCTGGGCACCCCAGTGCATCCTTGGGAGAGAGGGTGTGCCTGACTTTGGAGCCAAATGTATGGGGTCTCCCAGAGAACAGAACAGAGCCAGCATGAATAGCTGTAAGACTGTCAAGTACAGAGAAGCTGTTAAATCTGTGGAATCTGTGGAGGTACAGATTGAGTCCAGCCTGTTCCCTGCCAAGCTGCTAGAGACTCAGAAGGAGAAAGGTGCCACTGGTGAGATTTATCCTGCTGCAGAGCTGCCTGTAATCTCCAATGTGATTGCCTCTGAGAGCACCCCGGTGTGTAAGCCACCCAAGGGAGGATACTGGCATGGATACAAGCGTGGGGCCCCAAAGTGAAGACAAGTCTTGTGTATTCACCTGCTACGTGAGAGCTGCTGCTAAATTTCAATGGGAGAGGTAATTTTGGGAAATAGTAGCGCTACCTGGGGAATAAGAGCTCTGGGGAAGGGACATTTCATTTGAACTGTGTGGTTATTAACCCATTCCGGAGGATAGGGACTTTGATATTAAAAAGGACTGTGTTGGAGGTACCTACTAGTGATTTAGGTAGTGTCCCACGTGTCCCCATTGTAGGAGTGCATGGTGTATTAGTTTGCCCAAGTTTTACTGCAGTTTATATAACGTTTATATTTGTTTAATTTGCAAACTGTGTGTGTTTTATTATTCCTAGTGGAATCCCCCTGAGGTGTGTTCCTCAGTGTTCACTAAGTGAAGGCACTGCACTGTAATTCCCAGTTCCTGGTACTTTTCATATGCAAAAGGGACTCAGGGCCCCTGGATTGCCAAGGGTAAATTGCTATTTAAAGAGACAGTAACCAAATTAGGGTTATAAATGTTAAAAGTACTGTGACACCATGGTTGTGTAAACATTTTGCACTATTAGAACGTATATCTCTTTACCTGTATGTTTAATTGGTAGGGATGCACCGAATCCACTTTTTTGGATTCGGCCGAACCCCCGAATCCTTTGCAAAAGATTCGGCCGAATACCGAACCGAATCCGAACCCTAATTTGCATATGCAAATTAGGGATGGGAAGGGGAAAACATTTTTTACTTCCTTGTTTTGTGACAAAAAGTCACGAGATTTCCCTCCCCGCCCCTAATTTACATATGCAAATTAGGATTCGGATTCGGTTCGGCCGGGCAGAAGGATTCGACCGAATCCGAATCCTGCTGAAAAAGGCCAAATCCCGAACCGAATCCTGGATTCGGTGCATCCTTATTAATTGGTATGTATTTGTTCTTTGTCTGGCATACGTAAAATATATTAAGGGGGTTATTCATCATTATATTTATAATTATCATTATATATTATTTATCCGAATTTATCTCAATATTTTCTGCTACAAACCCCGATCAAATCAGCTCGGTTTTTTTTTTTTAAAGAAACATTTTTTATTCGAGCAGTTGGTCAATACAAATCAATCATATCCACATACATATATGTGCATTCCTTCTATTCATAGAATATACATAACTCGATTACATAAAGCAACATACAGTCGGATTTTTCCGTACAAGTAATGCAACTATAAAAGGAATGGTGAAGTGTACAATGCAGTATCAAATAGATAATCAGATTGCTGTACTCAACCTTGTGGATATGGGTAGCAATTTAACCTTATCATAAACCAGGAGAAAAAAAAAAAAACAGATAAATAAATAAACAGAAAAGAAAATGATGATCATTGCAGTTACTCTCTCTCTCTCTTTATAGGTCTTATCTCGTCTCTGAAGCTGCTATGCCGGAAGCCCCTGCTAGTCACAGATTAATTGGAGGGTCTCCATGTATTGTCCTTGTGATATACCATTCCGTGCAGAAAAAGCACTCGTGGAGTCTAAGCCTTATTGTTTGTGGAACTATGTCAATAAACGTTTCCCAAGTTTCGAAAAACCTTTGGACAATTGCGTTTTTATTGAGAGCTGCTTCTATCCAATCCATGTAGAAAACTCGCACTAATTTCTCCAGGAAGAGCTTAACAGTGGGGGGGGAGTTTGTTATCCAAACCTGTAATATAGTTTTTTTCGCTACTGCTGTTATGATTAATAAGAGTCTTTTTGCACCCCTTGTAATTCTGGTATGGGCGTTGGGGGTTATCATCATCATCATCATCATCATTTATTTATATAGCGCTGTCAAGATACGCAGTGCTTTATTATGCCCCAAAGTGCCCAAGCTGCTGATAGTGGGACAAAATTCACTAAGTGTCTATTTGCATAATCTCTTATCTGATTCCAGAACCGTCGTATGTATGGACAAGACCATAAACAGTGCATAAGGTCAGCTCCGGGTTGCCCACACTTCGGGCAATTGCTATTGTCCCTTCGCTGCATTTTATAAAGTATTTCTGGAGTCAGATATGTTCTGTGTAGCAAATTCAAAAACATTTCCCTATAGATGCTAGAGGGTAGGGTGCGCCATAGTTGTTTATACATCCCAAAAATAACTTCCATGCTTAGGTCAGGTATGTCCACAGTCCATTGTTTAGGTCCTTTGGGTATGCTGTCATAGTCAGTATTAACCTGCATAAATTTGTAGTTCTGCGATATGGTTCCCTTGGTGGAGTTGACCCGTAAAAGAAACCTATCCAAAGAGTTATCCCAATCCTTATCCGTTAGAAGTCTGATAGTCCTACTAGTATACATCTGAGCTTGTAAAAATGCAAACACATTATGCACTACGGAGGGAAATGTGGTTTGTAATTGTACATACGTAAGTGGTTTGCGAGTATCCTGTTTTGTTAATTGACGTATTGTTGTCACCCCTTCTTTACCCCAGTCCTGATATATTGTCAATGCCCGCCCACTCCGGAAGTCTGGATTGGACAGAAGAGGTAAGTATAATGAGTGATTACCGTTTAAGCAACTCTGTTTTCTCAAGTCCTTCCAGGTTTGCCAAGTGGAATATAATAAGGGATTGTCTATAATGTCAGTTGTAAGTTCAGCTCTATGCATGTGTAGAATATATAGTAGGTTCGTCTGCGGGATGAACTGTTGTTCCTGGTAGGTATTAGTATATATGTCAGAGTTATGGATCCAGTCTTTTAAATGTCTCATAGTGGCTGCCATGTTGTATTGTTTGATATTGGGGAAGTTAAGGCCTCCATTTAATGTGTTTTGTTGGAGTTTTTTGAGACTAATTCGCGCCTTTTTCCCATTCCATATGAAATGTCTGAACAGTTTGTAGAGTGATTGGATATCCCTATCATGTACCAAGATGGGGAGACTCTGAAGGTTGTATAAGAGTTTGGGGAATGCCACCATTTTGAGCAGATTAGCCCTCCCCATTGCAGAAAGGTGATAAGTTTGCCAGTTTTTTATGTCTTGCGTAATTCCCCTTATACAACGAGTTATATTACGGGCGTAGAGTTCATTCGGCCTTTTTGGTATTTGTATACCCAGATAAGTAATTTCGTCCTTGGTCCACGTAAAATCATATTTGTTACCCCAGCGAGGTTTCCCTTTATTTCCTAACGGCAAAATCACCGATTTGGCAACATTGATGCAGTATCCCGATGCTTGCCCGTATTGATGGATCACGGAAAGAATGTGTGGTAAAGCCTGTTTAGGATTTGCAATATATAGGAGGAGATCATCTGCAAAGGCTGTGATTTTGGTTTCATGGTCTCCTACTTTAATGCCGTGGAAACTCGTCATGTCTTGGAGGATTCTCAAAAGGGGGTCTAACGTCAGATTAAACAATAGGGGAGATAATGGGCATCCCTGTCTTGTGCCTCTATGTATGTTGATGGGATCTGTGATGGTTCCATTAAGTAATAGCCTCGTTTGGGCATTAGTATACAAGTTGCGTATATATGTTCCAAAGATGTCACCCAAGTTTCTATGTTGCAGAATTCGAAACAGGAAAGGCCATAAGATTTTGTCAAATGCCTTTTCCGCATCAAGGCTTAAAAGAACATTCTTTGTGTTTTGGTGTTTCGTGGAGATTAATGTTGCTGCTATCGCTGCTCGAATTCCCTTTGTCGAGTGTCGATGGCGGACAAAGCCCAGTTGGTGGTGCGTTAAAAGATCAGGCAATAAAGATTGGAGTCTTTGGGCTATAATCTTAGACAAAATTTTCAGATCGACATTCAACAAGGAGATTGGGCGATAAGAGTTTAAGTGGGTTGGGTCCTTATTTGGTTTGGGGAGTAATGTGGTGTAAGCCTCTATCTGTTCTTTGGCAATGTCCCCTTTCTGATATATGGCGTTATAAACATTTGTCAATAGCCGAGTGGCATGCGGACTCAGAATTTTATAATACTCAGCAGTGTAGCCATCCGGACCCGGGGATTTATTGTTAGCCAAATTTCGAATTGTGGTAGTGACTTCTTCGTCAGTTATGGGCGCATTAAGCGTATCTCTTTGGGTCTGCGTTATCTCCGATAAGGAGGCCTTATGTAAGATATGAGCAATCAGGTCCTCCGGAGGGTCCTCTGCTGAGTATACATCTCTAAAATATTGCTCAAGTGTCGTTCTGATAGCCTGAGGAGTACAAACGGGTATTCCGTTATCCAATGCCTGTAGTTTAAGAATATGGTTGACTTTGGATCTGGGTTTAATGAGGGCAGCTAGGAGTTTCCCCGTCTTGTTCCCCCACCTATAAAATTTGTACTTAGTATATTCTAGATTCTTTTTGGCTTTGGATGTGGCATAAGTCTCCAGGAGTTGTTTAGCTTCCATATACTTTTCCTTGGAGGTTGTCGTTGGAGTGTCTATATAATCTCTATGTGTCTGTTTAACTGCACTTAGTAATTGGCGAAATTTAGCATGTTCCTCTCTACGATGTTTGGCCATGTGGGATATGAGGTTTCCCCTCATTACTGCTTTAGTAGTATTCCACAATAGAAGTGGTGTCTCCCAATGTTCTATGTTATCGTCAATCATGTCGTGCCAGTGATTAATTAAAAGTGTGCGAAAGGATTCCGTTTGGGCCAAATAGGTGGGAAAGGTCCAGCGGTGACAGTGCGTGTGTGGTCTTGCTAGTTGTAGATTGATATAGATCGGAGCATGGTCAGAGTACAATTTCCTCAATCCCCGCTTCGCGGATATGAAAGAAGAGGCGTTCGTGTGTGAGTATATAGTCTATCCGGGAGTGCATATCATGCACTTTCGAGTGGTAACTATATTGTCTGTCCGTAGAGTGTAATAGTCTCCATGGGTCTACGAGAGCCAGCTGGTCCTCCATTTGTATGATATCTCCCCTAGCAGTGTTGTTGTGGTTAGTTGGGGGCCCCGTCCTGTCAATAGTGGGATCTCGTAGAGCATTGAAATCTCCACCCACTATCAAGTTTGGAATCTGCATACCCAGTAGTTTCTGTGTGAGTTGTGAGTAAAACGCCCTGTTAGGGCCGTTTGGGGCATATATGTTGGCTATGGTGTATTCTGTTCCTAGAATATCTATACGGATTATTAAGTGGCGGCCGTCTGGGTCAATAATGGATTCTCGCAGTTGGTATGGTAGGGATGTACAGATTAGGGTGGCTACGCCCCTTTGTTTTGATGCATACGATGCTGATATGCAATCTCGGATCCATGGCGCCCTGAGTGTGCATGTGTCCCCCATTTTCCAGTGGGTTTCTTGCAGTAAAACTAAGTCTGGTTTCAATTTCTTGAGATGTGCCAGGACTGTTTTTCTCTTTATTGGAGTGTTTAGTCCTCCCACATTCCAGGAAACTATCCTAATGTGTTGTTGTGTCCGAGTATGTAACATATTATTGTCAGCGTTACCTGAAGTTGTCATTGTCCGTCATTGAGAAGTTGTGCTAGCTGAAAATCTGTGTCGTCTCGGGCCCACCCGTCCCAGCCGTCGGGCAGTCCCTGGGTAGTTTGCTTCCGGCATTGAAGCAGCGTCTTCACTTGAGACAGAGACCAGAGAGTAGAGAAGATTGTTAGCATCAACAAGAACATTAGTAACAATAGGTAAACAGTTAAGCATTTCCAAAACATGCTCATTTTTAACATAATTTTTTCCCTAAGGAAAGAACGCCCACTCTCACTATGTGAGAAAGTGAGAATTAGATATCCAGTCATTAATCAAACCACCTTCAGGGTACTCTATTGTCCTCCTGCCCATTCTCCTGAGGTAGTCCAAGCTGTTCCCTAGCTGCCTGTGGGGTGAGGAAAAGCTGGGGTTGTCCGTTGAGGACGACTCTTAGTTTAGCTGGGTATAGTAGGGAGAATTTAACATTAGTTTGGAAGAGATGTCTACATATTGGTGTAAATTCCCTTCGTTTTTGTGACACCGCTGCGGAAAAATCTTGGAAGATTAAAATTTTCTGACCTTGGACCTGCAGTTCCCTGATTTTTCTATATGCCTGCAACACCAGTTCCTTATCAATGTAATTCAGGAATCTGGCAATGACTGGGCGGGTGCTGTTTCTGTTCTGGGGCCTTTCTCCCCCTAATCTGTGTGCACGTTCAATACCAGTATCCGCCAGTGCACGTGGGAGCTGTAGAGCTGGGCAAAGTTTGGTGAGGATATAGGCTGCCAGATCCGCAGCTTGAACCGATTCTGGTATACCTATAAAACGTAAGTTGTTTCGCCTGGAACGATTTTCTAAATCGTCTGCTTTTTCTTGTAATTCTTGTATCAACTGTGTTTGCAGGCTAATGTGGATTTGTGCCATGTTTAACTGGTCTTCCGAGTCACTGACCCTCTGCTCTACCGTGTTAAGTCTTTGTGTATTGGACTCAATTTTAGTTAGAGTAGTGTTTATGGTTTGTTGTAATGAATCAAATTTATTATCAAAATATGGAGTGAGAAGTTGAAACATCTCTTGTGCGTTAGAGACCGCAGATGGTGCGGTGGGGTCCATCTCTGCGTCTGAGGCAGGGGAGGACGGAGGGTCTTGTGATTTTCGTGGGCTATCCGATTTTTGGGATTTGGCTTTGTTGCGCCCCATTTTGGTTTGCAATGTTTTTTCTAAGTATTTTTCCATACAGTAATTGGGGCCCCCAGTTGACACCCTGTCAATGAGAAAGATAAGGACCTCTCAATCTGACGTTTGACAGTTTCGGTAGCGGCCCCTTATTGTCCCCCTACTCTATGATAGTTTCCTTCCACAGGCAGAATTAGATTCGGGCAGGAGTACAAATTAAATTATAACGACATTAGACAGGTAATGCATATAATAAACAAGAACAGTGGCGGTAGCCAAAGGAATTAGCATGCATGTGAGCAGAATGGAGACAGTCTAGGTACCCGTAGTACCCGCGAGTTTGTAGCTGCTCCTTCAAAAAAAAAAAAAAAAAAAAAAGGGGAGGTCCCTCTAACTGGCAAAGCTGGAGTAGAGATGCGGGAAAAGTACTGTCAATTTCGCCAATGGTATTTCACTTGACAGTGCCCAGTAATGGTGGAAAGCCAGGGAGAGAGGTGGAAAAAAAAAAAAAAAAATTTAAAATTAATAAAAAATAAAAAAAGTTCAGCGACAATTCCAAAAAAAAAAAAAAAAAAAAGGGGGGGGGGAGGGTGAGTGGGTAGGAAAAGGAAGGCGGATTGGGGCAACGACTCCCCGAAGTAAGTGGAACGGCAGGCCCTCTTGCTGTTAAGAGTCAATACTCAACAAGGCGACGTTGCGGTTTCCCATCCGATGAAGCGGTGTGAGTCAGCCAAAATAATGCAGTATAGGGGTCTTGTTACTGCGGTGGTCCCATAAGGTGAGAAAGATGAGTGGGGTACAGTGGACGAGGCTGGTAGATGGCTCCAAATAAGATGTCTCCCATCCACACGGGCGAAGAACCCCAGGGTTCCAAGTAAATTATTAGGGATGACACTCCACGTGGAAACAATGCTGTAAAAGCTGAAGTTAGAAGTTGTTGTAGCATCAACACGCGGCCCAAAAGCAGGGAAACTCAGCTGTAGGGCTTACTCAATTAGCAGTAGGACGAGATCCCTCAATATGGTGTGGGAGGTGCAGGCCCCCACCCCTTGAAATATTTAATGCGCAACAGCCAGCCAAAATGGCCGGTCTCTCACGTATATAGTGATACAGTGACACAACAGTTCTGCACTATTCGTTCGGCCCCATGGTGTATAATTGAGTGTTCCTCTGCAAACTGTAAAGTACGACTGCCCCAGAGTAATCCCAAAAGCTACAGGGAGGCGCCACCGTTCCAAGCCCAATTCCCAGGACTGTAAAGGTCTAGGCCTGAGGTGTCCAGTATGGGGAGACGCAGGCAAGGTTTCCCTGTCTGTGTCCTGTGTTGGAGATGCAGTGTACTCACTGTGTCTTATAGGCCCCAACAGCGCCACGTGTCCCGCTCCGGGAAGTGTGCGAGTGGTCGCAGCCAAGGTAGGCTTTCGCCTGTTCCACTCCACCAGGCCGCACCACGTCTCGGCACGCCGTAGGTAGCCCAGTCGGGGGAATACAGCAGCACCAGCTGCAGCCGCGGCCAAATTGAGGCGAGCCTGTCTGACAGGGTGCAGCAGCAGCCTTCTCAGCAAGTGCCCCGCTGCGTCGCTGGATCGGTGGAAATACCGTTTCCGCTGTTTCCTCTTGGCGGGCAGTCAAATTCAGGGCCACAGCGTTGTGGGGATGAGTCCCGCCCCGTAGATAGTACGGGGAATGGTTGAGGAGGGACGGAGCGCGTCGCTCAGGATTCCGGGTATCTGGGCAGAGAGCCAGAGCGAGAGAAAACAGTTCTTTGTCTGCCAGTTTATCCTCCTTGCTGAGTTGTCCTGTCCATTTGGGAGATTAGGCAAGAAATTAGCCGAATATCCTCCGTTTCGTCAAGATTTGTGAGGCGCTCGTGTAAAACGCGGCATGCCCGATAGGCTCCGCCCCGGAAGTCAAGCTCGGTTTTTTTACGTTTATTTATTATTCCATTTTCCTGAAAATTTGCTTTGCAGGGAAAAAATCAGATTTTTTTAGATTTTTCCCCCGAAGAATAAGATTTTTGCCCGTAAACGTTGGGATATTGCACGAACCCAGCGCACATCAAAAAATCATTCAGACTTCTCCCATTGACTTATATGCAACCTCCACAGGTCTGAGATGCCGGATTTTCTGATTCAGACTTTTCCATCCTCGGGGTTTCATAAATTCTGAAAAATGTGTGATTTTTTAAAAGTCTGATTTTATAAAAGAAAATCATGAATTTTTCATGATTTTTGCATTCAGAGTTTAGTAAATAACCCCCTAAGTATTTTTTTTTAACACATTTCCTTTCTCCAGAGTGGGCAGGTTTTCAGGCAAGTGAATTTTTCCATTAAAGACAATTGAGCTGGAAATTCACAGTGTACATAAGATTCATCTATAAAGCATATCGTGCTGTTTACTAATCTGGAAAAAGAGACTCTTCTAGTTAATATTTAGTTGCATTTGGGTGCAGGAAATTTGTTAGATAATTAAAATGAATGTCTATATTTCCTTAAACATATAAACATTGCTTTGAATTTATTTTTCATCTCTCTTTTGCTAACACTGGTTTGCTGGTATACTGACTTGCTGGTATGCTGACTACAGAGGCATGGTCTAAACTAAAGGGAGTAAGTTATGAGCTCTGTGGTAATTTTCTATATACCTTGGATACTCAGTTAAGTATAGAATGTACTTATTGTGCTCTACTAGAGCCAGAAATTTAATATTTTTGTATTTTAAGGGCAGCTTTTATTAAAAAATTGCTTAGTAGATTGTCGGGGCAATCTACTAATCCTTGAGGAAAATGCCCCAGCTTGCTGATTACAGAATGGGCTTGTGTGTGATGTATTGTATGAACAGGGTATGTGATGGTCGATCTTAAGTCACAAGCATGTAAATAATGAGCATTCTAGGGCACACTCTCATAGTATATAACTTGAATTTATATTATTTTTGCCAAACCTTGCATTTATCTACATTGAACCTCATTTTCCAGTTTGCTGCCCAGTTTTCCAACTTAGACAGATCACTCTGCAAAGTGGCAGCATTCTGCATGGAACCTATAGTTATGCACAATTTAGTATCATCTGCAGAAATAGAAACAGTACTTTCAATGTCAACCTCCAGGTCATTAATAAACAAGTTGAAAATCAAGGGACCTAGTACTAGTACTATTGTCCTAACAATTAACAAAACACATCTGTAAGATTCCACTTTGCAATGCTTGCTATTATCTCAACTGATGGTTGGCAAAATATATTTATACATTTATTTAAACATTTCTATACATGCATACATATACAGTACAGGTATGGGACCTGTTATCAAGAATACCTGGACCTGGGGTTTTCCAGATAAAAATATTTGGATCATCATAACTTAGGTATGATACCTCTTTAAACATTAAAGAGGATTGTTTTGATGCCAGTCAGGATTAATTACATCTTAGTTGGGATCAAACAAAAGGTACTGTTTCATCATTACATATAAAAATGAAATCATGTTAAAAATTTTAATTATTTTCTCAAAATGGAATCTATGGGAAACGTCTTGCTATCATTTGGAGCTTTCTGGAAATATATATTTAGTTACACATTTATAGGTAATTGAACATGTATTCAAGGAGAAATTTTGGTTTCCTCTCAATAAGATTTTATTTTCCATTTCATACATTGCAGATAAAAACATAACTGGCACCTTGCATGCATAAACCTTATATAATTCATTTATGTGATGCTAGAAATCTAGTCAAAGATAAACCATCTCCAGGTCATTGGTCATCTTAGGTTTGCTCAGTAATATGTGAGACTTTTGGTTTATGATTTACTATTTGTAAATATGGGGGGGTTGTGGATGCACACCTGAGGCCAATTTCCAAAAAGTATAAAGCCCTGTCTAAGTAATTCAAGTAAATATGCCAGTGCATGTAATTTTGAAACAGGGTTTTTTTTGTTACAAAGTTATGATCATAATATTGATAAGCCACCATACCACGTCAAGGTAAAACACCACATGGTGGTCCCTAACTTATTTATCTTTAGTCATAGTAAAAAAGGTACATTACCTCTCTGTAGTAACAATTCTTTATGTAAACATCTCCTGTGCTTTGGTTTCAAACTCTGTGCTAGATCCTCCCCCGCCAACTGCTGAGCGGCTTTTAAGAGGGAGAGACTGCCTTAACCAACGCCCATTTTAGAAAAGTAGAAGTCAGGTGTTGTAATTAAAATCAAAGTAGAGTGATATGTGCAGTTGCACAGTAGTGTGTATACATGTGTAAGTGAAATGTGAAGGTGTGTATGGTAGTGGTAAGGGAAAGTGTATGTGTATTTGGGAGTATGTATGTAAGAAAGCATAGAATGAAAGAGTGTAAAGAAGAACTAAATGAAAGACATAATAAGTGTGTGTGTACATAGAGAAGTGTCTAATGGGACGTTGGTTTTTTCACGGCTAGATCCTCCCATGCCGCTAGCATTTATGGCTTTTAAGAGAGAGCGATTACACAAACCAAGGCACAACAAGTGAGGGGGACCACCAAAAATATAAAGGGGTGGGTATGAGGGTGCATTTAGTTTTCCTTTACACTCTTTCATTCTATGTTTACTTACATACATACTCCCAAATACACATACACTTTCCCTTATCACTACCATACACACCTTCACATTTCACTTACACATGTATACACACTATTGTGCAACTGCACATATCACTCTACTTTGTTTTTAATTACAACACCTGACGTCTTCTTTTCTAAAATGGGCGTTGGTTAAGGCAGTCTCTCCCTCTTAAAAGCCGCTCAGCAGTTGGCGGGGGAGGATTTAGCACAGAGTTTGAAACTAAAGCACAGGAGATGTTTACATAAAGAATTGTTACTACAGAGAGGTAATATTCCTTTTTTACTATGACTAAAGATAAATAAGTTAGGGACCACCCCAAAATTACATGCACTGGCATATTTACTTGAATTACTTAGACGGGGCTTTATACTTCTTGAAATTGGCCTCAGGTGTGCATCCACAACCCCCCCATAGTTATGTATTTGCCGGAAGCTTTGGCTAAGCTCAAGTGGTTATTGCACCCTCATACCCACCCCTTTATATTTTTGGTGGTCCCCCTCACTTGTGCCTTGGTTTGTGCAATCGCTCTCTCTTAAAAGCCATAAATGCTAGCGGCATGGGAGGATCTAGCCGTGAAAAAACCAACGTCCCATTAGACACTTCTCTATGTACACACACACTTATTGTGTCTTTCATTTAGTTCTTCTTTACACTCTTTCATTCTATGCTTTCTTACATACATACTCCCAAATACACATACACTTTCCCTTACCACTACCATACACACCTTCACATTTCACTTACACATGTATACACACTACTGTGCAACTGCACATATCACTCTACTTTGATTTTAATTACAACACCTGACTTCTACTTTTCTAAAATGGGCGTTGGTTAAGGCAGTCTCTCCCTCTTAAAAGCCGCTCAGCAGTTGGCGGGGGAGGATCTAGCACAGAGTTTGAAACCAAAGCACAGGAGATGTTTACATAAAGAATTGTTACTGCAGAGAGGTAATGTACCTTTTTTACTATGACTAAAGATAAATAAGTTAGGGACCACCATGTGGGGTTTTACCTTGACGTGGTATGGTGGCTTATCAATATTATGATCATAACTTTGTAACAAAAAAACCCTGTTTCAAAATTACATGCACTGGCATATTTACTTGAATTACTTAGACAGGGCTTTTTACTTCTTGAAATTGGCCTCAGGTGTGCATCCACAACCCCCCATAGTTTACTATTTGTAGTTGTAAATGTGTCTATATTCTATGACATATCTAGTCTTTATTAATAAATAGTTAACTATGTTGTTTTAGATATTTCATTCTGTACAGGTAGTCATTTCATCTATGCCACTGCATTAAAGAAAGTTAAAAAAAATAATTATGGAGGTATGAGATATTTATTATATGGCATGCATGGTACATAAAGTATAGGCATGGTGACTTTCATTCCAGAAAAATAACGTATGGCCTACAATTTTTTTCTGTACTTTTCAAGTGTGCTATATTGCATCTCCCCCCTGTTCCCTTAATGCCTAATATAGCAACACATCCTTTATCTCCCATAGTCCTCAAAGAACAAAGCATCTCTCCCTGCTTTGTTGAATTCTCAGAGGCCTGCTATTGTTGCCTACACCCAGAATCCTGATGCTTCTACTGTTTGCTCCACTGCAGAACATTTACATTAACATTTTTAGAAAACGGACAACTAATAAACTAGGGATCAACACATTTTTGTACTTAATACAGCATTTATGGAAATACATTTGTAACAACAATTTTCAGTACCTTAAAACATTTTGCATTCATGCGTGTAGTAACTATATCTGAATATTTAGCATAAAGATAGATTTTCTATGAGCTGACCTTAATTTTAACAATTTTTGAATTTCTGAAAACCCTTAGAGATGGCTTTACTAATTTTCAAATTCAAGGTTTTTTCTAAACCTTGTGAAAAAGTCTTGATTAAAGAGGTTTAGGAAAAGACTAATAAGAAACAAAGCTAGAATAGCTATAAAAGATAATTATACACAGCTGTGCAGTCATCAGTACATATACAGTATAAGATACATAATCAGCATAATTTATTATCACTACTTGGCACAGACAAAAAGATCAATAGAGCTGGTTCATCATTGTATAAGTCAATGAAAGATACCAATGTAAAATATATAGTGATATGATTTGTCAAATATATTGCATAAGTATGTCTGAGCTGATTGAATAATTTTATAGGCCAAGATTAAGAACTATTATTATTAGTAGTAGTAGTAGTAGTAATAGTAGTAGTTATAGTAGTATCCAGTTTATTGTAAAGCATAATAAAATATAAAAACAATGTTACAGAGCAATGTGAGCAATGTTATAGAATGAATGAATGAATGCAGGTATTTCATTTTGGGCAGAAAACAACATTAATTACAGTTATCCCTTGACTACATTTGCAATTTTTGCCGCAAGGACAAATTGTTCTTCATAAACTAAGGTGCAGATTTATCAGGGGTCGAATTTGAATCAAATTCAACTAAACTTGATTCAAGTTTTTTCTCAGAAAAAACTCAAATAACAGGAAGGCTAGCAACATGTCCAAATTGGTCCCTGAGCCTCTCCCATCGACTTTTATTGGGAAAATTGGAGTTTTGATGAAAATAAACAACTGGAAAACTCTACTTTTCATAGAAAACACAACTCAAACCTTAATAAACTTACCCCTGTAAGCCTACCCTGTTGGTCCTTCCACAGAATATAGTAAACTGGTTTACAATACACATAAAGACAACAATTTGAAATGCTTACTTATTAAGAAGTCAATCACTGTATATATTTTTTTAAGGAAGGTACATGAATACTTCATTTCATACTGAACTCTGAAAAAAACATTTCTAACTCAACATATCCTTAAAGCATTTCTTACCAAACTTTAGTAATGTGCACTGAAAACACTTTCCATTTCTCCTTGCTTATGCACTCATAAGAAAAATTCATATTGTGTACCCAAAAGCTCACTTTTTATAACCTTTATATCATCTGCAGGCTCAGGACTCAGAATAAATGTGATTGCATACCTTCATTTATCTATCACAATAAACACCGGCAAACATATCACAGACAGTGTTCCACAGTTAAAGCTCAGAGCATAACAATTTAGGCAGCGAGTTTGTAAAAAGATATGGCAAGCATGGTTTATTTTCTGTAAATATGTACGATTGCAAGGGAAATATTCATTCATCATTTCCACGGTGCAGACCTGTTACCATGAGCAGCAATGGAAAATGCTATCTTTAGTTCATAAAAGAGAAGAAAATCCTGAATCCCCAAAACAACACTCTATAAGGCTTAACCAACAGATAATTCCATAACAGTGAGAAAATGAAAACAAGAAATGTAATCCATGGTGTAATCCGTTTTTTACCAGCACATTTAGAACTCTCTATGATTTTATAATTTCCAAATCCACAATAGTATTGACTTATGCATTTTTATAAAAGACTTTGAAATCCATTTGAAAGTCGATATTTATATTTGTGTTGGAAATAAAAAAAAAAAAGCAAAGCTTAAATGTGATCACATAACCGTCTCTTTACTGTTGGAAAATAATCCCTGCTACCTTTTTACGTGGGAGTTTACTATAAAATATTTTATTGTTTTTGCTTAAATGTAAAAGCTATATAATAGTTGAGAATTGTAGCATACATTTTCGCTATATACTGTAGGTCAATGTTTTGAAAAATAAATAAATCGGAACATTATTCTAATCAAATGATTATGCTATGTCAAGCTGTGTTGCAGGAGATACATCAGAGGGACAAGCATCTGACATATGCTTGTGAGATAAAGAGGCAAATGTGATGGTATGCAAAGCAGTATTTATATATCAAAACCCTGATGCATTGTTCAGTCTTAAAGACAGCTTAAAGGGGGGAGAGATTGGGCATGATAAAGGAGAAACAGTTTAAAAGACTAAACAATGTTAAATGAAAATAAATGTATACATGTAAAAACTAAAATACTACAAACAATATGTGCTGCCTGTGATTATTTGTTAAATACCCAAGTGCTTTGTTTATTCTGTAGCAAACCCAAACTTAAACATGCCTAACACTGACAATGAATACAAGTTTGTAGGACTACCCATTATTGAACACATGTGATATAAAACTTCACCCTAGATTGTGGGATGTTGTGGGAACCCAGTGTGCTGTAAAGCTTCCTTCACATTGGCGAATAACAACAATCTCTGAGAAATATTTCCTTCAATCATTTAGACCTTTGTGGAAGAGCCCATAGGTCTGGGAGCGCATCCCATTTACCATTTTGCTAATGTGGTGCCGCTAAGGGATCCCATTCTCAGCCTCAAAACTATAGGCCAGCTAGTCTGACGTAAGTGGTAGGAAAGCTTTTCAAAGGGTTAATGAAGGATAAGATACTGGACTTCATAGCAAATAACAATACTATGAGTTTGTGCCAACATGGTTTTATGCGTAATAGATCTTGCCAGACTAACTTAATTTCTTTTTATGAGAAGGTAAGCAGACTTTGCTAAAGCATTTGATACATTGCCACACAGAAAGTTACTGGTTAAATTAATGAATGTTGGAACATAGTACAGTATTTGTACCTGGATAGAGAACTGGCTAAAATATAGACTACAAAGAGTGGTGGTAAATGGAACATTTTCTAATTGGACCAGTGTTGTTAGTGGAGTACCGCAGGGCTCTGTATTAGGTCCCTTGCTTTTCAACTTGTTTATTAATGACCTGGAGGTGGACTTTGAAAGCACTGTTTCTATTTTTGCAGATGATACTAAATTGTGCAGAACTATAGGTTCCATGCAGGATGCTGCCACTTTGCAGAGTGATTTGTCTAAGTTGGGAAACTGGGCAGCAAACTGGAAATTGAGGTTCAATATTGATAAATGCAAGGTTATGCACTTTGGCAAAAATAATATAAATGCAAGCTATACACTTGCATTGTGTTGGGAGTTTCCCTAAATGAGAAGGATCTTGGGGTTTTTGTAGATGTCTAATTCTGGGCAGTGTCATTCTGTGGCTACTAAAGCAAATTAAGTTCTGTCTTGCATAAAAAAGGGCATTAACTCAAGGGAAGAAAACATAATTATGCCTCTTTATAGGTCCCTGGTAAGGCCTCATCTGGAGTATGCAATGCAGCTTTGGAATCCAGTCCTTAAGAGGGATATAAATGAGCTGGAGAGAGTACAGAGAGACGTGTGCTTAAAACTGGTTAGAGGGAAGGAAGACTTAAATTATGAGGGTAGACTGTCAAGGTTGGGGTTGTTTTCTCTGGAAAAAAGGTGCTTGCGAGGGGACATGATTACACTTTACAAGTACATTAGAGGACATTATAGACAAATAGCAGGGGACCTTTTCACCCATAAAGAGGATCACCGTACCAGAGGCCACCCCTTCAGACTAGATGAAAAGAACTTTCATTTGAAGCAACGTAGAGGGTTCTACACAGTGAGGACAGTGAGGTTGTGGAATGCACTGCCGGGTGATGTTGTGATGGCTGATTCAGTTAATGCCTTTAAGAATGGCTTGGATGATTTCTTGGACAGACATAATATCAAAGGCTATTGTGATACTAAATTCTATAGTTAGTATAGCTATGGGTATATATAATTTATGTGAAAGTATGGAGGGGTGTGTGTATGGATGCTGGGTTTTCATTTGGAGAGGTTTAACTTGATGGACTTTATCTTTTTTCAACCTGATTCAACTATGTACCTATGTAACCTGCAGTAGCAGCTCTACTCTTAGTTACCACTTAAATACTGCACTGTGGGGGAGCAAAATTAACTCATTTTCTCTCAGGAACCCCCTGCAGCCCATATAAAGCATCTAAAAGTACATCTCTCTTTATTTTTTTAGCCTGTCACAATTAAGATTATTAAGGCTCAATTATGGAAGGTGTAACAATTATCTCCTGTACTATGAGGGACAGTTGGAAAAATTAGTACATTTTTGTCTAAGAATCATGCAAGTAAAACAAAATGTGTTCTAACTAAAAATAAATGCTACTCACCCTGACTCAAGATGGGTGTTTTCATAATAATTCCCAAATGGATGATACCAATACTGTTACATAAAGTTATTATTAAAGACTAGAACAGGCAAGTATTCATTTTGTTCTTAGGTTGGGGTCAGGCAATTTATGTATTTTATGTAATTTAAGTCTTTGTAAATGTCTTTTTTTTATTGGTGTGTTTCAAAATAGATACTCACCAGAGCGTGCTGCAGGCACAATGTTATCTCCTCATGGCCAGTGCTAGGTTAGCATGAACCAGATCAGTTTGAATTGTTGTGGAGCCAAATGCCACATTTTCCTGTGACCTCAGGGCCAGTCCAGATGCAGCAAGCTCCTAACTGAAGCTAGCTACATCATGTATGGTTAGACTATGTCACAACCACTTAATACTGTCAATACCATGATAAAATTATAATATTATGGACCAGACTTTATTAATCTTAATTAAAAACGTATTTCCCAAATCAGTTCAAAATATATTCCAATAGATTTCTATTGCGTTTCGTGGGATAATCCATGAGATTATTTTTTTCATTGAATCTATAATAGTAATATATACATAATATACAGTACATAATATATCTATAATAATATAGTTTTATAATGATATTATGACCCTTTAAGCACTGATTGTAGAGCAAAGAAAAAGGCCTGTAAGCATTCTACCATCTACCCACAAATATTTATATTAATCAGATATTTACACACATTATGAAATCACATTATTATGAATAAACAATTTATATAAAAGGTATTAATATAAACAAATAACATCTGAGTTGTTTTCTGTAAACAAAAACTTTTCTGATTTAGATATTTATACAGTTTTATAATATTTATAGCTGATTGTATTCACTTAGAAGTACTGAATTATTACAATTGTTTAGCGTGACAGCAATAGGAAAGGTAACCACTTCCAATGCAAATATTCACATTTGTAAGAATGAATAGATTCCCAGAACAATTACTAATATTATTTATTTCTTGACTGCATTCAGAGCAATGTGCATGTATATATTACTTACACAGCGCCAACTAGGCGCATATAACTTTAGCACAGACAATGGAATACAATGGATTTACAATACAATGAATGTATTAGAAGTGCTGTAATTATGAGCACAGTGAGAGGGTGCTGACCTGCAGGCATTGCAATTTACAAGGCACATAATTCTTTTGCTGCACATTTCAAGAACCAGCGCTGTAAAAGCAAGTCAATTCCACTTCCCCCAAAAAAAGAAAAACACAGAAAAGTAGATGAATGGGATTTATAATGTATATCGCTGAAATGTAAAAGTTTGAGGATTTATCAGCTGAGCTTACCAGCTGAAGACAGGTACAGTATGTATTGATATTTCTTATGCAGAACAATATCCAGTACAGGTATTAAATCCACAAGACCAGTAGCCATACGATAAGCAGTATACATATCCTATCAAAAAGAAATGGTTTCTAAAGTGAAACGCTCTGTAAGAAATACACTGTCCTTATTAAATAAGATCCATGGTGGAGATATTCTCACTGTGCAGGAATTGCTTGTCTTGACCGTTCATAGAAAAAATGCAAAAGTTTTGCCGAACACATTACTGGACATGAACAGTTAGATTTTCTGAGCACTCATGTAAAGCACTTTGGTTATAATGGCACACCTGCTTGATAGTTTTCGTCTGCTTTTTTTCTCAGGACTTTTGCTTGTACAAAGGTGTTAAATAAGACATGTGTTGTTCAAATATTTTATTATTTATATTAATAAAGGGATATCCTGTTCCAGCAATGATTCTGCTGCTGTCCTCAAAATCTCAGGCAACTTTTCCTCAGCCAAACACTATAAAAAAAACTTTTGTAGGGGACTAGAATTTTTATTACCCTTTGCTGCTATATCTGTGACCAAGTCCTCTCTAGTGAATTCTTCCAAGGAAGTGATATTATCCAAAAGTAGTTCATGACCCTATGAATGATCTTTCATTAAACAGTGTTGTAACTATAGAGGAAGCAGACACCATGGTGGCAGGGAACAGGGGGGCCCAGACCTCCACTGTTCTAATGAAAGATCACCCATCCTTTATAGCTGTAACCCCCTCCCCCCACAGCTACAATCTTACCTACCAAGCGAGAGGGGCCAAAGATTGTTTTACCAATGCATTAGAACTATACTGTTTGTATAACTGTATGCAAGTTAATAATTTATATTTACCTGGCAACTCTTAAATGTAATTACCAGGAAAATGTTAGTTTTAAATGGTGCATACTTATATCAGTGTCATTGTACCATAAAATGAAAAAAAAATATTGCCAAAAGTATTTCGAAGTATTCAGCCCATCAATATTGAGCATGTTATGGTTAAAGTAATCAAAAGCAATAAAACACTTTGCTTCTTTTATACATTTGGAGAAGATTTGTATTCAACTACACACTTTGAAAGGGAGAACAAGATGACAATGTATTCCAGCATTTATCTTTCAGTCTTATAGAGTATAACTTAATTCCAGGGCAGTGTCAATCTGATGGGCCCCTCCCAACAACACCAAGCTTCACCCCCTTCCTTAAAAAAACAAACCAATGATATGATATCTTGGGAGACAAGGAAGCAGATTATTTATTAAACCAAATAAATAACAACCAAAAAAAAACAACAAAAATTAAGTGTAGGGCAATGTATAATCACAATAAATAATATTAACTTTCATAACATCTGAAAGGCTACACACAATTGTATGCATGAGTGAGGGGCCCATCTGCTGTCCTTCCTAGGTACAGATTTCCCCTGTAACTCACTCCCCTACCGCCAGGCACCTTTGGTCTCAGGCCTGACCCCTGTTACACTTTACACTTGTTACCACTAGCATTGGCTATACCCCGGGTAGTCACTCCAGCCACTATACTATACACTGCTACCCCCCCAGAGCAACCCAGGAACTACAACACCCATAATCCCTAACACTCTCTTCCAGTTCCCTCCTTCCTAACCCTGTCATGGCCCTGTCATTCCCAGTTTCTAACTCACTCACCACAGGAATTCTGGATAGTTGCAAAGAAATCCTTTCCTGATACCCTTTGGTCATCACTTTTCATCTAAATTACCACAATTTTGAGTGAGTTAACTGAAAAAACCAAAGCATCCAAGAGGTTGAATTCAACTGGTATCAGAAGTGGTAGGACAGGATCCTTCACATTATGGGAACTAGTTCTCACACTTTATGCAGCCATACCTGTGAATGCTATACCATCGTATACCATTTGCTGGATATACAAATCAATGAAGAGGATTACAAATTTACTTTAATGAATCTGTATTGCTCAGCAGTTTTGCTTGAGAGTATAACGATTATCAACTTGGATTAGTGAGCAATAACTAATGATTGTTTTGTAGATCCTAATGGAATCTTGACATCTGCACTGTTTTTTAATATCGATGAGTATTTGAGAAAAAGAAAACATTGATTAAACTAGAAAAGACTGCTTTTCCTTACCTTTTTAATTGTTTTTTAATATCATCTTTTCCATGCCTAAGATATTAAGGAGCAAACAGTAATAGGGGCAGCAAGATATAAAGTGCAAAAAAAACAGGCACAGTTTTGGAATGGTGGGAAATTCATATTAATCAAAACAGCCAGAATTGCAGTGGATTAATCCCCATTGTAGGCATGCTTTTCATGCAGTTTATGAATAATTCGATGAATAATATCAACACTGGAACGATCACTATACCAGTCTCAAATTGCCGTGATTGAGTTTGAAGAAATTAATTTTAGGATTTTGGGATTCATCAATATGATTTTCCATGGAAGAATGATTAGTATACATTCATATTAATAACCAGTTAGGGGCAGAAATATCATACATGAAGAATTACTTAATGCAGTTAAGACTCATTTGACCCTACAACACATTTCAAACCTATGCTTGTTATAACAATTTTAAAAGGGCAAAATGTATCTGTATCAGCAAATAATTGTATTGTAAAATCCAGTCCCATATTCTAGTAGACATACATACACGTTCATTATAACTTTTATCTAAAATGTTCAATGCTATGCAAATTGATTAATTCATCAATACAGCTATTTACATCAAATGTTAACAAAAAATAAATGGGTTAAAGAGCTAGGATTGTATTCGAATGAGCACAGACATTACCAACCTTCTTTTCAACTCTCACAATTGGAATCCTAATAGAAACTGCTTGCTTTGTTGCATGCTGAAGATTTAATGCCATGGAAGTAGACTTATCAACTGGAGAACAGAAGTCAAAATGTAGTCAAAGATCTTATCTCAACAACTTATCAGTAAAGCCACAGTCCATGTACCTCCTCTTCACCCCTTTTTACTACTAGCCCAAATTGTCCATGATTTTTTTCTTATATATTTTCTACACTTTAAATTACAATATTTTAGGACCCAATCCAAAGTGGGTATAGTGTAAGTTTCTCCCATCCCTGCATTGTTTTTATTTTTCAATGATCGTATTTAAGCTTGCACTAATCACTTCTGACATTCTGCAATACCAATATCTGCATTCTTTTTCTTTTAGAAGACACATTTGATCAGAACCCTGAGCTTTGTATATAGTGACTGCAAGTTCATGCATGTTTAAGTATCTGCAATACAAACTGCTTGAATATACACTTATTATATCTATAAATCTATACTTTTAATAAGCTTCCTACATACCAAATCTTCCCAAGTCAGTTACTGTACACTGAAAGTATTATTTTCTTATAAATATACAGAAATAACTTGATGTTGAGAAAAGCTAAAGAGCATATGCATTTCAAAAACAAAACATAAACTCAAAAAGTTAAATGTTTACCGTTTTGGCCCTTCTTCATTTGTCAATGGACATTTTATATAATGAATAATTTCGAAACTACAAATCTGAATGTTTATGGTTAAAATACACTTATGTTACAGCACCAGTCTGCCCAGATATTATGTTCAGAAAGAACTACAATCAACAGATTTAATTTGCACTGATTTTTGTGATTCTTACAAAGAAAGTGCTTGTATGTTGGAATGAATTTTGAAAATGTATGCTGCTCTTGGTATTTTTATTTTGTGCCAAATTGATTTTGTCAGCCCTGCTTCTTTTAACTGTATTTACAATTTGAGAGAACAATGGCAAAAGTCAAAATTGTTAGCATTCCAGTACCGTTCCTTATTATATTACTGTATATTAAAATATTATACAGTATGTATTGAATTTGTTTACCTATTGTATCAGGAGCTTCTTTACAATCTCAGGTTATTTGTATTTCGCCTGTTAAAATCCAAGAAGTGATTCACTGCATGTTTCAATATTTTTTTCATCTTTCTTTTTTTTTAAAGGTTCCAACAAAGGCTAGATTATAAACCAAGAGATTTTTATTTGTCACTGTTAAAATAGCTGTAACCATAAAAATATCCTAACATAAAAATGATTAAAATACTTTCAGCTCCTTACTGCATATACTGTAGCCCAAAGTCTGGCATAACTGCTGGTTTAGGTCAGTCCTTAGTTCAGTTGACATGGACACAGACTCGGACATAGGCTGGGTTTGAATTAAAACCTCCACTTTTAATCTACCATGGTGATTTAGTAGCTGAACCTCCAGAGGAGCAACAGCTTTATGATACAAGAAAATAACATATTCAATCAGTAAATGTGTTAGGACCAAAACGATTTTAGCAATACCAGGCCATTTGAATTCATAAAACCCTCTCTCTGTTGAATGCAGGCACACCAGGGTTAATGTTACAGGTATTGAATCCTTTATTCGAAAACCCGTTATCTAGGAAGTTCCAAATTACAGGAAAGCTATCTCCAAAAATCATTATAATCAAATAACTCAAACTTGTAAAAGTTATTTCCATTTTCTATAATATAGTACCTTGTACTTGGAGACAAAACAATTCTATTGGGTATGGAGATCCAAATTCAAAAAGATCCCTTATCAAGAAAACCTCAGGTCCCAAGCATTCTGGATAACAGGTCCCATCGACATGGAATGGACATGATGGAGTGAGTGGAGTACAAGATTAGATACAAGACTAGGCTAAAGGGAGCAGGTGGAAGACAGTAAGAATACAAAGTCAAAATCAGGCAGAGGTCTAGGTAGGCAGGAAATGAGCAAGGTCAGATACCCAAAGATTCAAAAACCCATGAGGTCATTATATTCTCTCCTCAGATCCCGTCATCTACCAAAGTGTCATTGGGCTCAAACAAACGCCCCCCCCTGCCCGTCGTGCTTACCTTAAAATCGCCAACGAGGGTCCAGGGGGGGGGCACATTGCTAGTGCAGAGAGCGAAATTGCGCTCTCTGTGCTAGAAAAGCCGAATTTCCAGTTTAAAAAACGGAAATTCGGCTCTTAAAGTTACAAGGAGCGGCTTTTTGCCACCCCTTGTAACTTCTGGGGATATGCCGTCTGAGGCAAGGTGCTCACCTTGCCTTATGGCATAAACACCCCTGCATACGATGCAAGTGAGTGTGAAATAAAGTGTTAACTCAAATAAGTAAAGGATACTTTATTAACAAAGCTTGCCAGTTTAATTACATTGGTGAAAGATTTACTTTGAACTTTAGATTTTTCAGCTCATCTATTTAGAAGTAATCATCTATAAAATCCCAATGTAGCCATGGCAATTTAGACATTTTATTGAGACTCTTTCTTTAAATCACTTTTCACTTTATTTTAATGTTGCATACTGACATTTAACACTATATAAATTTTCAGATTACTTCTGCAATTTACACTCGTGAATCTGCAAATGCAATCTTTTTTTTGTTGTTGTTGTATGAATAGCTAAAATATTGCTAGGACTCATTCTAATTTTAAATAAAATAAGTACTTCCCACCAAAATGCATACGATTGCTATTTTAGATGGCATAATTGCACATATCCTTTAAATTGAGTTAATTATGTATTTTATTCTTCTTTTCATGGTCCGCATGCTCAAGTGTTTTTCTTGCCATCCTTTTGTTATTATTCATAAAAAGCAAGTACTTGAACAAATAACCAACCAATCATTTTTATCACATTGGATCAACTGAAAGAAATCCTTTACTGCACAGTGGCATGTTACATTATTTAAGTCTTGCATTCAGCAATATCAATAAGCCCTCACAAAGAAAGCTACAATTACGATGTCATGTATAAATCTATTTCCCATCTTCGATGCCATCATTCTTCTTTTGGGACAAAATTATCAAATGAGACTGGCTATAGAATAGCTAACAGGAGTCACATTGTTTCTCTATGCTTCTTTTTGCAATGAAAAACCAGTGCACAGATTCCTTGTATGTGATTATTTTATTTAATAAAGTATTCATATAACACACAAGCAATACACCTGTTTTTCTTCTTCTGCTTTTTTTGGTATGATACCATTGCTTTAATATAAATCTTGTCACATTCAGATTTTAATAAGTCAGTTCACTAGTTACAGAAAAATATAAAGTTGATTGAACGCACATCAAAAATTAAAAATATATATCTTGTGCTCAAACAATGAATGCTGCTTTCTTGACTTCCTAGGCATACAATGTGGGCAGGAGTTTATGATAAATCAATAGTTTTCAACCTCATTATAGCAAACTAGTAAAGGGTTTATTTCTTTTATATCTTTGACTCTGGTCTTAAGTTTGTATCCTGTTATATATAGAACTATTATCAATCTAGAGAGAGTTTGGCCACCATATAAGGTCCCACCTAAGGGAGAGTGGGTAGGAAACTTGATACCCTAGTGTGCCATCTGAATTGCCGCTTGGCATTGTGGGCAAATGAGGAAGTGGCATCACTCTGGTGCACTCATGAAGAGTATTTGCTGATGCTACTGCCGTAATAAAATACTATTTAACCCCTCTGTTCTAAGCACATTTATTGCAGACAAAGACAAGAAACAAGAAGGTCATTTTTAAGTTTGTATATTTGCATAATGAGCCAAAAAAGGCCAATATAGTTTCCAAAGTACTTGATTGTTAGTAAAGGTGCCAAATATAAAATATAACTGCAGGAAACAGACAATAGGACAACTAGCAGTCTACAAAATTAATTTAATTAATCCATTATAGGGTGAAAATTATTAATATTCAAGAATATGCCTCCTGCCATTTTATGACACCCTTTAGCATTTTTAAAGCAAGCAGTTCAAATTACAGACACGATTTATGCAAATGAAAAATGAATGCCAATATAATAATAAGTATTAATGTGTTACTCGTGATGTGTTATTCAGTAAACTTCTATGTTGTTGCAGCCAAAAGTCTTCTCTTTTTAACATTTTGGAAGAGAACAAATTAATTCAAAGCTAATTTTTGGACCTATTTCTTATGAAATCAGGTCACCTAGATTCTAAATTGTGGCAAAATGATTTGCCCTAATTCCATGCCAGTTTGTTCAAACAAACAAAGCGAAAGGGATTACAAATCAATCTTTAAAACAAAACAAAAAAATAAATGAGTACATAAATTTATTATTAAGCACATATGGATGAAAAATCAAGTTGCTGGAAACTTTTTGCTGTATTTTCATGAGTTCGTTATGTAGCATAGTTAAGTTAGTGTATTAGTGTATTAACTGATAACCAAGATTTAGTTACTCAGTAATTGCTGTTAAATAAGATTTGTACCCTATGCCAGATTTTTAATCCGGTGCATGATGTTAGGAATTCATACAGATGAAGCTACTTGGATTTGTGAGTTAAATGCATCATGACTAGGGATTATTTGAAGAAACTGTGTTATCTAAAGTTATCTTAACTCATTTAATGCATTTAACCTTTTTATTATCATACCAAAGCACCATTGTTCACAATGGTGAATGCTTTAGGGTTAGTTAACACAGGGAGATTTTGTCGCCTGGCGACTAATCGCCTCTTCTTCTGAGGCAACTTCGGACGACTACGGAAAACGTAGCGTTGCGTGTGCTTTAGCACAGGCGGCTTTTCATTACAGTGGATGGGAAGACACGTGGAGGCAGTTCGGGGAGAAGAAGAGTCGATTAGTCGCCAGGCGACAAAATCTCCCCGAATCTCCTTGTGTGAACTAACTAACTAACCCTTAATTAGATGGGATGCTGTGACACAATTTTCTGTGTTAAATGGGATAAGTGGGATATCTGGGTTTAATTATTTTGTGTCAAACACACAAACCAAAGTGGCTTCATCTGTATGTGCAGTACTTTCAATACTGTTTATTTAATTTATTGTAAGATGTGATCCCTTAATGCTGAACTGTAATTATACATGTAATTATATAAGAATGAATTGTGCATTAATATTTTAGTCTAATTTACTAGTGAAATTTATTCGCCAGGGCATGGATTTGCAGCGAATTTCCACATTTCGCTGGCGGTGAATGTTTTCGTGAAATGACAGCAAAAATTCACCATGTAAAATTAGTTTCAACAAAAAAAAAATGTTGCGCGTCAAAATTGGTGCACGCATATAAAATTTTTTGTTGTGTTAAAATTTTTCGGATGGCTATTAACTTTACTGCATTTGGACAAAAGAGTTGCACGTTAATTGCTCACTTGATCGTGACTATATTCCTTTGGTTTTGTTTTGCATACTAATGATCCTTTGGTTCTACTGATTCATTCTTACCAGGTACTCTATTCTGTTGCTGCATTACCTGTGACGCTTTCTAAGTTCTTATTACATATATCTTTATAATGTTAACATGCACTGCTGATGTATTTGTTTTGTGGCTAGGCTCTAACTATTGTGGGGACAGTTAGCGGAATGGTATAGGTACCCATTATCATCCTGCCCCAGTAACCCACGCAAGGGAATGACACCGATAGAGCAGGCCATTTCAGGGTAAATTCTGTTTAGTTTGCCCGCACCAGATAGGCAAGATCTGTTATACAGGACATCAAGGAGTTTCTTGGGTTGTCCGGGCTGGAGGAATTTACTTGTGGAATGATTTACATCTTACGAGGCCCCTTCCGGACTCACCGGATAGACCGATGTTTTCTGGTCCTACCCAGTATTGGGAGATAGATATCTATGGGCATGAAGCAGCCGGAGCCTCACCTGCACAAGTTCGTCTGTTACTACTACCCCCCAGTAGCCTCGCTCTTTGCTTGTTCGCTACGTGGAAGTGATCTCTGTCGCTTTCCACGGGCAGGAGCGAATAACCTTTACCCCTACTTTCATTAGGGGTTCTCTCCTATCTTACCCTATTCCTTTACCCTTTGACCCTCTTTTCTTCACTTGCCTCGTCTATCTCCCTTTCTCCTCACTCGCCTTCCTCTCTAGATCTTTCCCTAACCACTCTAGTCTTCCCCAACCCCCCCTCTCCCCCCCCCTTTTTTTTTTTTTTTCTCTCACCTCCTCTAACTCCATTCTTGTCCCTTCCTCATCTCTGTTCACCACTTCCCCTACTTTATATCGATCCTCTTTTTTCTTTTCTCCTTTACACCACACAATGGTATGGCAAGAAATGGTGACATCACGCCTGACTCAGGCACCACAGCGATGAGAATACTTAACCTAAATGTCAATGGATTAAACTCCCCCCAGAAGAGAATATTACTGTCAGCCACACTCCGGCGACACAAAACACAAATAGCATTCATACAGGAGACGCACTTCAAATGCTCCAATGTCCCGAAATGGTCCAATAAATATTACCCCACCATCTACCACAGTCATCCTCAACAGACCAAAACTAAAGGGGTAGCCATACTACTCGCGAAGAACTTCCCTCTAAAGGTCACAGCCTCTAAGGCTGACACTAAAGGCAGATACATGTTTGTTAAAGGTACTGTAGACTCGCAAACAATAACATTGGCTGCTATATATCTTCCAAATGAGAATCAAGACGTAGAACTCAACCGTATTTTGGAGACCCTGCAAGGTTTCTCGGAAGGCCTTCTGATCTTGGGCGGTGACTTCAATGCTCCCCTTGAACCCCATCTTGACTGTTCCGTAGGCACGACCAGCACAGCAGCGAAAACCCTTAAAAAAATCACACATATGTTACATCAATGGCAGTTGGTGGATGCTTGGAGATTACTAAAGCCTCAAGAAAGAGATTACACGTTCTATTCCGCGCGGCACACTCGTTATACCAGAATCGACTACCTGTTTGTGACACAACATTACCTCGATAAGATAGAAAGGGCAGACATCCACACCCAGTCATAGGCGGACCACGCACCCATTACCCTAGATATGGCGATCGGGAATCACTCTGGTGCACATAATACCTGGAGATTGAATGAATCAGCCCTAAAAGAGACCTCCACCTTACTTGAATTAAAACAGGCGATGAAGGATTATTTTCAGAACAATGACAACAACGAAGTCAGCCCCATGACTGTTTGGGAAGCTCACAAATGCTACATCCGAGGTATTCTAATACAATTAGGCTCCCGCAGGAAGCGAGCGTGTATGACACATTACAATGCCTTGATGGACAAAATTCGGAACACAGAGATGCTCTGCATAAACCAACCCTCACCTGAGATAATACAAACGCTTGCAGACTTTCTAAAAGAACTCTCGGATATTCATGGCTTTTATGTGGAAAAAGTGATCACAAGAATGAAACATTATTTCTATGAACACGGAGATAAATGCGGTAAGCTGTTAGCCCGCCTTCTTCGTTCGCAAGCTACCCAAAATCACATTTACTGTCTAAAGCCTAAGACTGGGGGGAAGGTACTCCGCACTCCCCAAATAGCGCATGAGTTCCAGAACTATTATAAAGCACTTTATCAGCTAGAGAGTGTGAAGGCTGCGACGGATGTGTCTACGGACACAGCCATTACTAATTTCCTTAGCAAGGTACCTATGCCAAAGCTTTCTCTGGATCAGAGCCAATCCTTAGAAACTGATATTACAGAAGATGAAGTGAGATCAGCTATAAGTGCTTCGCCTGCGGGTAAGAGTCCAGGGCCGGACGGTTTCACGGTCTTGTACTATAAGGAATGTGCAGACATCCTGGTGCCTTTCTTGACTACCGCGTTTAATAGTTTACAGAACCAAGCCAAATTCTCTAAACAGTCCCTTGAGGCACACATAACGCTTTTGCTCAAGCCTAATAAGAATCCTGAAGACCCTGGTAGTTATCGCCCTATTTCTCTTCTTAATGCGGATGTAAAACTCCTGGCTAAGATCCTGGCTAAGCGGTTCCAGACGTATCTAGGGAAAATAGTAAATTTGGATCAGGCTGGATTTGTTCCAGGACGGGAATCACGGGATAACATAAATAAATTAATTAACTTACTCCATTATTCCAAGCTAAAGAAGATTCCTCTCATGCTGCTCTCAACAGATGCCGAAAAGGCATTTGACCGGGTGAGCTGGCCTTATATGTTCAGGTGCATTGGGGAATATGGATTCGGGCCCCGCCTTTGCCACTGGGTAGAAACCTTATATGATGGACCGGCTGCCCGGGTGAAGGTGAATGGTACTCTCTCTAACTACATAGATATAAGGAACGGCACCAGGCAAGGATGTCCGCTTTCCCCCACCCTTTTCATACTGGCATTAGAACCCTTCCTTACGCAAGTCCGGCTCCACCCTGACATCTCGGGAATACAAATTAAGCAAAAGCAGTACAAAATAGCGGCCTATGCTGACGATCTGCTCTTTTTTGTGACCAACCCTCTGATCTCGCTGCCTAATTTAAACAGTCTTCTCACAGTCTACAGTAAGATTAGTAACTTCAAAATTAATTATACTAAATCCATGGCCCTGAATATATCTATCCAGCCACACACTATACAAGGTCTCTCTCAAAATTTTTCCTACACGTGGGCCAATAGGTCCATCACCTATTTGGGAATTCAAATCACAAAAGATTACAAAGACTGGGTCGCGGTTAACGCACAGACGATTCACGCAAAACTGAAAAGAGATTTGATATTTTGGGCCAAACAACCTATTTCTTGGCTAGGGAAAATCAATGTAATCAAAATGAATGTGATGCCAAGGCTCCTGTACCTGTTCCAATGCTTACCTTTGCCTTTTCCGTCATCCTGCATCAAATCCTTTCAATCGACTATTTTTAAATTTGTTTGGGCATCCACCTGCCCTGGATTGATAAGGTTCATCGCCGAATACTACACGCCTCCCACCCAGCTTTAACTTATACAATGGAGGTTTGGGATGCACTAAAGCATAAGATGCACTTCTCAACCTCTCCTTCTCCTCTCACTCCGGTAACCAATAACCCGGCATTCCCACCGGCCCTGAATTCTACTGCATTCCAGGAGTGGTTAGTGGATGGCCATCTCCAAATGATACATCTCATGACAAATGGCCAATTAGCAGATCTTGAGAAATTGCGACGAGCCAGATCGACCAGCCACTTGCCAGATTACCAGTACTTCCAAATTAAACACTTCTATCATTATTTGGGGGGGAACGCCGGCCTGGAAAGGAACCTTACGTCTTTTGAGCAACTGTGCTTAGCACCTGACCCTCCCACACACTCTATTTCAACATTATATGGTCTCCAAACACAGCGGGACTTAATAACGCACTTAAACTTTATCAAAGCTTGGGAAAGGGAATTGGCGGTGCAACTTTCAGAAAAAGATGTCAGGAATGGAATAAAGGCATTGCTTTTCAGTTCGCGATGCTGCCGTATTCAAGAGATGAATTACAAACTTTTATCCAGGTGGTACTACATGCCCCAGAAACTGAAGCAGATATATCCAACAGCCAACAACGTATGCTGGAGGTGTAAATCAGATGTTGGCACACTGTTACATATTTTCTGGGACTGTACTTTATTACGACCCTATTGGGAATCAATCCTGGATGCTTGCTCCCAGTTACTGGGCCGAGAAGTAGAGCGTACCCCGGCCCATTCCTTATTGAATCTTGAGATAGACCAGTCCGAGACACCTCCCGATTCTGCCTTAGAAAGATGTCTGCTTAATGCTGCTAAAATTCTTATCCCAAGTAGATGGAAGACGACTACCTCCCCCTCCTTCAAGGACTGGCTAGGTAAGGTTAACGAGCTGGAAAAATTTGAGGAACTCTCAGCTAGAACTGAACGACAAAATCAATCCTTTAGGGACACATGGCTACGGTGGTTTCTATTTAGAGACTCAGATACATACAAACAACATAGCCAGGGTACCTGCAAGAGGGCTAGATTTTCACCGCATGTTCTTAGAAACCAGGCTATTCCGCCCCCAAATCAATAAACCATTCCTTGTGATGACCATTCAGTTAGATGTGCAACAATGACATATAGGAATACTTACTGTGGTGAATCTAGGTAATGGGCAGTCCCTATAATTCTTGACTCTCCGATACCGCATATTACTGTATGGCATTTTATACTTCATAGCGTGTAAATGTTCTGTGCTGACATGCTACATGACTGTTGATATTTCTATGCAACCTCTGTGTGGCAACCCCTCACCTTTATTTGTTTTGCAATTTTTTTTTTTTTCCCCCTATGTTTTGCCTTATACCCCTCCTCCTTTCTTTCTTCTGTATCCCCCTCCTTTTGTTGGAAATCTCTTCAATAAAAAACTATTGAACGAAAAAGAGTTGCACGTAAAAAAAAATGCTGCTTGTGTCAAAATTGTCACTGGTCAAAATTATTTTGACGCCCATTGACTTCAATGCGTTTCGTGAATTTTTCAAGAGTTTTGCAAATTTTTCGCAAACTGAATGGGACAGATTCACCCATCACTACTTAAAACATGTTTTTTTTGGAGGTGCATTGTAAATCAACTGAGTCTATGTCCAGACAATACGTTTTCAACTGCGTAAATAAAGGAAGGGCTTCCACAACCTTGGGGTTTAACATGTTTGCAAACAAAATATTAACAGCTTTGACCAACCTCCAATTTATTTACAAAGAGAAGCCTGTCAAGGCTGTCCTCTCTCCCCACTCCTGTTTAATTTAGTATTAGACACAGTGCACTGACTCAAGAACCATCCACCCATTTGAAGGCCTCAAAATTCATCAATTTGTGTTTACAGAAATGAAGCCAACCAAAGGCAAACGGTGGCATTAATTTCATTGATGTCAAGTTATATAACCTCTCCGCACAAGCAAGATATGTCAAATATTTGTTACATAAAGGAGATATTTTCAACTCAAAACTACATACAGTAATCAATTTAAAACACTGCTGAATATGTTGCCGCTTTATAAATTTATCTTTTATGACGTTGCACCTCAGAAACATACATAAAAAGTTATAGTGCATGCATATACAATAAGTCGACTCATGTACTTTATACAGCAAAGGTAGTAACCATTGGGCACTGGTTTATTGAATATGTAACTCATGCACACAAAATTCTGTGAAAGCAGGAAGTTGGGTTTTGGTTATTACTGTGTTAGTCACTCCAACCTTTATAGATTACATTTTTAGCTAAATAAATATATTAGAATTTTTTTTTTTTTAAATTTTGAACATCCTATCCATTTACCCAGTTTTTATATTTACACTGAACTATTCCTTTAAGCAAGTAATCTCTATAATGGCAAGGTAACAATAATTATTTTAGTAAATGCTCATACAGTCACAGGTATGTAAAACCATGTCAGAAATGTTAAATTGGTAAATTCCACACTAGACTTACAAATTGTTTTTTATCAAAAATAAAACATTATGCTTTTTATTTCTAAGTATTCAGATGTGTCAAGGTATTTTAAGGAAGTGAAAAATACATTTAGGACAGTTATTATTGTTTGCGTACACTTAAAACTATAAGTACCCAAAAGACTGAGATATTGAATAAAAAGCACACTGTTCAAAATGAAAATATATGCAAAATTTCAATAGGGCCAAGTGGCTTTTTATCATTATTATTCACACATAGGAAGATTAGATACAGTACTAGTCTTATAGTACTAGTCTTTCACACATAAACATAACTTGGGTAGTTTTCAAAAGACAAAATATAACTTAAACATAATAAATATGGTTTATTTATCCATGAAAAGCACATGACTCAACAGTAATTTAAAAAATGGGTGTGGCTGAATGAGTCATGTGCATCAATAATGTTTGTTTCATATCAATTAAAAACAATTGTACAAACATTCCTGTCCTTTGTATCATTTATAATAATTGTATTTGACCCTGCATCAGATTTTCAATAAGGGCACGCTTTAAATTACAGATGCAATGGTTGGCACTGCTGCTTTGGACTTTTGGGTCCTGAGTTTGATTCCAGCCAGGTCACAATCAACAAGACATTTGTATGTTCTAATAGTAACCAGGAGTTTTTCTCATCCAAAAAAACAAAACAAAAAAAAAACTGCCAGTAAATTGTTACTGATAAAACTGAACATAGTGGGTGTGAATGACAAGTAGCCCCTAGATTGTACAATGTAATATTGATGTAGATATATGGTATTTGTAAAGGGCTGCATAATACTGCATATCCATTTTGACATATTAAACATATGCTAGCTTACTGTACAGTTACAGTTTTTAACTGGCTTTTTAATATAATGGAGTATATTGTGGAAGGGAACTTCAGTAGAGTTATTTTCTCTTCCACTTTCAAAATATAATAGCTCCCCCTTCTGCCATTGATGTCAGAAACATCTACTCAGTTTCTGTTGGCTAATGCTCTACTTAGTTGCACAGACTGAGAAATGCAGCAGTCAGATGCATAATAACAAATTCTTAAAAATATAGACCCCCTCAATAATGGAGCATCCATTAGTCTATTCTACATTTACTTTTGTATACAGAGTTGTATTGGCAGACAAAATAATCTTGACATATTCAAATACCTGCCACTCTATTTGTTCAAAGAGTAATGCTGCAGCAACCACTTAATCACTTAGGATTCCTTCTCCTCCTCTAACCCACTCAGCCCCTTCCCTTGGAAAATACCTTTCACTGTTGGCTTCTGAGTATGCTCAGTTCTGAGCTTCTCAGCTCAGATTACAAAATAAGCCTACTCCAATCTAGCCACCAATGAAGAGATGGCATTGTTGGTCCCCATAGAAATGCCCTTCTAGCAGCAAGCTCCTATTTTTTTTCTCTTAACCTTCTCTAGTGAGCTTAGCTTAACCATTGCAATCCTAGAAGGGCTTTTTTATTAAAGTAAGTTTAGCCTGTGTATGTCTGCATTCTTGATTGCATAAACTTTAAACTGAATGAGGCTCTTTGAAAACAAGAACTGTTTGCAGATGTAAATGTCACTGATGTGTCAGAGGGAAAATAGCCACCAGGTAAAAGCTGCATTTGTTTTAGGAAAATGTGAGGGGGTATGTGCAATACAAATGGTGCTATTTGTGTGGGGATGATGTATCCAACTTATATACATGGTAGTAAAATATAGGGTTTACATATGTTTAACTGCAAATTGGACAGTAAGGCATTTTAAGTCTAAAACTCCTAAATGGTTACTTATGTGATCCCAGTGCTGCCCATAAATGACAATCATTTAGGAGTTTTGCTTTCTCACTGTTGGTTCAAGTTCAGGTATGACAGGTTTCCAAGATCTCTAATACTAGAACAGTCTAATTTATACCCCATATTTATTTATAAAAATACTAAAACATGATAATATAGGAGATTGTTGTCTTTGTGAATGCATGTGATTAGTTTGGTTTTTATAGAGTCATCCTGCCCAGGTGCAAAAATGTGATGTCTGTATACAAATTGCCACAATTCTATAATTTGTGTGTGTGTATTAATTATTTAATTAATTAGTTATAAATTTAGCTGAGGTTGAATGAATGAATGAATGAATACCATCTTCCTCTCATGAAGTCATGCAAACTGCAATCACAGGTATGGAATGCAAGTTTACTGTATTTTACTATGATCATGTCATGTATGATCATGTAACATAATTTGTTTAATCTGAATCTGATCTTCAAACAGTCCTTTTGTATTGTTGTATCCTTATTTTATTAACTACTGTATATAAGATTTGTGAAATGCTGAAACTATGTTTTGATTCCTGGACTCAATAAAATTAGACTAGAAAACTGGACCAAATGAAATAAAATGAGCAACCTTTCACTTCATTAGATGAAATATTCCTGGTCTTTCCTATTATTACTAATGGTAGTCTAGCTAAAAAGAAAAAAAAAAGAATTACAAGTTTGACTTATAACCAAGGGCATATTGTATTGTTGTAACTGAGAGTAGCTTTAATGATTGCAATTAAAGAAGAACAATTCATTCTGATGCCAGCTCTTTTCTTAGAATTGTTATCTGTAGCATTACAATCTGAATTTGCAAAGATGAAAAATTATTAAAGCTGCCATAAGACAGGATGAGAGATGTCTTCTCCCTATTTTCATTTAGAGGAAAATTAAAGAGACTGAGCATGAGATTGTTGGGTGAACTTTGGTGTGAACGGCTCATGGTTATATTTTAACACAAATGAATTATGTCTTTTCTGGAAATCATTAAGTAGTAATATTTCCAATTTAGCAAAAACTGGAAACTGGAAAGATGTTGTCACAATCCTTTCCATGGGCAGAGCTAAAGTTGTATAGCCTTGAATTAAACAGCCCACATTTATGTCTCCATTGTGGTCATTTAAAGATCACTCTTTTGAGCTAAAAGCTCTGTTCTATTATATATTATACTGGAAATTCAGTACAGTAAGATCATTTAGATGATTTTACTGTACATACTGTATATTAATATACATTATAGCAGAATAACTAAACATAATCTATAGTCATTACTTGAAAATCTAACCAACTCAAATACATTAACTTTTATAGCCAAGTGACCAGTACAAATATTTTTGTATGTTGCTGTGGTCAAGATAAATTATATATATATATATATATATATATATATATATATATATATATATATATATATATATATATATATATATATATATATATATATATATATATATATATATATATATAATACAATAGGCTGGTTTTGCTTCCAATAAGAATTAATTACAGTATATCTTCGTTTGAATCAAGTACAAGGTACTGTTTTATTACAATGTGTTTCTCTATCTCATTCTACAAGTAAATTCCAGCCTATGTAGAAATGCCTTTTCTAATGCCTCCCTACAATAACCTTAAGACTTCTCAGAATGTTCCACAGCCTTAAAAGGATTGTTTACCTTCCAAACACTTTTTCAGTTGAGTTGTTTTTAGATTATTCTCCAGAAATAAAGATTTTTTTCAATTGCTTTCCATTTTTTACAGTTGATCCAAAATCTTAAAAGTTTAAGGTTCCTGACAATGGTGTTTGAGTCTAGCAGCTCAGTAATTCAGGTGCAGACTCTAAACTGCTATAATTTTGCAACATTTAGTTGATACATTTCTCAGCAGCATCTCTGGAGTATTAGCAACTATTGTACCAATTCTAACAGCTGCCTGAATGAAACTCAGGAATTCTGCTCATTAGACACGCTTCAATATAAGAAAAATAGTCACACATAGAAAATAGTAAGTAATTTGAAAAAGTCTTTATTCCTGGTGAACTGTCTGTAACCAACCGAACTGAAAAAAAGTGTTGAAAGGTGAACAACCCTTTTAACAAAGAAAGACAGGATTTTGTTGTAAAGGAGGTAAAAAAAAAACAAAAAAACACAAACCGTTTCAATAAGAAGATTGAATTTTCTTAAGAAATGCAATCAATATATATTATTTTTTTAATAATCAAATCCCTATAAATATATGTATCGATATGTTTATGGATATACAGGAAAGTATACTTGCATATAGAAACCTCAATTTATAAAGAGGGTTTGAAGGCTGTTAAACTTTCCCAGGTGAAAATGGGAACCGGGCAGAGCATACCGTATTTGTGTCCCATATCAAATAACATTTGCACATCAATACAGCCATGGAGTTTTTATAACAGCGCCTTGAGAGGGATTAGCAATAAGGGAAACAAACAAGTCTCTTCCCTCCACAAATGTACACCATGTATTGAAACAATGCGACTTCAAGTTTATGTTTTCTCAAATCACGTACAAATTTCAGCTTTGAAAATGGTGTGCAGCACTAAAACGCTGTTAGTTTAGGATTCTTGTGGTGCAAAAGTGGGTTGCCTATTTTCACAGCCCAGTGGGCAGGGTGTTCGTAGCTCCAAAGCTCCCCAGCTTCAGTAAGTGCATTTGAGCATGATTTATAAAAATAAGCAGAGTGGATACAGTGGTGCTTAGTGTAAATATGATATTTTTTTACCATATTTGCGCTATTGAGTACATTTATTTGTGTCCATTTAAGTGCAGTGGCACTTGCAGTCAAATGTAACCCTAAATACGTTTTCACAATTCAGAATAACAACCTAACGTTAAAAAGGTTGGAAAAGGTTTTTACAAACTGACACAGTATTAAAGCCTTGTTTTTACTTTTTTAAATGTAGTTCTTCAAGATTGATTTGAATGCTTTAAGCAGCCACACTGCACTATAACACTACTGGTTCATAGCCCTGCCCAAACAACCTCAAATACTTAGGGGCAGATTCACTAAGGGTCGAATTTCGAAGTTAAAAATACTTCGAAATTCGACCCTCGAATTGAAATCTTTCGACTTCGAATATCGAAGTCGAAGGATTTAGCGCTAATCCTGCGATCGATCGATCGAAGGATTTTTCGTTCGATCGAACGATTAAATCCTTCGAATCGAACGATTCGAACGATTTTAATCCAACGATCGAAGGAAAATCCTTCGATCAAAAAAAGGTTAGCAAACCTATGGGGACCTTCCCCATAGGCTAACATTGACTTCGGTAGGTTTTATCTGCCGAAGTAGGGGGTCGAAGTTTTTTTTAAAGGGAAAGTACTTCGACTATCGAATGGTCGAATAGTCGAACGATTTTTACTTCGAATCGTTTGATTTTGTTCGAATTCGAACGAATTTAACCAATTCGATGGTCGAAGTACCCAAAAAATACTTCGAAATTCGAATTTTTTTCATTCGAATCCTTCACTCGAAGTTAGTGAATCTGCCCCTTAGTGTTAGTCCACAGGGAGTCAGTTACAAATAGGGATGTACCAAATCCAGAATTTGTTTGGATTCATTCAGGATTTTGCCTTTTTTTCAGCAGGCTCAGCAGAATCCTAGCATATCTGGATTGTTAAAATGATATGACTTTTCATCACACAACAAGAACGCAAACATGTTTTAACCATGTGTGCAGCATGTGGTTCCCTTCAACTCATCCTGGCCCAAATTTGAGTCCAAATATTCAGCCAATTTTTTTACAAAGGTTTGAGGATACAGCAAAATCCCCAAACAGTGGCTTTTGTGCATCCCTAAGTATGCAGCATAATTGCATTTGTATGTCGTAAATGTCAACAATATTTGCACCCATGTACAGGTATAGGATCCATTATTCGGAAACCCATTATCCAGTAAGCTCTGAATTATGGAAAGGCCGTCTCCCATAGACTCCGTTTTATACAAATAATCCAAATTTTTTAAAAAAGGATTTCCTTTTTCTCTGTAATAATAAAACAGTGCCTTGTACTTGATCTAAACTGACATAATAAATCCTATGATAAAATCCTTGTTGAAAGCAAAACAGGGCAATTAGGTTCATTTAATGTTTACATGGTTTTCTAGTAGACTTAAGGTATAAAGTTTCCAAATCATGGAAAGTTATGTTATCTAGAAAACCCCCGGTCCCGAGCATTCTGGAAGGTCCCATACCTGTGGTAAATTTGGCACTAGTTGCACAGTGTTTTTGTGGGTTCTCTTGATTGTAGGGACACAAAAATGGCAATGCATGGAATTTAAATCTTTTTTTAAAACACAAATCTTTTAAAGAAACCTTTGTATTAACACCTGCTCCTAACTTTTAATTGCCACAAAGCAGGCACATTAGACATATCTGTGTCATGATCGGCACCCTAAATCCAGAACCAGTGCTAGGCTCTTGCTTCTGCCTTTAACAGCTGCCTTTCACTTTGGGAGGAGCCCTCAGCTAATTGGATGCCACCAAGAGAGGAGCCAAGCAAAGGTTCTGGACGATCAAAGGGGCATGGTAGTTAGCAAGGTTTTTGAAGGAAGGTACAGTTCAAGGAGTAGACAAAAGCGTAGTCAGACAGACCGGGGTCGGTGCGGGCAGAGTACAAGCAAGGTCAATTGGGCTGGGGATGATACAGGCAGCATTCACGGATAGTCAGGCATGCAAAGGTTCAATACCGGTAGAAACAGAATAGTCAGGCAGGCAAGGGTCAATACGGGTAGAAACAGAATAGTCAGGCAGGCACAGGTCAGGATAATCAGAGTTCAGATTAGTCAGGCAGGCAAGGGTCAGATTTGGCATAGTTCAGAATAGTCAGGCAGGCAGAGGTCAAAACCGGAATCAAAACAGAAATCAAACACACCCAGGATACTAGCAAGTAGACCTAACAACGGGCAGTGATTTTGTGCACAAGACCCCTCTAAATATTAGAATCTTGGACCAAAACGCGATGACATCATTAAGCCAGCGCCACTTCGCGCCGCGTAAAACCCGGAAGTGCGCGCCATAGAAGAGCCAACGTTTGAAGGGACTAGATCAACGCAGTGTTCCTTACAATTAGGGCTCAGTGCAAGTAGAGACTACTGCAAGTAGGCACAAATAACTTGACTGGCATTTTGAATGGCACAATACTGCCCTGATATTTGAACCATGCGATTATAAATTAGCATTTATAACTTTTTTCAAATGTAATATATCTAATGTAGTCAGTAACGGGATTTGCGTGCCTATTGCATTTCATGTTTTACTTTTTTCCTATCAGGTTTTAGTACTTTAATTTCTGCAGATACAACAGGACACTACTGTATGACTATGTGAACAGGAAGTAAATGTATAATTTAAGTAGATTTATATAAATTATAATTGAAATTTTCTGTGCAGTTGTATTACTTAATGCTATTTTACAATGCTAGTGGGATAATTAGGAAAGTCTATTGCCATTTAGTCACAGTGGGAATGGCTGTTAAGCATTATTTTAGCCATCGTGACTTAAAATATTAATGTCTAGAAAAGGAAGGCATAAAAGCTCTAAAGCATACACCTGACTGAGGATTTTGTTTATGTAAACACAATATATACTGGTTTTATTACAGAAGAACATTGTTTATTGAACAATTTATCTGTTTTGTGCAGCAAGCAATGTAGACTTAAATGCAGGTTTGGGATAAATGTGAGTGTCCACAGTAAAATAATACATAAAAATGCAGTTTATTTTTTACTGTGATCATTCAGCAGGAATTACATTATATAATGCCTTATTTTCTCTTAGATTATGATAAGCACAAAAAGAACATTATCTGGTACTGTGACCTAAAGGTAAGAAACAGCACATGTACTGTATATTGAAATGTTAGGATTATAAAGGATTAAGATATAGGGGAGAATCACACACACAAATGTGCATCTGAAGTGTTTATTGGTGTTTAACTGATTTTGGTACCACTATATACAGCAGGGGTCCCCAACCAGTAGCTCGTGAGCAACATGTTGCTCTCCAACCACTTGGATGTTGCTCCCAGTGGTCTCAAAGCAGATGATTGTTTTTGAATTTCAGGCTTGGAGGCAAGTTTTGGGTGTATAAAAACCAGGTGCACTGCCAAAGAGAGCTTCAATGTAGGTTGACAATCCACATAGGGGCTACCAAATGGCCAATCACAGCACTTATTTGGCACATCAAGAACATTTTTCATGCTTGTGTTGCTCCCCAACTTCTTTTACTTCTGAATGTTGCTCACGGGTTCAAAAGGTTTGGGATCCCTGATATACAGTATATGCTTAGAACAGTAGGTGATTAATACATGAGAACTTAAAAGAACAAACTTGATCTGGCCTCAAACAGCCTAGTATTGTTTTATATACTGTAGTATGAAAAGTAGTACCAGATAGCTATGTGCAGCATATAAATAAACTTTGCTGTTTTTTTATCCTCACATCCACTGTGTATGATTTGACAGTGCACAACAGGATACAAAACTGAGCATGTATATATGGAAAAGTAATTGTGAAAAACTGATTCAGATGTGGTCTTTGGTGCATACTTTGTAGGCCAATGATGCATGAGGGACTGGATGATTGATTGGTATGAGGAGGACTTGTCAAAAAATGTAGCCTACTTAGAAATGTTTCCAGTAGTTGTAGCAATGGAGGTAAGTGGGGGCTGGGTCTAATTTAACCAATAACACTGTACATTTTAATTTTAAGAACATGCCAATGGTTATGATTACAAATGATCAATTGTTTAGCTCACAACTTGCATTTGCTGAGGTATATGGTTTTAAAACTTCACCCCCTTCTTATAGACATTGTGGGGAGCTCTAAATGGCTAGGTAAAATATTTGTTTGCTCCAGCAACCCAGGCGGCGGATGAAAGGGTCTGACAGTAGTGAGCAGAGTTTGGTAGATATGTACAGGGGCTCATGTGTGACACACAAAGAGAGAAAGAACATGTAACTTTTAGATAATATACAGTATGTTTGTTATCCAGCAGTCACATGCTAGCATTGGGAAAGAGTTGGCAATCTTGTCCTTTTTAGTAAAATCATCTAACTTACGGATGTTACAAAAATGTTATTGCGTATCATGCAGTGAAAGTAATAGACCTACTGTTGACACAATGAGGCCCATTGTCAGTTAAAGGGGGTGGTTTACCTTCAATATAACTTTAAGTTTGTTATAGAATGGCCAATTCTTTACTTTTCAAATGGTCTTCATTTTTTATTTTTCAGTTTTTGAATTGTCTTCTTCTGTGTTATGTACAGAGAAGAGCAAAGATTCATCCTAGGAGAAAGCACTTCAGGTTGTCAAGGGAGGAAATAGAGGTTCACTTGTCCAGGTCTTCTGTAGGTCAGAATGTACTAACCATACAGTACATGATACTGTGAAAGTCCGCAGAAGGGATTTGATTTATTTATGGGACCTGTTATCCAGAATGCTCAGGACCTGGGATTTTCTGGTTAATAGATCTTTCTGAAATTTGGATCTTCATACTTTAAATCTACTAGAAAATTATGTAAATATTAATTGAACCCAATAGGCTGATTTTACTTCCAATAAGGATTAATTATATAATATATTTATTTTTAATTCTTTATTTATTGCTTTTTTTTTAGTAGAAGTACAGTAAATGGGGGTTACAGAATGAAAAAGGGTTGGTAGGGTAACAGCGAGGTAGAGGGTTTTCTGTTTAGAACATAATGAAGTCTGTGGAGCACATTTACTAAGGGTCAAATATCGAGGGTTAATAAACCCTCGAATTTGACCCTCGAAGTAAAGTCCTACGAATTCGAACATCGAATTTGAAGGATTTACCGCAAATCCTACGATCGAACTATCAAAGGAAAAATCGTTTGTTCGAACGAACGATGAAATCCTTCGAATCGAACGATTTGAAGGATTTTAATCGATCCACCTAAGGATTTTCCTTCGATCGAAAAAACCTTAGAAAAGTGATTGGGAAGGTCCCCATAGGCTAACATTGTACCTCGGTAGGTTTAAACTGCCGAAGTATGTAGTCGAAGTTTTTTTTAAAGAGACAGTACTTCGACTATCGAATGGTTGAATAGTCGAACAATTTTTAGTTTGAATCATTCTAATCGTAGTCGAAGGTCGTAGTAGCCTATTCGATGGTCGAAGTACCCAAAAAAATACTTTGAAATTCTAAGTTTTTTTACTTTGAATCCTTCACTCGAGCTTAGTAAATGTGCCCCTGTGTGTTCATTCACATTGTACATCATCTTACATATGGTTATGGCAATTGAACATCAAGATAAAAAAGAAAGAATATGTAGTCCCAACTTGTTTGTGTAAAGGTATATTTATTTTGACCTATACTAACTATAGAGTTTAGTATCACAATAGCCTTTGATATTATGTCTGTCCAAAAAATCATCCAAGCCATTCTTAAAGGCATTAACTGAATCAGCCATCACAACATCACCCGGCAGTGCATTCCACAACCTCACTGTCCTGACTGTGAAGAACCCTCTACGTTGCTTCAAATGAAAGTTCTTTTCTTCTAATCTAAAGGGGTGGCCTCTGGTACGGTGATCCTCTTTATGGGTAGAGATGTCGCGAACTGTTCGCCGGCGAACTTGTTCGCGCGAACATCGGGTGTTCGCGCTCGCCGGAAGTTCGCGAACGTCGCGCGACGTTCGCCATTTTGGGTTCGCCATTGTTGGCGCTTTTTTTTGCCCTCTCACCCCAGACCAGCAGGTACATGGCAGCCAATCAGGAAGCTCTCCCCTGGACCACTCCCCTTCCCTATAAAAACCGAAGCCCTGCAGAGTTTTTTCACTCTGCCTGTGTGTGCTGAAGAGATAGTGTAGGGAGAGAGCTGCTGCCTGTTAGTGATTTCAGGGACAGTTGAAAGTTTGCTGGCTAGTAATCGTTTTGATACTGCTCTGTTATTGGAGGGACAGAAGTCTGCAGGGGTTTGAGGGACATTTTAGCTTAGGTAGCTTTGCTGGCTAGTAATCTACCTTCTACTGCAGTGCTCTGTATGTAGCTGCAGTGGGCAGCTGTCCTGCTTCTGATCTCATCTGCTGACTGCTGCAATAACAGTAGTCCTTGTAAGGACTGCTTTTATTTATTTTTTTGTTGTTTTACTACTACTACTACTACTACTATAAGAGCCCAGTGCTATTAGTCTAGCAGTGTTGGGGAGTGGGACTGGTGTGCTAATCTGCTGCTCCTAGTAGTTCAGCAGCACCAACTTTAATTTTTTTTTTTAATATTCATTTTTTTTTTATTTTACTTTTTTTTATTTTACTACCGCTGTAGTAGTGTATAAGTTGACCTTTTAGGCATTATTTGCCCTGTAGGCATTATTTGCACAGTGTTTTCTTCAACCCGCCATCTAGCTGTGTGACCTTGTTCACATTCTGTCTAAATATCCATAATATTACCGTCTCCAGAAAAAACACCGGAGTGACTTTTTTCAAGCAGCCATAATATATTTTACGTAATCCGTATCCACCGCTGTAGTAGTGTATACGTTGACCTTGTAGGCATTATTTGCACAGTGTTTTCTTCAACCCGCCATCTAGCTGTGTGACCTTGTTCACATTCTGTCTAAATATCCATAATATTACCGTCTCCAGAAAAAACACCGGAGTGACTTTTTTCAAGCAGCCATAATATATTTTACGTAATCCGTATCCACCGCTGTAGTAGTGTATACGTTGACCTTGTAGGCATTATTTGCACAGTGTTTTCTTCAACCCGCCATCTAGCTGTGTGACCTTGTTCACATTCTGTCTAAATATCCATAATATTACCGTCTCCAGAAAAAACACCGGAGTGACTTTTTTCAAGCAGCCATAATATATTTTACGTAATCCGTATCCACCGCTGTAGTAGTGTATACGTTGACCTTGTAGGCATTATTTGCACACTGTTTTCTTCAACCCGCCATCTAGCTGTGTGTATTATCGTTTCCAGAAAAACCAACTGAGTTTTTGTTGTTGTTGTTGTTTTTTAAAAATAATGCCAGGCAAAGGCAGGCCGCCACGCAGAGGCCGTGCTAGGGGCCGTGCTGCTATGCAATCCTGTGGCCCTAGCAAATTGCCCAGTTTTAAAAAGCCAATGACCCTGAACTCCCAAAATGCTGAAGAGGTAGTTGACTGGCTTACACAGCACACCCCATCCTCTACCGTTTCTAACTTTACCACAACATCCTCCTCATCCTCCACTGCTATGGCCACCCCACGTAACACTTCCTCCACCACCGGTGCCCCTTCTTCACTGGGGTCAGAGGAGTTATTTTCCCATGAGTTTCTTGAACTGAGTAATGCGCAACCATTATTGCCAGAAGAAGATGAAGGAGATGAGGACCTTACACCAGATTTAATTCTGGCAGAGAACACGACAGAGATGGACATAATGAGTGATGAGGAGGAGGTCCCCGCTGCTGCTTCCTTCTGTGATGTGTCAGAAGAAATTGATGCATCTGAGGAGAATGATGATGAGGAGATTGATGTTTTGTGGGTGCCTAGTAGAAGAGAGCAAGAGGAGGGTAGTTCAGATGGAGAGACGGAGAGTCAGAGAGGCAGTAGGAGAATAAGACTTAGAAGAAGCAGGGAGGACAGCCCGCAGGGATCAGTAGGGCAACAACATGTATCGGCACCTGTGTTCAGCCGGCCAACGCACCCGCCATTGCCGCCAATGCCGCCAACTTCTACTGTTACCGCCAGATCGCACACTTCCAAAAAGTCAGCAGTGTGGGATTTTTTTAATGTGTGTGCCTCTGACAAAAGCATTGTAATTTGCAATGAGTGCAGTCAGAAACTGAGCCTTGGTAAGCCCAACAGCCACATAGGTACAACTTCTATGCGAAGGCACATGAGCGGCAAGCACAAAGCACTTTGGGAGCAACACCTCAAAGGCAACAGGCAAACTAAAAGCCACACTCCTTCTGGTCCAGCATCTTACTGCTCTACCTCTGCTCTCCTTGACCCGTCTGAACCACCCTCCACTCCGCCTTCCACCTTGACCACCTGTTCCCATTCCCAGTCATCTGCCACCAGCCAAGTTTCTGTGAAGGCCATGTTTGAGCGTAAGAAGCCAATGTCTGACTGTCACCCCCTTGCCCGGCGTCTGACAGCTGGCTTGTCTGCACTCTTAGCCCGCCAGCTTTTACCATACCAGCTGGTGGACTCTGAGGCCTTCCGCAAATTTGTAGCAATTGGGACACCGCAGTGGAAGGTACCCAGCCGCAATTTTTTTTCTAAAAAGGGAATACCACACCTGTACCAACATGTGCAGAGCCAAGTTACCGCATCTCTGTCACTTAGTGTTGGGCCAAAGGTCCATATGACTACTGACGCATGGTCCTCCAAGCATGGTCAGGGCAGGTATGTCACCTACACTGCCCACTGGGTGAACTTGGTAATGGCTGGGAAGCAGGGAATGGGTAGCTCAACAACAACAGTGGAGTTGGTGTCACCGCCACGGATTGCACGCGGTTCTGCCACCACCTCTACTCCTCCATCGCTCTCTACCTCGTCTTCTTCTTCTTCTTACTCTGCTGCTGGGTCCTCCTTCTCCTCCTCCACACCTGTGCACCCCCAGCTCCCCCTAGGCTATTCGACGTGCCAGGTACGCCGTTGTCACGCTGTCTTGGGGATGACGTGCCTGGAAAGCAAAAACCATACCGGATCTGTACTCCTGTCATCTCTGCAGTCACAGGCCGATCGGTGGCTGACCCCACACCAACTGCAGATCGGAAAAGTGGTGTGTGACAATGGAAGCAATCTGTTGGCAGCGTTGAGACTAGGCAATTTAACACATGTGCCCTGCATGGCACATGTGTTAAATTTAATAGTCCAACGTTTTGTCTCCAAGTACCCAGGATTCCAGGACGTTCTCACCCAGTCCAGAAAGGTGTCGGCCCATTTCAGACGTTCCTACACAGCCATGGCACGCCTTGCTGACATTCAGCAGCGCTACAACATGCCAGTCAGGCGTTTGTTTTCTGACAGCCAGACTCGCTGGAATTCAACGCTCCTTATGTTGGAACGTCTGCTGCAACAACAAAGGGCCGTCAACGAGTACCTTTTTGAACTGGGTGGTAGGACTGGATCTGCACAGCTGGGGATTTTTTTCCCCCGTTACTGGGTGCTTATGCGCGATGCCTGCAGGCTCATGCGACCTTTTGAAGAGGTGACAAATATGGTCAGTCGCACCGAAGGCACCATCAGCGACCTAATACCCTTCGCTTTATTCCTGGAGCGTGCCGTGCGACGAGTGACAGATGAGGCTGTAGACCAGCGTGACGAGGAGCTGGAAGCGCACGATTTCTGGTCGGAATCACCAGAACGAACCCAGGCACCTGCTGCAACGCAGGGAGAGGTGCCAGAAGTGGAGTCAGAGGAGGAAGGTGGCTTTGTGGAGGAGGAGGAGGAGGACCAACAGGAGCAGGCTTCCCAGGGGGCTAGTGGTGACCTTTTGGGGACCCCTGGTCTTGTACGTGGCTGGGGGGAGGAGACCGTGGATGATGCAGTCTTGATAATGAGGAAGCGGAGATGGATAGCTCTGCATCCAACCTTGTGAGAATGGGGTCTTTCATGCTGTCATGCCTGTTGAAGGACCCCCGTATCAAGAGGCTTAAGGAGAAGGACCTGTACTGGGTCGCAACGCTACTAGACCCTCGGTACAAGCATAAAGTGTCAGAAATGTTACCAACATACCACAAGTCTGAAAAGATGCGGCATTTACAAACCAGCCTGCAAAACATGTTGTACAATGCTTTTAAGGGTGATGTCACTTCAGGAACTCATCAACATTCCAGGGGCAGAGGTGCCAGTAATCCTGCCACGAGCACACCTGCAAGGACAAAGCCCTTTGGCCAGTCTGTAACGTCAGACATGCAAATGTTTTTCTGTCCAAGGCAGCGCCACAACCCTTCTGGATCCACCCTCAAAGAACGCCTCGACCGGCAGGTAGCGGACTACCTGGCATTAACTGCAGATATCGACACTCTGAGGAGCGATGAACCCCTGGACTACTGGGTGCGCAGGCTTGATCTGTGGCCAGAGCTGTCACAATTTGCCATGAACCTCTTGTCTTGCCCAGCCTCAAGTGTGCTCTCAGAAAGGACCTTCAGTGCAGCAGGAGGGATTGTAACTGAGAAGAGAACTCGCCTAGGTCACAAAAGTGTCAATTACCTGACCTTTATTAAAATGAATGAGGGTGGATCTCGGAGGGTTACTGCACGCCGGAAGACTTGTTCTGACTTCTATGCAGCTGTCCTTCTCTTCAAGCCTCATGACTCCACACACAGCTGTCCTTTAGCGTCCTCCTCCTCCCTCCGCCACCGTTACAAACTAGGGTGCAAACCCTACTGGTTTAATTTTTTCTGGCCTCTGTGCTTCAGTGGCTGCAACCAAAAAAACTGGGCAAACAATGTCTACAAGGTCAACGTATGGCAAAAAATGACTATTTTCAGCATTTATATGGCATATTTTTTCTGGCAACTGTGCTTCAGTGGCTGCGTCCAAAAAAATGCATATTTTCTGCATTTATATGGCATAATTTTTCTGGCCTCTGTGCTTCAGTGGCTGCAACCAAAAAAATGCATATTTTCAGCATTTATATGGCATAATTTTTCTGGCCTCTGTGCTTCAGTGGCTGCAACCAAAAAAATTTATATTTTCAGCATTTATATGGCATAATTTTTCTGGCCTCTGTGCTTCAGTGGCTGCAACCAAAAAAATGCATATTTTCAGCATTTATATGGCATAATTTTTCTGGCCTCTGTGCTTCAGTGGCTGCAACCAAAAAAATGCATATTTTCAGCATTTATATGGCATAATTTTTCTGGCAACTGTGCTTCAGTGGCTGCGACCAAAAAAATGACTATTTTCAGCATTTATATGGCATATTTTTTCTGGCCTCTGTGCTTCAGTGGCTGCGGCCAAAAAAACTGGGCAAACAATGCCTACAAGGTCAACGACGTTGACCTTGTAGGCATTTTTTGCCCAGTTTTTTTGGCCGCAGCCACTGAAGCACAGAGGCCAGAAAAAATATGCCATATAAATGCTGAAAATAGTCATTTTTTGCCATATACGTTGAGTCAACGTATGGCAAAAAATGACTATTTTCAGCATTTATATGGCATATTTTTTCTGGCCTCTGTGCTTCAGTGGCTGCGGCCAAAAAAACTGGGCAAACAATGCCTACAAGGTCAACGACGTTGACCTTGTAGGCATTGTTTGCCCAGTTTTTTTGGCCGCAGCCACTGAAGCACAGAGGCCAGAAAAAATATGCCATATAAATGCTGAAAATAGTCATTTTTTGCCATACGTTGACTCAACGTATATGGCAAAAAATGACTATTTTCAGCATTTATATGGCATATTTTTTCTGGCAACTGTGCTTCAGTGGCTGCAACCAAAAAAACTGGGCAAACAATGTCTACAAGGTCAACGTATGGCGAAAAATGACTATTTTCAGCATTTATATGGCATATTTTTTCTGGCAACTGTGCTTCAGTGGCTGCAACCAAAAAAACTGGGCAAACAATGTCTACAAGGTCAACGTATGGCGAAAAATGACTATTTTCAGCATTTATATGGCATATTTTTTCTGGCAACTGTGCTTCAGTGGCTGCGTCCAAAAAAACTGGGCAAACAATGCCTACAAGGTCAACGTATGGCAGTTGTTTAAAGAGAACAGTAGATTACTAGCCAGCAAAGCTACCTAAGCTAAAATGTCCCTCAAATCCCTGCAGACTTCTGTCCCTCCAATACAGAGCAGTATCAAGCAGATTACTAGCCAGCAAACTTACTATCATCTGTCCCTGAAATCACTAACAGCTCTCCCCCTACACTATCTCTTCCAAGCACACACAGGCAGATTTTTCAGATACATTTTTGCCCTTGATCCCCCTCTGGCATGCCACTGTCCAGGTCGTTGCACCCTTTAAACAACTTTAAAATCATTTTTCTGGCCAGAAATTTTTTTTTTAGATGTTAAAGTTCGCCTTCCCATTGAAGTCTATGGGGTTCGCGAACCGTTCGCGAACCGCTCGCGTTTTTGCGCAAGTTCGCGAATATGTTCGCGAACTTTTTTTCCGACGTTCGCTACATCCCTATTTATGGGTAAAAAGGTCCCCTGCCATTTGTCTATAATGTCCTCTAATGTACTTGTAAAGTGTAATCATGTCCCCTCGCAAGCTCCTTTTTTCCAGAGAAAACAACCCCAACCTTGACAGTCTACCCTCATAATTTAAGTCTTCCGTCCCTCTAACCAATTTAGTTGCACGTCTCTGCACTCTCTCCAGCTCATTTATATCCCTCTTAAGGACTGGAGTCCAAAACTGAACTGCATACTCCAGATGAGGCCTTACCAGGGACCTATAAAGAGGCATAATTATGTTTTCATCCCTTGAGTTAATGCCCTTTTTTATGCAAGACAGAACTTTATTTGCTTTAGTAGCCACAGAATGACACTGCCCAGAATTAGACAACGTGTTATCTACAAAGACCCCTAGATCCTTTTCATTTAAGGAAACTCCCAACACACTGCCATTTACTGTATAACTTGCATTTATATTATTTTTGCCAAAGTGCATAACCTTGCATTTATCAACATTGAACCTCATTTTCCAGTTTGCTGCCCAGTTTTCCAGTTTAGACAAATCACTTTGCAAAGTGGCAGCATCCTGCATGGAACCTATAGTTCTGCACAATTTAGTATCATCTGCAAAAATAGAAACAGTACTTTCAATGCCCACCTCCAGGTCATTAATAAACAAGTTGAAAAGCAAGGGACCTAGTACAGAGCCCTGCGGTACTTCACTAACAACACTGGTCCAATTAGAAAATGTTCCATTTACCACCACTCTTTGTAGTCTATCTTTTAGCCAGTTCTCTATCCAGGTACAAATACTATGTTCCAGGCCAACATTCCTTAATTTAACCAGTAACCTTTTGTGTGGCACTGTATCAAATGCTTTAGCAAAGTCTAAGTAAATCACATCCACTGCCATCCCAGAATCGAGGTCTCTAGTAATCTATTTTCAAGGGTTTTCTCAGTATGATGGGTGTTATATAGAGATACTTATTAATTGTGTATCTTGGCCACCACTAGTATTATAGAATATACTTCATCAATATCTTACCATCCACAGGTTCTGAAACCCATTTGCTAAATGAAAGGCACTGGGAATTTCTCTCAATGGCGTTGCCTCCACTGGGGGATTGCACCTATGGGTGGCCCCACAAGGAAATAATAAAATCCCACACGTGTAGCAAACAAATAGAACTTAATATAAGTGAAGAAAAAAAGTCAAATTGAAATCAAATTTCACACAATATTTTAGCAGTAACGCCATTTAGCAGTAACAATCTGTGCCTCCAAAGATGCCCCAGTAGCTCCCCATCTTCTTTTCTGCTGATTCACTGCACATGCTCTTTGCTGCTGTCACTTACTGAGCTTAGGGACCCACTCACAATATACAGTATACACAGAATAAAAATGTCACAATATAAGGCTGATTAGTAATTAATACAGATAATTACTACATGGCAGCACAGAAACCAGTGCAATTAGCATCAGAATTGAATAATCAGCCCTGTGGCATCAGCTTATATTACAGACCAACCTCATTTTTTGCTTGATAATTTGCGACTACCCCTAACCTTATCTTGTTAACAGCTGCTCAAAGCTCACTGAGCATGGGAGTGTCACAAACACTTCCCAAGATGGTGACCCCCTCTGACAAGTTTGAAGTCCTGGTTCATTGCTGCTATTGACAAGCTGCAACTTTAGGCTGATGCTAGAAGTGCAGTATATACATTTTTGCATTTTTGTCCATATTCCTTTTAGGGTTTAGTTCTCCTTTAATTACTTTGTCTTGCTTTCATAGTGAAGAATTAGCTTAGGTAAGATTTGATTTTTTGAGTGATAACCTCTATAGTATCTAAGACTTTTCACCAATAACTATCTAAGCTTTTACAAGAGTACCAGATGTGTAGCATGGTTGGAAAAATCAAAGATGGAAAGTATATCCCTCCCAGAATCCTCTATGACGCAGATCAAAGGACTGTGAAAATGAGGGTCTGATCAGCAGTAAGGGATGATTAGCCTCACCTGGAGTTGAAAGTTGTGGCCCAATTAAGGCTGCTCTTTGTCCTGTTCAGAGAGAGAAAGGAAAGCCCTAAGGCTGTATTGGAAATATTTCAGTTAAACTTCATACAACCAGGTTTTAGTTGGCATAAGGATTTATTGCTGGACACTTAAGGTTTTCTCACAAGAAGGAAAGTTCCCTGTAGCAAGGACTGGCTACAAGCTGCTGCCCTAAAGTGCTTGGGAGTGAGTTGCACCTGCTTCAGAGGGGAAGCACAGGAAACTCTGCAAGGACTGTAAGTGAAACTTTCATTTGATTGTTGGATTTAACTTGCCCAAGTGGGGATGTGGGTCATTTGGAAAGGATATTTTTCTTCACCAGCAGGGCTGTACTTAGTTTTACTTTACTGCCTTCTCAGAGGTTATAAATGTTAATGGACACTGCATTGTACAGGCTCTGATTTGTGGCAAGCCCACAAAGGCCCAGGCCTAGGGCGGCACAGATAAAAGGGGAAGCATGCCAGCTGCATGTGGGGAACTCTGGGGTCTAGGAGTGAAGTTCTCACTTTATAGCCATTTATAAAATAAATAATTTCTGTAATCAACTTACCATTTCATTCACTAGTGCAGTCTTAGTATTATCAAATATTCCAGCTGTAAATGTTTTATTTTCTAGCAGGCATCACTGTGCAACTGACAGAATATTTGTATTTAAGTACATTTGTGAATGTTTTTAAACCTGGTTAAGCTTTTAAACTGACAATATAAAGTAAATGTAACAGTGTATGGCCAGCACAAATACATTACTGCAACAGGGTGTTTTAGTTTCAGTGAGGTGTGTAATCAAGTATTTCTTGGCCTCATTTTATAGTGTTTGGAGCACAAAGGAAAAGTTTTTATTTTGTATCTGATCTTTGAGCAAAAAGCCCTCAGGGCATGATACTCTATATATTTTAATGTATAAAGCAACATAGCTTCTAATGATAATAGTATGCTTTAGGTGCACATGTATGTGACAGGGCTATTCATTTTTTCCATCATGCACTCATGCATTTAAAACGAGAAAAATGCAAAAGCCTGCCCATTTAAAAGAAATTCCCCATTGTACATGTCTTATTTTATCTGAGCCTTCATACTATATGTGTAGATGAAAGAGATTCTATTAGTACTAGTGTAGCTTCTTTTTTTAATTCTAGACTCTTAACAAGTATTTTCAGCAGCTTTTTTATTTCTTTTTCAGAGACCATTTCATCTCTTATGTACTCTCTCTCTCTCTCTCTCTCTCTCTCTATCCACAAATGTATAAACCATTCTTCCAGCTTCAACATCACAGAGTCCATCATTAGATATGATGCATTTGATGCAATAAAACTGAGTCATAGTGAAGCCTCTAATTATGTCAAGGGGGTGGTAGCTAGAATTCTCTGCCAGTCCTTTCTGTCTGTGGGGGTTTGTGCTGATGGTTATAGCAACCCATCATGAGTGATTTCAGTCATGTCATCTAAAAATAATTTGCCATGCATTATATTTAGATAGACGTTTAATAGGAGGGTGTATAGCATTTAAGGCAGAGATGATTTCGGAGAAATCTTTAGATATTAGTTTCCAAGGCTGAAAGCAATCTTCCTCATAATAAAGACTGTAAGGAGAGCAACTGTAAGTAGATGTTTCTGTTCAAACTGATTCATAAAAATATTGGTGCTTGCAAAATGAGTAATGTGAGTATTTTACTTCTATTCTTATTGTGGAATTACATTTTATAGGGAAAATATTCAAGTAAAGTAGAGATAAAATAAATGACAATCTTAAAAAAAATTAATTTTATGGTAAAAACTGTCAAATTCGACTACCATATATTCGAGTATAAGCCGTCCCGAGTATAAACCGAGGTACCTAATTTTACCTCCAAAAACTGGGAAAGCTTATTGACTCGAGTATAAGCCGAGGGTGAGAAATGCAGCAGCTTCTGGTAAGTTTCAATCAAAAAATTGAGGGTTTCTGCTCCCATTGGGGGTGCCGGCGTCTTGTTTTTGGATGCCAGCGACCATTCTTGGACTCCGGCGAATATTCTTGGGAGACTATTCTTGGACGCCGGCGACTATTCTTGGACGCCGGCAACTATTCTTGGACGCCGGTGACTATTCTTAGGTGCCGGCGACTATTATTATACGCCGGCGACCGTTTTTGCACTTGACCAGAGTATAAGCCGAGGTAGCGTTTTTCAGCATACTTTGGGGGCTGTAAAACTCAGCTTATACTCGAGTATATACGGTAGTATGCACCGTAAATCATAGATGACAGGGGTGGCCCTTTGAACTTAAAATAGCAGGTTTTTTTTGGATCTACAATGTTGAGATATAATTTTCCTCCAAGAAGTGATCAGTTATTCAGAACTTTATTTACTGATTCAGCCAGGAAAGTGGTCTGTTGCCTATTTTGTAGGTCAATGATGCATGGAGGTCTCTCTGGTTGATTGGTATTGGGGGGGGGGTAGGTTTTGTAAAAAAAAAATGTAGATGCTTTGAATTGTTGGTAATAGTTGTGGTGGTAAGGGGGGCACATTTAGTCAATAAGATTGCAATTTTTTTTTTTAAATATTTTTATTTGTGTAGTTATAAGATTGCAATTTTTAATTCTGAGAACACGTTAGTGGTTATGATTAGCAATAATCTCTTGTCTAGCTCACAGAAAAGTTAATTTAAAGGTGAACTGCCCTTTAAATTAAAACAATATGAAGATTGTAATTGCCATACAAGTCCTATTTAATGAGCTTATTTTTAGCAAAGACATTTTAGGTGTATATTGTCCTTTTAATTAAGTGATTTTTCTACTAATCCATCATATAATCTGATTTTAGGTCATTTGTATGCTAGAGTACTTGGGGGGGAAAAAAAACACTATGAAGGACAGTAACTGATGAAAAAACACACAGATCCAAACTGTATATAGCATGATCAGCTGCATCTGTTTGACAAGACAAAACTAACATCCCCCTGCATTATGAATGGATCCGTTATTTAGAACCAGTAAAAATATGTGTATTAATTATGAAACACTACTTTCATTTAATAATTTCATTGCATGTGAAATTAAAACTAGTTTTAATTATGTTTATAACTACTTTTCTGCCATGTCCCAGTAAACCAGATAATTTCATTGAAATAACAAAAATGTTTGCATATTTGTTCAGGTTATTTTGTGAGCAAATTAACCATAACTTTTTCTATGTAACACATTTGACAGACAAGGCAAGAAATCCAGGGAGGGATAGAGGGTGAAAATATTTGATCTATAAAAGTGTCTCTCTTGATTCTACATTTGACTAAACAAATTGAAATATTTTTTTCATTAATTACAAACTTTATTCCCAGCTACTTAATTTGTCCTTCACAATATTTAAAACATCATCCCTGGGATAGAATCTCTAAAGGTGTATCTAATGGTGGTCTAAAATGACATGCATTTTAAATAAGTATTTTATAGCCACTATGTCTGTTACATTTAAGAAATATCTATTACAGAATAACTGCAATTTAAAAATTGTAATCTAAGCATTTTAAAGGGCTCTTTAATTTATGGAGTGAAATAATTAGGACATCAACCAAGCCTTGAATATACCTACTGTAATATACTAGTAATGTCTGGCCCTAGAAGGAACAGCACAGCTGCTTATTTGGCTCCTGTTCTGAAGTGGCACCCAGAAAACTAGATGAGCAAAACAGAGAAACTGGCAAACAAATATTTTATCAGAAGTTATTTTAAGTGCCAAGCAAGTCTAAGGCATTAAGGGCACCTTAAGAAAAAAGGTCCATAGGAAGTGATACAATACACCGTTTCTGACAGCCAGATTAAGCAGCACTCCATACTGCCACCAATGGAATTGTGTTGCATGCCTCCTAAAAGAGAAAAATATTATTTTGTTAGTTAAGGTTTGAAATGCGAAAGCTCTAGAAAGCATTTGTATTAGGATTAGGTTTGCCACATTTTTCAGCTTTGTGGGACTGATTCCAAGGAAAGGGCAGGTGACATTTAGGAGGTGGGTCTGTGACATTAAAGGTAGGGTTATTATGACATGGGGATCATCGGCAATTGGCTTATCTCCATGTTATTCAATTCAAGGTTCTATTTTGGAAATCCAGACAAGCAGTTTTCTCCAAGACAGCTGAAATAGGAGGTATAATGCAGATACAAATTTTCCAGCTTGATCCAAAACTTGTTATAAATGATTCAATTTGGCTCAGCAACAGTTGATAGAGTAGCCACCTTCAAAACTAACATATATTGAACAAACAACTTGAGTGCCTTTTCAAATCTTGGTGTCGTTTATTTGAGCACTACATGTTTCAGACCATATGGATCCTTCCTCGGGTGCATTCACCCAAGAAGGACCCGTGTGGTCCGACACATTTAGTGCTGAAATAGGAGGGTTTACAGGCAAGGAAATAGATGCCTTGTAATAATACTTTGGTCATTAGGTGGCAAGTTGCAACATAACAACATGTATGCATATAAACAATTAATTATTTTTTAAGCATAAGACAACGACTAACTGCTGGTGCAGCATACTTTGGGGCAGATTTATCAAAGGTCGAGGTGAATTTTCGAATGAAAAAAATTTGAATTTTGAGCTATTTTTTGTGTACTTCAAATAGCGAATAGTCCAAAATTCTAATGTTGTGATTTATCATGTACTGTCTCTTTAAACCTGGCGAATTGCTGTTTTAACCTACTTGGAGTCAATCTAAGTTTTTTTTTTTTATTTGGGAAAAACTTCAAATTCGATCGTTTAAGTATTCCTTCGATTTGTACAATTCAAATTTGGATGAATACAGACTATTGGATCAAAATTGGACCTATTCGACCAAACAAAAACTTCAACTTAATTTTCAGTTGGTCTTTTTGAATTCGAATTTCGACGTTTTTTCAATTTGAAATTTGACCCTTGATAAATATGCCCCTTAATTAAGCATACACCTTTTATTTAAAAAAAATTACTTGAGGAATGAAACCATAATTTTTTTTTATTATTATTTTTTTTAGAATTCCCTGATACGTCCTGGAATTTTGTATGCAGTACAATTCATAGGAACAATATTAATCAATGTGTAAAACGCAGAGTTATTCAACTGAACTGGAGAATGTGTATCACCCTGTCTGGATTTAAAACAGCATCCTGCAGTAACTTCACAGTCTGCAATAACTCGGCTCTGTGTGAGTATACTGTAAAGTTTAATAGAAAATATGAAAGGCTCCAAGTCTTAACCAAAGTTTTCTTTTAATTCATGTGGTTACAAAAAACAATTTGATTCCCTGCTTACTTTCCTCTTTCTGCTTCTTTCCCTCTCTACACATCACTGAACTTCTCCTTTTTCCTTTTCCCTAACCTACAACAACTTTATTAACACATCATGTATATTCTTACTAACAGTAACTCACATTGTGCTTGGGTGCTCTGAAATCTGATTCCTGTTGTTGTTCCCTGGTCCTGTCCATTGTGTTGAATCTTGGTTTTGACCATGACTTGTTCCTGTTTTATGAATTTTCCTCATTCTAAAATTATCTAATTCTGACATGACTTGAATTACTATGTTTAGTTCTGTTCTTATCGGATCCTTCTCTGCAGTTTCTTGATTTTTGTGCAGAAAGATCTGATGGCACCCAAGTTAAGCTAAGAGCCAGATCCTAAGCCAAAGACATCTGTTACAGACAGAAAAATATACCTATTCCAGAATCTAGTCACTCCCCTTATGTTAGAGAATGAATGGAACAATAAAGCTCAGAGGAAAGCATATCCGTATAAGAATTGTTTTCTCTGGCGAAAAGACATTTGCTGAGGATATGATAGAGATTTACAGATACATAAGAAGGTATTTTAGACTATATGGCCTAACGGATCAGGATCTGCCTGTCAGTCATTTCATTCTAAACCCAGTGTTAGGGGCAAATCCAGCATAGGGGCAAGATACTGGTAATGGTATATAAGCATTCTTGTGGGTATCTGCTTTCTTTAAATTCCTCTTAATAGCAACAGGTCCTCTGAGAGGTATTGCGGTTCATTAAGGATGGAAACCCCTATGTACCCACCATGCTGGAGGAGTCAAAGTGACTGGAGGTTGGTACATTTATTGTATACACATGTGCAATTATTCCCAGGTACATAGGCTCAGACATTTAAATGTTCTGATTACTATAAGTTCTTATGGATTATTTGTTGTTACAGTATTTCTGTTCATGTTATATATTGTGTTTTTGTTAATAAAGTGTTATTGCAAGTTGCCATCAAGTAAAACTGTGGCCAAAGCAATTTGATCTTAATTTTAAGATTTATTTTTAGGCCATTAGTGGGATAGCAGGACAGGTATTTCTCCTTGCCGTTGTCAAGTTATGTTTTGGCTATTATTACTCCAACCTTTTATAGATTTAATTTTTGGCTATACTATATTAGAAACATTTATATTTTGCTGAAACTATTTACTCCCTTTTATTTTTGCACTGAATTGTTCCTTTCAAGCACTAATGTTTAATAGCAATGGGCGAATTTATTAGCCAGGAGCGAATTTGCGCCAGCGTAAAAAAAAAAAGGACGCAGGTGTCAAAAATGGATTCCGGCGTCAAAAATGAGACGCAGTTTTGAGAATTTTGAGCTAAATTCTTGAATTTTTCGACGAAGCAAAACGCCCCAAATTCGCCCATCACTAATGTTTCATAATCTGGCCTAGCTTGAACATGGTGTCCCAATTATCCCACAGGTGGTGAGTAGGATTGAGGTCAGGACTTTGGGCAAACCAAGTTTACCCATTCCAATATCAGCAGCTGACTTGGTACTGACCTTTGTTTTTTGCATATGGACTTTCCCAAGCCCTTTGCTACAAATTTAAAAAAGTATAGATTTGTCAGGAATGTAATTTTATACTCTATTGTTAAGGTTAGCTTTTCCACAAACATGAACCCTAGCCTAAACCATAAAAAGGATTCCAAGAGCATCACTCTTTTTCCAACGAACTTTACATTTTACCTTACACATTCAGCAGTTCTGCTGGCATCCGCCAATCTCTGGCTAGTCTGTTAGATTGACATATGTTCAATGTCCGATCTTTATACTACCAACACAAGGCATTGCTTAGGATGTTAAGCTTGTGTATGCCTGCCCACCAATAAAAAAATAATTTATTCAATGATTAGTTCTTGTGCAGGCATTGCTTTCAGAAACAATTTGGAGCTGTAACTGCTAAAATAGAGTAGATGCAATTTTAGCAGTGTGATCTGTATGTCTCTGGCAATAGAGTATATTTTAAACAAAAATATCAAAGGGCAAGAGACCACTTTTTAACATTGTTGGAAAGGCATTTTCATCTGAAGCCATGGAAATGGTTCTTCAACATAACGGCTGAGGCTATAGAATGGTCTTTGTTATAGTGTTGGCAGAGCCACATAGTTGGCTTTTTTTATTAGTCTACTCGCACTTGAAAATCTGTGCAAAAATATTATAATGGCTTGTGCTAAGAATAAGGACTAAATACTGTAAAAACCATGGTATAAACCATCAAAATGTACTTTAAATAACATTTAAACATATTTCCAAATCTTCTGATAATTGAGGCATCCCTACCTGCAGAAATGCCAAATAAGTTTTTATAACTTGCTTTCACATTCTACTATGATAAAATCATTCATGTTACAACCTAAATGTGTGTTACTAACTAAATGAAACTTCTGTTTTACAGAATGTCCATTATGAGATAAAGAATTGCTTTAACCTATGCTCTTAGAAACTAACAGATTTTAACCACTTTGAGAGAGCATTGTGAGAAACCTTACCAAAGACATACAATATTTAAAGCAAAATAAATATTTTCTACCTAACCACCCCTTTTATTGTAGTGACATAAGTTTAAAAATAGAAAATCCCTTCAGAGACTTTAGAAACTGCACTTTCTCATTTCTGAAATGGTATTTATCAAGTATTGTACAAATGGATAAATAAAATATAATTTATCACAAATCAATTGAAAACTAAAAATTATTGTAGGGATCCATAGGGTTAATTCCCCGATGGCTCTAAAAGTACCACATGGTGGGAAATCCCCTGCCTGGCAGCTACGGGTTGGACCAAGATTGAAGGGTGGGGAAGTGAGCCCTTGTTCCTGTGCAGTGTGTTTTGGCAGATACCGGAGGTGGCCAGAAGGTGTAACTGCTGCGCAACTGCTTGATATAGCTAGAGTCGAGTTCAGGCTCAGGAATTAGTTTCAGTTTCACGGAGGACAGAGTGAATAGGGATGCTGCAAGATCCAAGGGCGTAAAGAAATTTGATAGCCCTAAAGGGCTTGGGGTAGGGTACCCCAAAGCCTGGTAAGCTCAACCATGCAAGTTTAGAGCTTGGAGCCCAGTAAAGAGGACTTTTTGTGTGCACACACTGCAGAGAGTGGACACAGACTCTGTGTCCACCAGAAGTGGGGTGTGGAACTTTGTCTGGCAAGGAGGTGCTAGGATGGGAATGCAAACAGTTCCCCAGGGTAGTGGCTCATTAATATGTGAACTGCATATTTAACTTTCTCTAACATTTATATAAAGTTATTTGTTATACAGCACTTGGTGTGTTTAATTGTTGTTTCTTAATGGGGCCACCCACAGGTGTATTCTCGGATCCCATTAGGTGGAGACACTGCCATTAAAAGTAATTTCCCAGTACCCTTTCACTTAGCAAAGGTTATTCAGGACCTGTTTATGGTTAGAAAGTAATGGTGTATAACCTATAGCACAGTGGGGGTGGCCAAGATGGGGTTACGTTGTTTCAAAAGAAACTCAGTAAGTACAGGTAATTTCTAGGGTACCAGGCACATAGTGAAGCACATCCTGACTTTCTTTAAAATTAATTTGGGGTTTTTCATTGGTTTGTAATAAATCTATCATTTTGTACTCAAATGAGAAATGTACTCATATGAGAAATGGGAAAATGCAGTGACTAAAAGATTTTCTTATCCTTTTTGTTTAAAAAAATATCCTGAAACAAGTGTATATTAGACATAATGAAGTCATCTATCAAGTCATCCAATAAATAACATGAAAATATAAAGGTAATTAATCACTCATATCGGCCTTCTCCACTTTTGTACATTAGTCCTTTGTTGGCCTTGGTTGCTTCTACCATAGTCCAGAAATATATTGGTACAATAGGGTAATTGGGAAATTAAATTATATGAGACAGGAAGAGGTGGGGATCTGCCAAATATGTTAATGCTACACAAATAAGTTATAACAAGTATAATTTGACTTCAATATTTTCCTTAGTGGATTTTAAGGAACACTTTTTTTTTCTACCTGTTATTTCTCTCATCAAACCTGCATAGATGAAAGCCTCTATTTTAATTTTAAAAACACACTTGAAAAAAAAAAAATTGGGAAGGTAGCAGGTGTCTGTCCTAAACTGCATGTAATTATCTTAAATTACAAGTGGAAAGTCAATTACAGTTGTTAGTGTATTTTGAGTGTGTCTACTGAGTTTACAATTACTCTAATTGATATAATGTTATATCTTTATATATCTGCCATTTTCATCAGAAGTATGTTTTGTAATCATGGGGGGTGGAATTGTGAATGACAAGATAAAAAGTATATGTGAGTTTATTAATCATGGTGTTATTTTTTGAGAACAAAACCTGTCAGCTCTTGCTCCTGTCACTGATTGCTGACATTGCTTTACTAACAAAATGAAACATTCATTTTTTAATTTTATAATGTAAATGTTATCATAATTATTATACCTTAATCATACACTGAACAAGAAAAAAAATCTAGTGCTGTATGTAAAGTCTAAGCACAGTTTAATATCAAGACTGCTGCAAAGGAATCCCCTTAATTAATGAAAGAAAAGAAAATGTAACTAGATATACTGTATCTATAACTTACTGTATTGCAAAGCTTCATGGTTTCATTTATTTGTAAAGGAACACTTGCTATTGAAAGAGTAGTATCTCACTATTTTATGCACTGCTGGTTTTGTTATTAGTGGAGTACTACACGGCTCTGTACTAGGCCCTTTGCTTTTCAACTTGTTTATTAATGACCTGGAGGTGGGCATTACTGTTTCTATTTTTGCAGATGATGGTTGGGGTTGTTTTCTCAGAAAACAACATGATTACACTTTACAAGTACATTATATAGTGAATAAAGTACCCCCTCTTGTAAAATATAAGGATGTTATTAGTTACCGATGAGTTTCATGACCATATAAAAGTACGAGGCCGAAGGCCGAGTGTTTTTATACAGGTCATGGAACTCCGAGGTAACTTCTAATATCCTCATATTTTACAACTGGGGGTACTTTATTTATTATAATACACAAAATTTAGTGAGTCATGTGACAGAAATTACATCACTACTCACCGTTTATAACTGATGACATCACTACTCACCGTTTATAAGGATATAATTTACAGGATATTCATGGCTTTTGTGTATTATAGACAAATAGCAGGGGCACTTTTTACCCATAAAGAGGATTATCATACCAGAGACCACCCCTTTAGACTAGAAGAAAAGAACTTTCATTTGAAGCAACATAGGTGGTTCTTCACAGTCAGGACAGTGAGGTTGTGGAATGCACTGCCGGGTGATGTTGTGATGGCTGATTCAGTTAATGCTTTTAAGAATGGCTTGGATGATTAATTGGACAGACATAATATCAAATTTATGTGAAAATAGGGAGGGGTGTGTGTATGGATGCTGGGTTTTCATTTGGAGGGGTTGAACTTGATGGATTTTGAAAGGTGTATTAAAAATAACATGAAAAGCCTTTCTCAAGGAAATTGTATAAGTTTGGTAATGGTATGTGTCATGGTAACAGTAATGAGTTGGCTATTTACAATCTACAAATTACAAGCAGCATGGTTGAGTGGGGAAAAAAGTTAGACTGAGGTATGTGAGCTTCCTGTAGAGAAGATCATAGCCACGGCACAGTTTTCTACACGGGGTTGAAAACTGACACCAACTTTCACAGTTTAAATGCAGCATGACTGGCTTTTATTAGGAAAAAAATCCACTTCTAGGCCTACTAGCTTCACATAGGATTAACAGTCCCAGTTCAACACTCACATTGGCATACACATAAACACAAATTTCCAGCATTTACGGCTTTCATTGTACACAAGTCCCAGAATCCTCTCTTGGACTCACACTTGTAACTCTGGGAGGGGTTTCTTTTGTAGCTCCAAACACTTCAGGTCAGTGGGGAATCGCTCTCCTTCCCAGCTACCCACACAATCACACCTCCTTTCTGCACTTGGAGGTGTCCAAGGCCCCTCACCCTCCTCCAACTCCAGGAGATATCCAGGGGTAAGAGCCTCTGAGGTGTAGTCCCACACCTCTTTTTAACTCCAGCTCACTTGCAGCCTAATTACCTAGCTGCCACTAGCTTGACTTCTCCATTCACTCCAGGAACCCATTCATCCAGCTTTTCCTGAGCTGGCAAAATACACATTTTTGCTGGAGTTTCTCTATTCACAAGCCTAATACTGGTGAAACCTCTTACAGGTAGCAGTTAAAATATATATTTTAAAATTGAAAGAAAAAAATCTGAAATAACTTTGACCATAACTAAAAAGACCACTGAAATCCCTGCCTCCAAATATCAAGGGAGCTGTTAAAGCAGTGATTCCCTAACTGTGCAGCTGACCTCCCACCAACCATGCCCAAGAAGGGCCCAGCCATTAAAGGTGAGCTTTGGAGAAAGTGTCTCTGTGCACTACTTAATACACCTTAAAGCCTAGCCTGATGGTTAATTAAGTTTGTGTTCGACATATATTTGCTTCCATAGGTATTACTGGAATTATGGTAGAATTACTAATATAGGGACAGGCTCAGGGTGACCTGTTAAACCTCCAAAAAAGTTTGGAAACCTCTAGACACTAGAAATTTGTAAATTAATAAATAGCTTGAGTTACCCAAAGATCTAAAGCTTTCTCTATAGTTGGCAGGCAGCTAGTGCAGAGACCAGAGCATCAAAGTGGCATTGGAAAACTTTGCAGGAAAAATGACTTAAGTCATTGGAGTGAAAAAAATGAATTGCCCTAATTATTCAATTATCACGATGTTGACGATTGATTACATTAATATAATGAATATACTATACTCCTCAGTCTTCTTCCACTGTGCAAAAACAAAGACTCGTTTATCAATGTCCCAGGAGAATTGTGACCAATATAAACTGATTGCTATAATTTAAGATTTCATTTATCTGTGCATAGTACAGTGATTCTGAGCCAAATATAGTAATGAAGTTCAAATTATCCTATGTTTCACGGCAGTGTAGAGATACATTTAGATACAATTTGCAAGAAATTTCTTTTTTTCTTCAGTTTTATGACGTCTCAGTGGTACTTTACTTTTTAGTTTTGAACAAGTCCCTAGTCTCTCGTCTTTGGGAGCAGAACAAGTCCCTGTACCTCAGAATTCTTTTATCTAGGTTTCAAAATGTACATTTCATGTACATTCATTGGTAATGCTATTTCTACAGTAAGGAAAGAAAGGGACTAGATCCTTTGACAGACTGAAATCATGTAAACTGGAACGACTTGCAGCTATACATTTATTTATTACTACTATATATATCACTGGCCTAAATCGTCACATCTGTTGAGTAATTAAAAATGTAAGTAGAAGCAAAGAGAATATAAAGATCTTTCCATGTAGAGGGATAGACTATATCTTAAAAAAAATTACCCTCCTAAAATATTTAGAGGATGTTGTCAAAGAGGTGTTCAGATTTTACCAAAAACACATGGTTCTCATCTGCAGGTGCTCAAGTAAACCTGAAAACCTTCCTTGACCATAGTGGGAGAGACTATGAAACAAACTATTAACTGTTAACATGCAGTGATACTGACCTAGTTAACAAATGCAGCACAAAATAACACACTTGACTCAGGGAATAGCAGCTATTTTCCACTCATAAATATCAAATACTTTTTAGTGGTTTTCAGACTTTTTTTTTTTTTTTTTTTTTTTTAAAAAGTGGAGCTCAATGCAAAGAGCTAAAAAATTCAAATTAACAAATGCATTTATTTCCCATTTGCCTCAACTTAAAATGATGTACACAGTCAGTGTTTATATCAATGACCATTTCACTTTAATTTCTAAAAATGTATATGGATTGTTATTTATTCCATGGTACAACAAATATTAATATATTTGTCCGTAAAACATGTAACTAAAACGAGACGACCACTGAAATCCCTGCCTGCGAATATCAAGTTGGAAGGGAGCTGCTAAAGCAGTGATTCCCAAACTTTTTGAGATTTGGATACAGTGTCTGTGTAATACTTAATACACCCTAAAGTAGTGATGGGGAATTTGTCCCATTTCACGGAAAACGTAACATTTTCTGCGAAATTATCATCATCATCATTTATTTATATAGCGCTGTCAAGATATGCAGTGCTTTAATTTCGCAAAATGGCGAAAAATTCACGATTTGACATTCAGTCAAAGGGCGTCGATTATTTTGACGAGCGTCAATTTTGACACTCACGACAATTGTTATACGCACGTCTATTTTGGCCAAATGCATTGTCAATGGGTGTCCAAATAATTTTGACACGTGACAATGTTTATGAATTGTGAATTTTCACTGCAGTTTTGCGAATATATTTATCTGCGGCGAAATGTGGACATTCACGGCAAATTCGCACCTGCCGGATTTATTCGTCCATTACCTTAAAGCCTAGCCTGATTGTTAAAGTTTTGTGTTAAACACACATTTGCTTCCGTAGGTATTACTGGAATAATGGTAAAACTGCTAATATTGGGACAGGCTCAGGGTGACCTGTTGAAACTCCAAAAGGTTTGGAGACACTAGAAATTTGTAAATTAATATAGCTGGGCTACCCAAAAATCTAAAGCTTTCTCTATAGTTGGCAAGCAGTTAGCGCAGAGACAAGAACGTCAAAGTGGCATTGGAAGACTTTACTTTTTTTAGATATACAGGTAGGGGATCTGTTATCTGGAAACCCATTATCCAGAAAGCTCTGAATTACATAATGGCCATCTCCCATAGACTTCATTATAATCAAATAATCCAAATTTTTACAAATGATTAACTTTTTCACTGTAACAATAAATCAGTAGCTTGTACTTGATCCAAACTATGATATAATTAATCCTTATTGGCAAAAAAAAACAGCCCATTGGGTTTATTTTAATGTTTATATGATTTTCTAGTAGACCAGATATGAAGATCCCAACTGTAGAAAGATCCATTATCTGGAAAACCCATGGTCATGGACATTCTAGATAATGTATCCCATACCTGTATTAAAATCCAGAAAAACAGGAAAAATTACTTAGTATAGTTAGTCATTGAAGGGAAACAAACTGCCCTACTTATACAATTATCACTGTGTTGTCTATTGATTACATTAATATAACGAATATACTATACTCCTCAGTCTTGTTCCACTGTGCAAAATCCCAATGTCCCAGGAGAATAAAGACCAATATAAATTGATTGCTATAACTTAAGATTTCATTTATCTGTGGTACAGTGATTCTGAGCCAAGTATAGTAATAAAGTCCAAATTATCCTTAGTTCACAGCAGTGTAAAAACTGCTTTGATCCATATGAATAACGGTAAAATTTCTACTCAAAATCAATAAACTTGCCCCTCGATGAATAAAAAATGGACTGCAACAAAAAACAACTTTAAGGGGGTAATTTATGAAAGTTCGAATTTTACAGTTTTTGTAATATCCTGCATTGAGTTGAAGTGGGCACCTGGTGTTTCTGGGTTGTCTGACTTACCATTGCTATATGTGAGCAGACTGCTCTGGCCCTGGTTCATTCCCATTGCTTTACATGTAACTGCAATTAGGGCAGGGCTTTGTTCTGCTGTTATCTAGCTGCCCATCTGGTCCCATGTGTTCAGTATAAACCAATAGACTGCCTGTAAAGACCCCTACCCTGCACTGAATCATTGTCAATATAGGTTCTGTTTACTGGTTCCTGGGTGTGATTATTATTGTTGATATCTGTGTTTGAACCTCTGCCTGATTGGACTGCCTGTCCTGGCCTATGACCTCGACTACGCTTCTGTTTCTGATTTGGTACCATATTGTCTGATCCTTGTTATTGTCTGATCCTTTTTATTGTCCTGGCCTGTCCCTTGGCTATGGTTCTTGTCCTCCGTGCCTACCACGTGCGGAACTCTCCCCCCTTGTCCTCTCACACTTAAGACCTGGTGGCATCTGAGCAGCTGAGGGCTCCTCCCGAGGCCAAAGGCAGCTGCTACAGGCGAAAGACTGAACCTTGGCTGGGACCTTGGGGTTTGTTCTGGGTTTGGGATACCAATCGTTATAGTTTTTTAGTCCTTGAATGAACTCACAACTTGAATGATCTATAATTTAAGAAAAAACTTGAATGGGAAAGAAAGCCCCCCCCCCACAAAATCCTCAGAAATAAAACATCATGAAGGCTATTTACATCTTCCAGTGGTTCAAGGGACCTATACCATTGACTTCTACATGACCAACAGGGTTTAGTTTAACCTGAAAATAGATTTTTGACTCCAAAATAACATTGAAACCTAATTTTATGTGAAAACCACAACTTGACCCTTAATATATCTGCCCATAAATATCATAAAAGAAATAGTTTACATTCAATACATATAGAAAGTGCCCTACTGATTATCAAATGGTTTTGCCCATGTCCAGTCAAGGGCAGGCAGAAGGGTTATGAACCAGAAGTTAGCTATTATAAATCACCCAGGAATTCTCAGAAGATTAACCTATATTCGGGTATTGAACCCAGGTTACTGGCGTCCTTTTAACTTTAAATTTCATGCATAATGAAGTAATATACCAGTATGACGTGCCCCCGATGTTATTGTAATACACCCATGGGCACAGCGATGTTTAATGTTGATCGCTCTTAAATGGAACTCTCTTGACAGAAATAATATTTTAAAATACACAATAAATGTATAATAGCATAAAAGACATACCTATCTTTATTAAGTAACTTTAAGGAGATAATTTGTAAACTCAATGTTAAAATCTCAAATTCGAGTTTTTTTCACTAGAAAACTAAATTTTTTTAAAGAAAATAAAAACTTGTAGTTTTCAAGATTTAATAACCCCAATGCTGCAAAAATCCTGAATCAAAAAATCCACCATCTCAGACCGGTCAAGGTTCTATTAGTCAATGGAAGAGTCCACTAAAGTTGTCATGGTTTGAGCTGGGTTTAGCCCAAAAATCTGACTTTTTTTTAGGGCAAAAACTCAAATTCGGGAAAAAGCCTGAAAAATTTGAGTTTTTACTCTGTTTTATAGAGTTTTTCGGTGATCCAATTAAATAGTTTTTTATTAATTAATCAGCTAAAATTGGGCATGGGCGTTTGGTCAAAGTTTTTTTTTTTTTTAATAAAATATGAGATCAGATTTTAGTAAAAAAAACCCCTAAATGTCTGTCTATACATTTGAACACCAATAATTCGTGTCATGCCAATCCAACTATCATTTGTATTAAATGTCTGTTTTATAGACCTAGAAAATAGAAGGTGCCTTTTTACTTCAAATGACTAGTCTTAACACGAGTGTTTTTTGCTAAAAATGTCTTTGCAATGTGTATGCAGTAGGTTAACCTTTATCTGTAGTTTTCTAGAGCTTTTAACGTGCAAGAACATTTGCAATTCAATATACTGAAATATCTAATGATTATGATATATATACATTTCAATCTGTGACCTAGAATCCATAAACTGAAATGAATTCTGCAGGTTTACGCAAATGTGTCTCTTAACATTTCACTTGGAAAACCCATTTTAAAGAGCGCGTTCATGGTAGCAAAGGAATTGCACAGTTTGAATGGCCTTTTTGTCATACCTAATATGTGCTCTTTCATCTTTGCTGTGGTAATTTGATTCCTTATATATTCACATTTAATAACTTCCATTAGGATTTAACCCCATCACATAGGTTATGTATTATCAAAGAGGGATGTTATAATCAAAAAGTATCTTATTGTTTGTATTTATAACCCAAATATATTCCTGTTCCAGACACATGTTTTAAGTAGAAACACAGTTTCACAAATCTGCCCATAGTCATTATGCAAATAAATCACATACTAAAACTAGTTACTTTAAAGGTACATACATTGAGACACTTCTTGCTCCTTGGGTTCCCGCAAAGGCTTCATCAACATATGCAGAACACCCGTGTCTAAAGAAACGTGAATTTTTATAATGAGTGTCAGAAGTGATGGCACCCCATCAATGGAAACATTCAGTGCTACCTCAGCCAATGCGAGGTGAAGTGCAAGCATAGTTTTAACACATCGGCCAACCTCCTCATGGCTGCGTTTTGTGTTTGCACTTTGCAGACTGCAGCCCTTTAATGTCTAAAATCAACCTATTAATGTCTAAAATCAACCTATAGCAAATCAGATTGAAATAAAACACCATACGAATATATGCTACAGATTGGTTGCTCTGGATTACTAGAATTGTTGCACATGTTCATACAATACCATTTTAGCAGTTAGTGGATTCATTAAAATGGGAATCAAACTTTAAGAGTTTATAAGGAACTTAACATATCGCTTAAGTAATTATTACGAAAAAAGAAGCAAGTTCTGGCATGCAGTAATGGGTGACCACAATTATACTTGCACTCTGGGACATAACTGCATTATCATATGTGCAGGACACCGGACGTCTATTAACTCCATAGAAAGAATTGTACTTTGGCACAATAATAGATCTTTTAAAACAATGGGCAAAAATTCCAATAATGCAATTTTTTGTAGTGCCAAATGCATTGGAGTCAAATATACTACTAAACCAGTGTTGTTGGCTTTTTCAATGGACCGTTCTCTATTTGCTGCACAACACATTTGGGGGTTGAGTCAGATTTGTATTTCAGATTCACTGACTGGCCTATTCATCCCCTCTCTCGGGTGCTCAAGCACCTCTTTCAGCACTGGGGACTTGGACAACTATAAAACTCTCCCCAGCACCAAGTCCTCAAATTAGGTAGTAGACTGGACAGGACTGCAAGCCTCACCTAAAATTGTGTGCCCTAGCCCTGGGGATTTGTGGTTTTCCTACAAATCTGGCTCTGTTTGGGTGGGGTCTAAAAAGTAAGTGGAACTTATGGACAGACTGAGCATCATGAAAATCATATGGCCCACCGTCCTTTAGCTGGACAATCTTAATCTTTTGAGCTTTACCTTGGCCACTGGTTGAACTTGCAGATTTTTTCCTTCAATAAGGTAATATATCACTCAATAAGGTAATATATGAATATTTAACTATTAGCTATCCTCCGCTGTATACTGGCAAGATTTGATAAGTATGGCAAATAATGTGTTGTGAGCTGCCTGTACACAATATTTGGGGGAAACTAGCTACAGTCGGCAAGTAAGCAGAGGATCAGGAGCATAAAGACAGGGACACAGTGGCAAAAAAAAAAAAAAAAAGTGGTAAATATTTTTTAGGAAAATATAACAAGTGAGAATGGTCATTACAGACTCACCCGGTATAGGAGGACGTCCAGGTGCACTGCCTTGTACCTTCAGCTAAGGGACCAGATACAAACCGTAAGGCAAGCACTCAAAGGACCAGTCCTCCATGCAGACATGTAAAATAATTATTTCGTTTATTTTGCTCATGGCATAGCCTATTTATTTAGGAAAACCCTTCCAACAAGTCTCTGGCATACAGGAACACAATTCAGAAGCATTTTAACAGTATGCATTCAAATACCTTTTTCCACAATGGGATTCTCACCATACAGGTTGGTTTCCACACTCACTTTCTCACTAATCCCCTCCTGGGAAATCAGCTCACCAGCTTCAGGCCTGGCTCACCTTCTGGCAGCACTTCAATCACTTTAGACTCAATCACCTGGTCATGTCTCCCTCTGCTTCTTGCAGTGGCAAGCAGCCCATCAGTTCTGAACACAAACTGGTAACCTTCATGTTCTGTGCCCTGCTTAGCGAGACCTTCCTAACACTTAAATAGGATTAAATACTTTTCCACAGGCAAACTGGACCACTAGAATGGATTGCCTGTTCCTTCCAGAAAAGCATAGCTTCCAGGGCCAGACAGCAATATCCTTTAAGCAGATAAACCATTCCCTGTTAAGACACATCTCCCTTGCACCTTTTAACTCCTACAGGGGAAAAATTTAAGGCAAACTCACCTTTTTATACTTCTCTGTGGTCATTCTACCAGAGTGTACAGAAGGATACATATGGTGATTCTGGAGAGAACTGCTATTACTTATGAATAATTAATAACAAAATAATTGTGACAATTATATTGCATAGTTAAAGTTATGGAATATAGTGCATAAAATGAGTTAATAAAAAATGACATGATCCAGTAGTTTGAGCTCAGCTTTCTCTATTTTCTTTTATTCTTATAAATATGATATATTTAAACTGTGCTGGCATAAAAACTGCCTGAGCTTGATTTCTTTTTCTGGAACAATAAAAATAATAAAAAGGGGAAAAATCCTTGAATTGCCAGAAAATTGATTTTTACTTTACAGAAACACAGATGCCTAAATAATATGCTTCCATCCTATGTCAGAAGCTATTAATGCTTATTTGTCAATCTGCTTAAATTACAAGTGAAAAACATCCACTACATACAAATGAATTATTTGGAATTTGTTAAAGAATGAGACAAAGTGCATATTGGGAACATCAGTGAATTCTGAAATGGTTGAAAGGAAATGCTAATGCATTCATTTTTTCATAGAAGTGTAATCCAATTAAAACAACCAAATACAGTAGATTCAGTGGAAATGAAAAATAGAGAATGGAAAATAGAAACAGAGAGTGGAAGTCACCGTTAAACTGTAACAAAATAATTACAGAATATTTTTTTTTATATAATTATACTAAGAAAAATCTGGAATAAACGCATTTGAATTGAAGAAAATCGATTTGACAAAGGCTTTCAGTAGTTTTGAGGCATTCATCCAAAGAAGACAATGGGACACTGTCTATAAGCATATGTAAATATTATATAGTGAGTAGTGTGTCCCCTATACGTATGTTATAAGTCACCAATAAGTTTCATGATCATGTTAAGGCATGAGGTATTCTATAATAAAAAAAAAAACTAGGCATTTGTTCTTGGAATTAACCATGATGTCCAATTTAGGTTCACTATTATCCAAATTATGCCCTAACATTCCCTTGTGCTGTCATGCTATCTTCGGCCTTTTTGTTTATTTGACAAGGTTGTCTATGGAAGTTGGTAAGAAAGCTTTTGGTGTGCCTTTCCTAAAAAGACAGCTGCTTTTTAGGCAAGTTTAAGTCTATCTAGCAATGAATTCATAAATTGTTGGATATCTGTGTGTGGGGGTGTTGAAAAACAACATTTTAATATTTCCAAGAAATATTACAAATATTAATGGCCCAGTAAAAACTATTAATGTATGTACAAACAAATGCCAGCCAAACCTGTGCCACTGAACCAACTATAACCATGGCCAAAGTAGGGTAGTGAGTGTGAGCTTACTGTATATAGAAGAAGAGACGGTGAACTTTGGTTCTTCTGTCAGTTCTTTGTCTTAGTCATTTTATCTTTTTATGCTGCAGGCACCAAAGATCAGTTGTAATTTTTATGGAGCAGAAACTCCCAGCCTGAAAAATATTATGAACCATGCCTCATAAAATTAGTAGTGCTATAAAACCACAGCGATATATATTTGTTTTAGCTGGCAGAGCTGAGGTTAAATACAGCTAAAAGATAAATTGTTGTTAAAAACTACTAATAGCCAAAAACACGACATTGACTTAATGGGCAGAATTATCAACACAGGTGCTGTCTGCACCAATGCAGTTGACAAAAGCAACCAGTCAAATATTTGCATTATTATTATAGTTCACCTCAAATGTTACTTTTAGTGTGATATAGATGATGATATTCTAAGACAAGTTGTAATTGGTCTAACTTTTTGTTCACTACTCCCCATTTTGGAATTTTAGAATCAAGTTAGGGATTGTAATGGACCTGCTGGACACCGGTAAATAACCAGGTGTACCCCAGCCCTCTTGGGCCCTGCAGACCAAGACACATTCCCTGCTTGAAACTATGGGCATTCCCTTCCTTACTCCCCCTGATTTCGGACATAAGGGAGAAGTTCAAGGTACTTGGGAGTTACAACATCAGGTGTTCTGTATGGAGGACCTTACATCTGAGGCAGGGGTCCAATATACCCTAGAAATGGCAGACTGAAAGATGGATAGAAGAGGGTCTTCTAATCCTTAAAAAAGTTAGTTGATTTAAACTTACTCTGAGGGGTCTGAGCTCTTTTTCATTTTATATTGTTCCTTTTTGCTCTTTGAAGGTCAGTGTGTCAGCGACCCTTACAGTTTGTGCATTTCATGTGCTTAGTTAACCATTGGATTGATCACTCTCACTGAAGCCAAAAGCCTGATGACCATTAGAAAAAGAAAATGAATGTAAAGTGGTAGGTTAACTAGAGACACACCATGCAGAACTCTGTTGACTAGCGATGGGCGAATTTATTTGGCAAGTGCGAATTCACACCGAATTTCCGCGTTTCACCAGCGGCGATGGTTCAGACACTGGCAACAATTCAACGGACGCCCATTGACTTTAATCTGTGTCAAATGTAGATTTTGACACTGGTCAAATTGTCATCTGCATCAAAATTCGTGTTTCGTGGATTTTTCGCCCATATGGTAAATTTCGAGACTTTCATGGAGAAACAAAACGGGACAAATTTGCCCATCACTATTATTGATTATTATTGAATAAACATTTAAACAGATGTTCACAATTAAAGCTAGACACTTCAAAGAAAACTGTTGGAGAAAGTTTAAAGGGGAACTATCATCATAAAAATGTAATATCCATTTCATCTCATGAAAATAAGAACTTCCTAAATATAACCACATAAAAATCCTGTACTGTCTCTGAAATAATCGTTACTCTTCTGTATTACCGAAATCTGGTTTTGTTTTCATGATCCCCTTTTAAGCATATTGAGCCACGTTGTGACTATAGCTGCTATTTAGAAGCAAGAAGTGCAGTTTAGTACTATTGGCTTTATTCTCTTTGAGTTACAGTATACCACAATTTTGATTAGATTAAACTTAGGTTCAGGCTTGCAAGGCTTTCTTGCTGCTCTGGTAAGAAGTTTCCACATTGTTCATATGTGGCAATAGCTGCAGATAGCTCAATAAAACACCAGTACCCTCTGCTTCTACACTGTAACAGTTCATTGATAACATTGCATTCCTGTATTTTTGATGTATGCTTGAGGTTGAACAAACTTTCTTACTGTACCGATTTATACTATTGCTTTCTTAAAAACCTAAAGAGGCTTTTACCAAATCCCCCATCACTTTTGCCACTCTTGACGTGGTTCAAAAACAAAGGCCTGATTCAGAGGCTCATTTAAATATCTGTCAAGCAGCCTGGAAAATTCCATCAGCCAAGTACCACTTTGGGCCTTGGAAGTGGTCTGATTTACATCTGTATGGGTAAGGAAAAAAGGCCTGGCACACGGAGCAAGTTAAACCGGGGTCCTACCCCTGGTGTGTGTATTGCATCAAACAACGTTTCGGAGGGCGTTCCCCCTTCGTCAGGTGACGAAAACGTTATTTGATGCAATAAACACACCGGGGGTAGGACCCCGGTTTAACTTGCTCCGTGTGCCAGGCCTTTTTTCCTTACCTTGGTCCATTGGGAGTGCCGTCTCCCTTAGGTCTTGGGCACCAGCGTGAATCTACGAAGGGCCTGAGTGTGCGCGTGGTTTCTGTGTTACATCTGTATGGGACCATCTTGTTACCTGTCAATGACCCCCATCTTTTACATTTTGCAGTAGTTTAAAATTGTCTCTTTTTCTTATATCAAACCCAATGTTTTACTCCTGCCCCTAAGGACCTCGAAAAATTATGGCACTGGAAAAATAAAAAGAGAAAAAAAAACTAAAGAATTGGTTTGTGCTACAAAAATAAATCAGAAAATTAAAGTAATAAAACTCCAGCTTTTAGATGTTTGTTTCAGTAAACCAAAAGGAGCCATCTACATACTACTTTGAAGTCCCCCCCCCCCCAGTATTGGAAGCTGTTTGCTGTAACCTTAGCTTGCAGTAGCTTATAACTTTAAAAATTAATTGGATTATAATGATTAATCTTAGCTTCAGAGTTATACAAAAAAAGCATCCTAATTTGGGCATATCTTTTAATTCTACATAATATTTTTATAAAGTATGAGATAATCTTTATTCCTGTTTTTTGTGCTACGCATTGTTTGTACCTAATGTACAACCACATTTAAATACTTAGCATTATCTTGAATGCCTTGCATAAAGAATATCACTAACTGGTTTTGTGTTCAGATGAAATGCAAGTTATTTGTCCTCCATCAACTCTAGCATGAAAAGTATGTTCAAGGAGAAACCAGAATCTCAATGATGGCCATAAAAATAAATAACATAATCACAAAGATAATTCCATATACATTAAAAACATAAAGAGTTTAATTTGCCTTATGGTGCTCAATTAAGAAGGGAAACAGAATTCGCAGACTGTAAAGTCTAATCAGTTTATTGTCCTCTTGCATTTTTCAAGAACAGCTGGACATAATTAAATAATTTCATGAAAATGAAAACATTAAAAATACCTTCCTAATATTGCATTGTAGGTTTGTAGGCCAATTTGCCCTCAGAGCTGCCTTGATTCATAATGGCATGTACTCTATCATGTCATAAAGTGTTACATGGGCTGACACCCCAGTGTTCCCCATGTGTTGACTTGAATGCTAATATATCTAGCAGCAGTTGTGCACCATGGAAACCTTGAGGCATTCAAGTATGTGTATGGTATGGTGTATCTCTACACTAATCATCAACACCCTCAGAAACACTAGCCCTACCTTGAAGAAACATTGACTCATTAGACATGGCAATATTTTTTTTCCACTCCATATAAGACTGTTGGCTACCATAGCTTATTGGAGTCAAGGTTCAATGAGATTGCACTGTTTTGGGGGGTATTTTGAAACATTATTTAAACACAACCAGTTAATAATACAAGGAAAAGATCTAATTAATCCAACTGTACACCAGGAGAAAAGAAAAGAAGTATAATGACAATATTAAAGAACTAGATACAGAGAGATAAAACTGGAAGTGGTGGGGCGTGGCCGGATGGCGAAGGAGTAAGACGTGTCTGTGTGGAGCTCCGTTTTGCCGAGTGTTAGCAAACTGATCCTGCATGCTACATCGAGATGGGGAAGCATGGTAAAGTGACTGCATCTTTGGGCTCTACTAAACCTAAAGAACCAGCGCTCACTAGCGGCATTAAACAGTTTTTTCCGCGGTCTCAAGAGCCAGCCGAACAACAGGTGGAAAACAATATGGCGGACGCACCCATTGAGAGTCTGGATAACTGCGCAACGCCTGACGATGCGTCTGAGGTAAGCGGGAACCTGGAAGGGATCCTAGCCATACTAGCTCAACTGCCACAGAAATCCGACTTACAGAACTGGGGCACTGATCTTAAGAACACGATATTTTCTGAGACGGCAGCTCTCAAGCAGGATATAGTTTTAATTCAAGACTTGCTTGATGAGTTAGAAGACAGACTGACTAAGATGGGCTCTGACACCACTGCTAACACTAAAGCTATCCTCAAACATGACCAGGCCATATTAGATCTGAGAAGGCACACGGAGGATTTAGAGAACAGGAGTAGGAGAGGTAATATTCGCATACGCGGTGTTCCTGAAAATATACCCAACGGGGAACTTCGGGAATTGGCCACGAAACTGTTTTCTGAGGTATTGAATGATGCAGATAAGCCAGATATAGCGATTGAACGCATACATAGAGTTGGAGTACAAAGGGGAACTAACCCGAGAGACGTTCTTTGTTGTTTGGCACGTTTCGAACTTAAGGAAAGGATTTTACAAAAAGCAAGGGATGCAGATGGCATTCACTTTGAAGAAAATACCATTCATTTATACCAAGATTTAGCCGCATCCACCATTACTCAAAGGCGCCTCCTAAAACCAATTACATCTTCTTTAAGGGAACGTGGCATTTCTTATAAGTGGGGCTTCCCCTTTGCCCTCTTGGCGCACAACGGAGGCAAAATATTTGCTCTTCGCTATCCAGTAGATGCTGCCTTATTTTGTCAACAGCTGGACATTCCTCTTGCGGATGTTTCGGAACGGCATAACTATATTTTAGGTCCTTCTGATGATGACCCATTGGCTATGGCTTCAGACGGTCTGTCTACTCCTTCTCGACTGAGAGAGCGCACCCCTTCCAGGCAATGGCGCAAACGATTCAATACTCAATCTCCTGCACGGCTACCAAGCACTCCCATCACTAAACGGCAATCGTAACTGCTGAATTTACAATTATATTTTGGGTTTTTGCTAGCTTATACTTTTGATTGTTAATGTCTTGTTTTTAGTCAGATAAGTCATGTCTATTACTGTTGTGGTTTTTGCATGTCGTTTCTGCTGGGACACATGGAGCACATCCCTGGGCCCTTTGTCTGTTTCTATTTTCATCTTTCTCTCCCTCTCCCCCCCCCTTCCCCCCTTTTTTTTTTTTTTTTCTTTTCTTTCCCTACTGCTTTCTCCTCTCTACCCCTCTATTTCCTCCCTTCTCCTCCCCGCACTCCCTCTTTATCTTTTGCATTCTCCCCTCTACGGGCCTTCAGGTTGTGCCCCTGTAAAATTACAAATTTTTCTACTGTGCCTCAGCACCCCACTCATGAGTTGTTGATTTAGCTTCAAACGCAAATTGACTTTCTGATTTGAATATTATGGCTGATTTTAGCAGAAGGGTTTTATAATGACTTGCTGACAGATTGCTTATGTTATTAAACCCTCTATGTTTGCATCTCCCCATTTATTCTTACTTTTAATTTTTAGCGGCAGGATCCAGTTACTCATATGCATGATACTCTACTTTAGTTATGGTATTTTTGAATTATAGTTCTACTCCTACACCTCTGACACCCCCCAAGGAGGTAACTCCATATACCACACGTACTGTCCGAAAAGGCAGACCCTAGGGTCTCCCTGTGGTTATTTTTTCATTTTGTATTATAGTTTCCATTTGGAATTTTTTCTCCTTATTGGAGATAGTTATTTAATCCCTATCCAGGCTTATAGGTTATACTATAATGGTTCCTAGCACTTCTACGTCCATCCCCTCGAAACATAAACAGACACTGAATCTTTATACGATTAATACTAATGGGCTTAATTCGCCTTGGAAAAGGAAGGCATTGTTACAAGAGATGAAAGCTAAAAATGTTCACGTTGCATTGTTACAGGAAACACATTTTAAGGCGAATCACGTGCCAAAGTGGTACGACTCCCGTTTTTCTCAAATCGTTCACAGCACTCCACAGGCCACTAAAGTTAGAGGCACTGCGATTGTGTTGGCAAATAACTTAGAATTTTAAATTGTGGGTACTGAGTCGGATACATTAGGTAACTACACCTTTGTTAAAGGGATCATCCATTCTCACAAATATACCTTTGCCTCCATTTACCTGCCGAATAAGGAGCAAAGCATTACTATGGAGCGTGTCTACACCAGGCTTTTGGGTTTTGCAGAAGGCACTTTATTTATAGGTGGGGATTTAAATACCCCGTTGGACCCTGGAATTGACTGCTCTTCAGGTAAATCCTCTCTACCATTCAAACAAATTAAAAAACTCAAGACTCAATTGCATTCTCTACGAGTGGTGGATGGATGGAGAGTAGTCAACCCAACGGTTAAAGACTACACACACTATTCTCACAGCCAAAATACTCAGTCGGATTGACTATATTCTGCTTTCTCATGACTCTTTAGATAGTATCATTCACACGGACATAGGTCCGATTGCATGGTCTGACCATGCTTTTGTGTTTTTAAGTATTTCACTATCCACCTCTAATACAAAGCAATTCTCATGGAAATTGAACGGTAGCCTTCTGCAGAATCCAGAGGTGTTAAAAAGTTTAACCACAAACACGACAGAATATTTTCAACTAAATGTTAACACGGCCTCTAATGCTATTTTGGAATGGGAAGCATATAAATGCTATATAAGGGGTATCCTGATACAATTTGGCGCAAGACTAAAACGTGATAAAACTAAAAAGAAACTAGAATTAATACAGAAACTTCAGCTAATTGATACAGCCCATAAAGCCTCACAGTCGCCTCAATTACTGACTGAACTGACGCAGGTTAGATTAGAACTTAAGGCATTAATACAAACAGAGACAGACCGTGCGGCTTTTGCTCTTCGCAAATTATATTATGATCATGGTAATAAGTGCAGCCGCTTGTTAGCTAGGGCTCTTAAAGCTAAAGAACACAAAAATCATATTTTCCATTTGAAAGACCCCAAAGGTTATTTACACAATTCACCTAAGGGGATTCATAAAGTTTTGGTGGACTTTTATCGAGATTTATATAATATTCGTGACACGCATCTCGGCCCCTCCCCTCAATCTAACGCTGCTCCAGTTGATCCTTATGTAGATTATTTAGAGTCTTCTAACATGTCACAAGGGGATCCTGATTGGCTACAATCTATAGAAAATGATATCACAGTATTAGAATTGGAGCGAGCTATCAAGGATACTCCCGCAGGGAAATGTCCAGGGCCTGATGGATTTTCGATGTCTTTTTACAAAATTTTCCTGCCCCATATAGTCCTTCCGCTTACTAGAGCATATAATGCGATTAGCAAGGGACATCTCTGGTCTCCCACTTTGCTACAGGCACATATTAGTCTTATACTTAAAAAAGGAAAGGATCCTGCTTCCCCCACCAGTTACAGGCCGATTTCTTTAATTAATAATGATGTCAAATTAATGTCCAAAATCATTGCAACACGTCTCAAACCTGGTTTAGCTCAACTGATCCACTTGGATCAATCGGGGTTTCTCCCTCTCAGGGAAGCAAGAGATAATTTGAACAGAATTGGTAATATTATTGCTTTGGCTGCGAGGCATCGAGTCCCCTTCTTTCTCCTGTCCACTGATGCCGAAAAGGCGTTTGACAGGGTAAGATGGGACTATATGTTCCACTGTCTTCGGTATATAGGCATGGGCCCGAATGTTATGAAGTGGATCACGTCCCTGTACACTGAGTTGTCTGCTAAAATCAAGATAAATAACTCTCGGAGTCTGTCTCACTTCATAATGGTACCAGACAGGGGTGCCCATTATCGCCACTTCTGTTCATATTGTCTTTGGAGCCTCTATTGTGTAAAATAAGAACTAATCTTAATATCCATGGTGTTTCCGATGGCAAGGTACAACACAAAATATGTGCATACGCAGATGACTTGTTATTCACGCTTACACAACCTATTGTTACGCTGCCTAATTTGTTACTTGAAATAAAAGACTTTAGCAGGTTAAGTAATTTTAAAATAAATTATGATAAGTCAAGCGCACTTAACATCAGCTTACCACATACAACTTTCATGGCGCTTAGGGATCAGTTTCCCTTCAAATGGGCAAAAGATAAACTTTTGTATTTGGGTATCCACTTGATTCCGAATTTTACAGATTGGGCTCGTATTAATTATCTTTTTTTGTTGCAGACTATCAAGAGTGACTTGAGTGATTGGTCTGGCAAGGCGTTGTCATGGTTTGGCAGAGTTAATACAGTAAAAATGAATATTTTGCCACGCTTGTTATATGTGTTTCAGGCCCTTCCGATGAAACCTCCACTCGATTTCTTCAAACTTTTGAACTCCTTGATCCGGAACTTTGTGTGGAATAACAAAAGCCCTCGGATTAAATTCGACATTCTCACGCGTCCTAAAACTAAAGGGGGTACTGGTTTACCAGACTTCAGCAAATATCATCAAGCAAGTGTTTTGCTAAGGATTTTGGATTGGACTTATCATGGCCGCTCTAAAGCTTGGGTCTCTATAGAACAGACCTTTTCAGCTCAGCCTCTGCAACTTCTTCCTTGGCTTTCTCCGAAGCATCGAAACACTGATTTACAACATCACCTTTCTACTTATGCCCTCAATGTTTGGGATATGCTTAAGACAAGGAATGGTCTTATGTCGGCAAAATCCTTGCTGACCCCTCTTACGCATAATGCTGACTTTCCTCCTGGTGTGACTAAGGGCTATCTATCTCTTTGGCAACAAGGCACAATAACACAAATTTTCCATTTATGCCCCAAGGGAATTTTACCTCATTGGGTGCAACTCAAAGAGTTATTACATCTACCTGCATCAGAACTCTTCCGCTACCAACAGTTGGTCGAGTTTTATTCGCCCTAAGCTCCCGCAGCCCTTGGGCACTTCTATTTATACAACATTTGAATCCCTGTGTTGTCAAGCAGCTCCGGTCAGACGTAGCATCTCATCTATTTACCGGATAATTCTGACAGGTACTGATGAGCGACTGCCTCCACAACTGCATCTTGCTAAATGGGGCCACGACCTTAACCATCCGTTCTCTGAGCAGGAACAAGAAGAGATGATTCTCAAATCCTGTATTGGTCCTAGGAGTTGCCGCATCTTGGAAAGCAATTACAAGATCCTGACGAGATGGTACAATACCCCTACTAAAATCTTCCCGGGGGTCTCGGACATTTGCTGGCGCTGTGGACTTGGTCGGGGCACATTGCTCCATATTTTATGGGACTGTACAGAAATTCAGAAATATTGGACGCTGCTTCTGTCTGTATGCAAGGATCAGCTACATCTAGTGATCGAGATGACGGCGGCAGCGGTATTGCTACACCACAATGACATTTCAACATCCCTTTACAATAAATCCTTGGTTAAATATGCATTGAATGCTGCAAAAATCCTGATTCCACGTAATTGGAAATCCACTTTGGTGCCTACTATCTCTGAATGGTGGACGGAAATGGAGGAGATTCGAAAGTTTGAAGAGATCCATGCAGTAACCCAAACAGCTATTCGGAAACACTGGGCCACTTGGCTGCCGTGGACTCACTATTTGGAAGGGGCTAGACCCGGTCGCTTAGTTGGCTGCTCTCTGCCAGACCATGACAGGGCCACCTCTTAGTTCAATTCATGTCTGCTATTATTTGCATTTGTTTGCCTTTTTTGGTACTTAGTTTTGCCTAAACTGTATTTATATTGTCACACTGCTTCCTTTCTATTGTGATTCATTGTTTTTTCAGAGTGTATTAGTAAGCCTGGACTGTTCTCCCCCCTTTCTCCCCTTTTCTTACCCCCCTTTATATGTTCTCTGATCAGATTGCACTATACTAAGATTGTATACTTCTGGCAGCGTACCGAAGATAGATCTGTTTGTTTTATGAAAAGATACATTGCTTAGCCTACTTTTAGGATTTTTTGTTTTTCTGCAAGTCTTGATAACTTTAGTAGCAACGAAAGTAATGTGTTTTTGAAATGTTGACTTTTTGGCTATGTCTTTAATGGCTATGTGCAATTGCTGTAATGTTTCTTTTTTGCTTGACAAAAAATAAAGATTTAAAAAAAAAAAAAAAACTGGAAGTGGTGTATTAGCCAAAGCAAATAATAATAAAATAAAATTTGATATTTTATGGGTAATATGAGAAACAGATTCAGTCATGACAACAGGCATTTTATGGCATGATATTATAATTTATGGTCTGTCTACATGAACTTATGTTTTAAGTGACCTGAGGGCAATTTCTGTGACAATTTGCATGGATTTGGAATTGATTATCTCTTATATATAAAACACTGGCATATTGCAAATGACAGAGATTTCATTTATATCCAGCCCTGTCGCAGTGGAGCTTGTAATCCAAGCTCTTATCACTTTCATACGCAATGATCATTTTTGGAGCCAATTCATTATGCTGTATGTTTTTGGAATGTGGGACAAAACCCAGATAAATAGGTGGTGATCATAAAACCCATAAACTCCTTGCAATTATGTTGACAGGAATAGAACTCTCATTGATCCACAATGGATCATTCTACTTTGTTCTAATTGAGTTGCAACTAAACTGTAGCAGATTCACATATCTCTCTACAGGATATTTTCTTATATTCAACAGCAATATTAATTTTTTCAGGTTAGTTGGACAGAAGAAATCAATAAACGGTATGGAAATGTCATACAGTATTATTCAAGCCTTATGTGTTACAAAATTCCATGTCATCCTTTCAATTCTATGTATTTGTTATTTTGCAACACTACACCATTAAATATGTAAAATATTAGCAATGAAGTCTTCTTAACCAGTTTTTGTTGATTAAATCTAATTTACATTAATTTTGCAGTTCTTTCAAATGTCCACAGTTTAGACCATTCTTTGCTGGTAACATGGTGAAGTTGAAAACCGTAAAGCACACATAGACGGCACACATACACAAGATTAAGGTTTTAAATTACAATTTGACATGAAGCAAGTTTCCCTGAAAGATAACTGCACAAATCATAGCTGAAGTCAACATTTAATACAAAAAGAGAGAGAGAGCAGCGCTGTCTATTTCTGAAGTCAAAAGGCAAATAGCTTAAAATAAATTATACTCAGCACTTGAAAGGAAATGATAGTCATTATCTTAGCTTATGAATAGTGTTTGCTTACCATATACAATATCATTTTTGCAGAGTAGAGTTTTGTGCACATATTGAGAAACAAAGAAATCAAGCTGCACATGGAAATTCAGTATTTTATAAAAATGTTTTATGCTGAAAGAACGTTTTCTTTCTACTTCTACAACTAACCCGCTCATAGCAGAGTAAACAAATTTTTATTGTATAACTAATTGGTACAGCACATGAGACAGACAATTGCCAAAGGCCAATAATAGATATATATAAATGTTGGTGCAGCCTTTTTACTCACTACACTTTCACCAAATGTATAATCTGTGGCTCCCAAATAAACCGACCATATTGCCAGTGCAAAAGACTGCATGTTCCAGTCATTTATTTGATGCATTCTGTGCATTTACTTGCATGGTAAAAAGCAGCATAGGTAAAGCAGTTGAATAGGACATGCAAAGGGTTAAATATCTTCACAGACAAAAATAAACCAACTCTCCATGCAGCCAAAATATTATGGAAAATGGTACAATTATGGCTTGCTTGAATTTCTACAGCAATCGCAATTTAATGACATGACACACATAATTAAAATGTAATGGCATGCAAAGGGTTAAATATTTCCACAGACTACAATAAAGCAGCTCTTTCAGGAGCCAAACTATTATGTAAAATGGTAAAATTATGGCTTCCTTGAATTTTTACAGCACTCACACTTTAATGGCATGGCACACAAAATGCTAATTGTATGTCATGCAAAGGGTTAAATATCTTCACATACTACAAAAAACAGCTCTCCCTGCTGCCTTTAAAACAATAAAACAATGGTCTTTATTTGTTATGTGCTTTCCAAAAGTATTCAGACCTTTCACAAGTTTATTTTACTGAAAAACAAAGCATGCATTGAAATATTGCTTCCAAAAATTGTTTTATTAAATAGTACAGGTATGGAATTGGTTATCCGGAAACCCGTTATCCAGAAAGAATTTTTGATAAAACTTGATTTTATGTTATTTTTTTTTTTTTTTAGTATCTATGCTGTTTTTTTTAAAATTTTTACAGCAATTGTATCTTTCTCTTGGGATAATGTCAATTTAAAAAAAAATCTTGCCACCTAAAATCTGCTGAGATGTTTATCTTTGATAATGCTCATAGACACCTATGTATTTCAATGCGTTTTGCAGATATGTGCAATTTCGGAAATTGGAAGTGAAACTGGACAGATTTACCAATCAAAAGAAGCTTGTGAAATACAGTTCCCCAACTGTATTGAAGAACAGTGCTTTGACTCGGTCATAGTACATTCACTTTTTTGTCTAGCAACTTGGGTCAAATGTGCCTGAAAATATTTTTTGAGTTTCGGTGAAATGAAATAAAACCATGACGGAACAGCATTTCAGCATAAGCTTTGTTATACAGTAACATGAGAGAATTGGTCAAAGGTCTGATTATTTTGGCAACACAATGTGCAAGGATTTTACATAGAATAGCTACAAGTTCAAGTTCATTTGAATTCACTGTCAAAATAGTTCAGATACATTCCTGAGATTAGATAATTAAGTCTTGTTATACTGTGTTGGTTTAAAGGACCAATCTGTGATATTTTGTTGGCATACTGGCTGTTAAATAATACATGTTGTTCCAGCCTAACACATGTCTGAGCTTTTTAAATTCCATAAGAAATGAATCTGCACACAATGATCACTGCAACCTTGGGAATAAATTGCAATTCTTTTCTCAATTGCTACTTGTCTAAGTCGAATTAGCTCTTCATGGAAAATGTATTTATTGGTAAATGTAAATGTTACATAAGTGCAAGTTTTCACATTATAGTGATTACAATGTACTAACTAGGAGAACATTGTTTGTAAAATAAATGCCTCTGTCTATTGTTTGCAATTATTTGTGGCTTACACATACAACTGTTGAACTAAGGAAAGAATGTTTTTTTTTCTTTTATTTAAAAGTGCCTTAAAATAATTACATTTAGATTATCATGTTAAATATACAGATATAACTGTGAGTACACCCTTAAGGAGCGTACATTAATGAAGGGACAGGGCCATAACAGGGCTAGGAAAGTAGATCTTGAAGTTTTAGGTAGCAAGGGGTTGTAGGGAATGTAGTTCAGCAGGGGATAGGCTAGAGGGCACAGGAGGGTGAGAAGATTGTAGATTAGTAAGGGATCAGCGACATTTTACCTTTGCAGCCCTCATCATCCACCCCCTTCCCAGAAAGTGCTTGTAAGTCACAGCAAAAGCAAAAATGATTTTGATGGTACACATTTTACGAAGAGCTAAAGACTCCATGGAATCCTGAAATTAGTAATGAGATTTGGTGATGTTTCAAACTGAATCCAGTATTCTGCATACTTGCAGTTTTGCATAGTTGAGCTGAGTGCCCATTTGTATGATTTGATGCACATGCGTCTATTGATGCAGGTAAACCCTGCAGCTGCTGCCATCTCCAAAGGTGGTGGTAGCTCCAGGGTTCCCACAGAGGTCTGTGTTAATTGACGCAGCAAACATGCACCTAAAGAATTGGAAGTGATGTCAACCAACTAATAACTAATATACCTTTTATGGGCTTACTTTCCTAGTTCTGTAAGTTGATAAAGCCACACCTCTCACTTTTCCTATAATGTTCCTGCCTTACATAGTTACATAGTTACATAGTTAAATTGGGTTGAAAAAAGACAAAGTCCATAAAGTTCAACCTCTCCAAATGAAAACCCAGCATCCATATACACACCCCTCCCTACTTTTAATTAAATTCTATATACCCATACCTATATTAACTATAGAGCTTAGTATCACAATAGACTTTGATATTATGTCTGTCCAAAAAATCGTCCAACAAAATCTTTGCAAACACGGAGCACCAGAGAGTTAAAAACATCCATTTATTAGAAATGCATTTAAAATATAAGAACAGAGCGTAGTGAGCTCAAAAATCATCCAAGCCATTCTTAAAGGCATTAACTGAATCAGCCATCACAACATCACCCAGCAGTGCATTCCACAACCTCACTGTCCTGACTGTGAAGAACCCCCTACGTTGCTTCAAATGAAAGTTCTTTTCTTCTAGTCTAAAGGGGTGGCCTCTGGTACGGAGGTCCACTTTATGGGTAAAAAGGTCCCTGCTATTTGTCTATAATGTCCTCTAGTACTTGTAAAGTGTAATCATGTCCCCTCGCAAGCGCCTTTTTTCCAGAGAAAAAAACCCAACCTTGACAGTCTACCCTCATAATTTAAGCCCCCCTAGATCCTTCTCATTTAAGGAAATTTCCAACACACTGCCATTTAGTGTATAACTTGCATTTATATTATTTTTGCCAAAGTGCATAACCTTGCATTTATCAACATTGAACCTCATTTTCCAGTTTGCTGCCCAGTTTTCCAATTTAGACAAATCACTCTGCAAAGTGGCAGTATCCTGCATGGAACCTATAGTTCTGCACAATTTAGTATCATCTGCAAAAATAGAAACAGTACTTTCAATGGCCACCTCCAGGTCATTAATAAACAAGTTGAAAAGCAAGGGACCTAGTACAGAGCCCTGCGGTACTCCACTTACAACACTGGTCCAATTAGAAAATGTTCCATTTACCACCACTCTTTGTAGTCTATCTTTTAGCCAGTTCTCTATCCAGGTACAAATACTGTGTTCCAGGCCAACATTCCTTAATTTAACCAGTAACCTTTTGTGTGTTACTGTATAATATGCTTTAGCAAAGTCTAAGTAAATCACATCCACTGCCATCCCAGAGTCGAGGTCTCTACTTACCTTCTCATAAAAAGAAATTAAGTTAGTCTGGCAAGATCTATTACGTATAAAACCATGCTGGCACAAATTCATAGTATTATGATTTGCTATGAAGTCCAGTATCTTATCCTTTATTAACCCTTCGAAAAGCTTTCCTACCACTGACTTCATACATACTGGCCTATAGTTTTGAGGCTGAGAACGGGATCCTTTTTTGAATAGAGGCACCACATTGGTAATTCCCCAGTCTCTCTGCACTATGCCAGATCTCAATGAATCCTGAAAAATTAAGTAAAGAGGTTTGGCAATCATAGAGCTAATCTCGCTAATTACCCTGGGATGAATACCATCTGGCCCCGGACCTTTGTTAATCTTAACATGTTCTAGTCTCTTTTGAATTTCTTCATGTGTGAACCATGCATCATTAGTTGTATTACTAGAATTGGGACTGTTAAGAAGGAAACCTTCACTTACTGGTTCCTCATTTGTGTAGACAGATGAAAAATATGAGTTCAGAATCTGCGCTTTTATTTTGTTTTCATCAACCAGCTGACCCCCCTCTGATAGTAAGGGTCCCACCCCTTCCTGCTTCATTTTTTTTACTATTAACATATTTAAAAAATAATTTTGGATTTTTTTTTTACTGCTTGCTGCAATATCCTTTTCTATAGCAATTTTAGCTTGCCTTATAGCTTTTTTTGCATGATTTATTGGCCTCCTTGTACCTTATAAATGTTTCGGCTGTACCAGCTAACTTGAAAGCCTTAAAAGCACGTCTTTTCTTACCCACCTCAACACCAACGCTTCTATTGAACCAAAAATGTTTTGCCTTGCAACGATGTTCCTTGCTTACAAGTGGAATATACTGACAATTATATTTATGAAGCAGCATTTTAAAGACTTCCCATTTTTTCTGTGTTTAACCCTGTGAAAAGCATTTCCCACTTAATATGTTGCAGAGATGCCCTTATACTGTCAAAGTTTGCACGTCTGAAATTTTGTGTTTTAGTTACTCCCTTATAGAATTGTTTCTTCAACAGAATCTCAAAGGAGACCATGTTATGATCACTATTCCCTAAATGCTCACCCACACAAATGTTAGAGATGAGTTCAGTATTGTTAGTTATTACAAAGTCCAAAAGAGAGTTATTCCTAGTAGGTTCTTGGACGAGCTGGAATAAAAAGTTGTCATTCAGCATATTTAAAAACCTACTAGCTTTTTCTGTCTTAGCAACCCCATTACCCCAGTCAATGTCTGGATAATTGAAGTCACCCATAGCAACAACTTGACCCAGCTGTGAAGCCGCTTTTATCTGCAAGAGTAGCTGGGCTTCATACTCGACACCTATACGAGGTGGTTTATAGCATACACCAATGATAATTCTTTTTGTTACCTTTTGCCCAGTCAAAATCTCTACCCAGAGTGATTATACACCCTCACCAGTGCCAGCTATTGTTATTTCTTTAGCACATGGCTTTAATTCAGGATTTACATACAAACACACTCCTCCACCCTTTTTAATCCCTCTTTCCCTCCTAAAAAGGGTGTAACCATTTAAATTCACAATCCAGTCACATGTTTCATCCCACCAGGTCTCAGTGATACCAATTATATCATAATTTTTAGAGCATGCAATTAATTCTAGGTCTCCCATTTTACCTGACAGACTCCGTGCATTTGCCAGCATACAGCGGAGGTTACTACTTTTGCTTTTGAAATTTGCATTACTTAGTGGAGAATTATATATTAAGTTAGTATTATTCTGTTTTCCTTGTAACAGAGGGACCTCCTTAGCTGGTAAACTGTATGCCCCCCTCACTCCTCCCCATGACCCCTTACTAACCCCACTGCCCCATCTACCCTAGCTTACCCATAATGCTTTCTCACCCAACCCCCCCTCCCCCTTGCCTAGTTTAAACACTCCTCCAACCTCTTAGCCATTCTTTCCCCTAGCACCGTGGACCCCCTTCCATTGAGGTGCAAACCGTCACGACTGTATAGGTTGTACTCCAACGAAAAATCAGCCCAGTGCTCTAGGAACCCAAACCCTTCCTTCCTACACCAAGACTTGAGCCACGCATTTAGCTCTCTAAACTCCCGCTGTTTTCCTAAACTTGCACGTGGCACGGGCAAAATTTCAGAAAAGATGACATTGGAAGACCTTTCCTTGATCTTAGAGCCTAGATCCCTGAAATCATTCTTTAAGGTCTTCCATCAACCATTTATTTTGTCATTAGTACCGATATGCACTAAGACAGCTGGGTCATGCCCAGCCCAACCCAATAATTTGTCTATCCGATCAACCACATGCCGAACCCTGGCACCAGGTAGACAGCAAACTGATCGGTTGTAGCGATCCGGACAACAAATTACCCTATCCACTTTCCTAATAATTGAGTCCCCTACAAACACAATCTTCTTAGGCCTGACTCTACTCTCCTCCCCATCACTACTAGAGAAACTAGTCTCCCGGCTGTTCGAGAGATCAGCTCCATCTAGAATTGCCAATCCAGCCCATTTCTTCACACAATCTGGCAAATTTGTTGCGATGTATAATCTCCGGATCAGCCTCCATTTTCCTTTTGCCCACCTTAGATTTTCTTACTGTCACCCAACTAGATGCCTCAACATTCTGCTGCTGTTCTGTTCCCCCCAAACTATCTGGCCCCGCTAGGTCCTGCTCATTGAGCAAAAGACTCCTTTCAAGATTGTCAATTGACTGCAGTGTTGCAATTTGTTGCTCTAGTGCTCTAACTTGAGCCTCCAAAGTGGCAATTTGCTCACAACCACCACAGAGGTAAACATTTTGGATCTCTTGTTCCAAATCTGCATACATATGGCAGACTGTGCAATCTTGCTAGCACTCATTATCCGAGTTACAGATCAAAACAGGAAGAAATAAAAATAAATAAATAAAATAAAAATTAGAACAAACTTTTGACCTAGTTTGAACTTCCTTTAGTTTTCAACTCCGGTGTTTATAACTCCACTTACAGATCCCCCACTTAACTCCGGTGTTTATAACTCCACTTACAGATCCACCACTTAACGAGCAAACACTTAAGAGAAGCTGACACTAGAGCAAGCTCCACTGGAGTCCCAGGGGTTCTATTTATACAGTCTGTTCAGGTGAAACTAATCAAACCCCACCCCCTCAAATGGAGGGAAAACTAACTGCAATGTAAAGCAGGTTGTGATAAACTTGCTGTAAGAACACTAGCACACCAAACTTTGCTGTTTAGCAGCCAAGACAGAATAAAAACCTTTAAAAAATAAACCTTAATATAAAATAGCAGTTGGTGGTGCATATCTCTCTAGACCAGTGCTGTCCAACTTCTATGGTACCGAGGGCCGGAATTTTTCCAATCTACATTGTGGAGGGCCGATAACGGAAGCCAGTGTTAGCCACTCCCTGTTTTTAGACCACACCCACTTTAAACCACACCCATGTTACCGCAAGACCATGTCCACATTAATAGCACACCAAAAAAACAAATGGTTGGTGCTCACTGCAGGGATCAGGGCTGGAACTAGGGGTAGGCAGAGTAGGCGGCTGTCTAGGGCGCCATCATTGAGGGGCGCACTTTTTTCAAGCGTTTATTTAATAATTTGTTTCAGTAATCATGGTCACCTAGTTGGGTGTAATCCATCTCCTTCCCCTTCTCCCTCTTGCCGGCAAGTAATAGCTCCTTCTGTGCGGTGCACTGCGATGTGCGTCAATGATGTCACTGATGTGATGACAGAGAGAGGCAGAGAGCTGGCGGCCTGCTTGGTGTGGCTCGCGCTTGCTGCTCTCAGCCTTGCACAGTTGCATTGAACTGAAGACATTCTTTCTATTACTGTGAAAGTTCGAAGCTTCCTGCTGGCACAGCCAGGTACAGATTTGGGGGCCATATGTTTGCTGTTGCTGCTGGGTGCTGGCACAAGTACATAAATACTTGGGGGCAATATGATCAGATTTATTTTTGTCTGCTGCTGACACAGGTAAAGATTGGGGGCAATATGATGGCTGCAGGAGGGCTGTATGATGGATGGCTGCTGAGCTTGCTTGCACAGGTACAGGGGGCAGTAATATAAATGAAAACATTTTGTACACTTTCTTGCTCTCTTTATTTCAAAACCATCATGGTAAAGAGGGAAATGGTAATGCAGGACAGGGGGCGCTGATTGAAGCTCTTGCCTAGGGTGCCAAACTACATTGTGCCTGCCTTGGCAAGGATGTCACCCATATGTGAAAACAGCTAAGTCATATTTAGACATACCCATAACTCCTCCCCTGTGTATAATACAGTACCCCAGCATATGATTAAACACCTTAGGGGCCACTAACAATAATTTTCAAATGCTAACAAACCCCCAGAACAAATACCAAAGTATGACACACACAGGGAGCATATGGAAGACAGAACAGAGCAGGAGACAGGAATCAGGACCAGTCTAATATGTACTACATACAGTGACACAGTGCTGGTGCTCCATTAGCATTTTGAATAAAGTGTGAACAGGTGAACAATGTGGGCAGTTTCAGTCTGGGTCTCAGGTGTGAACAGTACAGGGCTTTAGGGGAGTGAACAATAGAGGTGTCACAAGTTTGAACAATGCAGGGGGCATCACAGGTGTGAATAATGCAGGGGATTAGTCTGAATTTGATGTTTAGACCATGCAGGGTCCAGTTACTCTCTGTAGTGATACCTTTTAAAGTTTACATATGGTAAACAGGCACAGCAGGCAGATTTTAATATGGAGGGCCACATGAGGGGGGGTCGGCCCGAGGGCCGCCAGTTGGACAGCCCTGCTCTAGACAGTAGCTTTCTTTCCTAGCTCACTGAAAGTACTGATTCTAGCCCAAACAGAATCGAATAACATAGTTGACTTTGACACACATCCTGTATGTAGAGAGAGAGAGGATTTCTGGTGATTTTAAAAGAGTGAGATATAATACATCTGAGCAAAAGGAGCATCTTCAAAAGGCTATGTTACACCCAACTCATTCAAATTCAGATTCCTTACTACTGTATGACAAGAAAATGAAAAGGGACAGAGACTGCGAGGGGAAGAGTAGCTTAATTATTTCAGAAATGGGTTAGAGTTTTTAATTGATTATATTTGAAAAATGTTTTATTTCAGTAAGAACTTTTGGAAGCACCAGTACAGCAGTACAAGGGACCTCTGGGTGACAAAATGATTTGGCAACCCATAAAAATGATACAGGTATAGGATCTACTAACCAGAATGCCTGTGACCTTTTTTTTTTTTTTTTCCATAAGGGATCTTTACATAAGTTTTGTTTCCATACCTTATGTCTGCTAAAACTCATTTAAACATTATTTAGTATATTTTTTTTCAACCAATATGGATTAATGCAGGAAAGTGAAATTGATTTGCTTAAAGTGGAAATGACATAAACATTTTTTTTAAATACTGAATTTCGATGTGCAGCTTGATTCTCAATATGTGCACATATAGGTAATGGCCTACCATAATTCAGAGCTTTTGGAAACCTGTTTTTTTTATATTGGATCCCACATCTGTATACTATATTTCTATACTAGATTATTTCTTTAAAACATTATTGGACTTGCTATTGTTCTCCTGAGCTTGCTAATGCTGTGCTGAGAAGGGTTTGGATGGCTTTTTAGTATGGGTTATGGAAAATAGCTCTTGGTATAAGTTGATCCAGGGGCTCCATTTTGGAGTCGGGAAGGAATTTCCCCCCCTCTGAAGCAAATTGGAAAGGCTTCTAACTGTTTATTTTTGCCTTCCTCAGGATAAACTAGCAGATGCGTTGTATACAAATTTAAGAGATTGAACTTGATCAAAGTGCCTTTTCTCACCCTTATTTACTATGTTACGACAGTATGTATGGTATCTATTATCTAGATACATGGCAATGCCATTCCCCATAGTGTCTCATCTCTACAAATACTGTAATTCTTCATTTTTGACTGATTTGTTTTTCTCTTAATTTGAGATAATTGCCTGTGCTTGATTACTAATTTAGCATAAATCCATGGTTATGACAAGAGAATCCTCTTAGCTTTTTGTGTTTCAGCTATATTTTTAAGGTGCGGTGCTCAACATTACATAAAGACTTCTTATCTGGAAAACTACAGTTTCCCAGCATTTCGGATAAATACTGTATATTTTCATCTAATTGTTGTGTGCTTAGGTAAATATCTAAAACGTTTTCTATTCACACTTCTTTTGAACCTCTCAACCCTTTAAATACCGTAATGCAAATTTGTGGGGTGCACAGATGGAACATCCTTGATTGAAGCATATGACAGGCACACTACACTTACTTTCCATTAAATGAATCGTGTGCCATCTGCACCAGATGTGGCAATAAAGTCTGCTCCATCTGTCTGTAAAAATATAAGCCTTTATAAAGTCCATTCCTAAGTTTCATAAATATTTATTCCAGCATGTACAGTATTTAATTAGTAGTGAGCATGTGAGTTAATTTTACACACTAGTAATGCTTGTAAAAATATAATTATCTTTACGTGATAACTTTAGATTATTTTTATATTGTTGATTGTTAAGGAACTATAACTAAATACTGTCATTTATGTAATTTAATACAATTTGTAATGATTCGTGTCTATTCAATTTTCATGTTTTACGTGAGTAATCTGGGACACATCTTCCAATAAAAATCAGAAGGAATTAATTGGCCCAAATTACATCTGCTCTGCATATTCACTCCTTTATCTTCTAAGCACTGTACATTCAGAGAACGCAGATTTAGGTCTTCTGATTTCCCAATAGACTGTGTATTATAAAAATAATTTTTCCATGGCAAAGTCTCATAGAATTATTGCTATTTTGCAATTAGTTGGGTAAATTTGTGCTTAATCTCATTTGCAGCTGGCTCATTTTATGTAAAAGAAACTACAGTTTTCCAAGCATGTTAAAAAAACAAATATTTACAGTGTATATGGGAATATATTGGTGTATGTAACGCTTGATTTATATAGCTTTGCCAGTATAGACGCTACTGTGTATTTATACTATCCAGAAAACTAGACACTGAAAAACATTTCTATTAATAATAAATTCACAAAACGCCCGTGAAAATTCGCTGCAAAAATTCGAAAAAAAATCTTCCGAAAAAACGGGCGCCGGCGTCAAAAACGGGCTTCACAAATTTTGCGCGAAATAATTAATTATAATGTTTTGATACATTATTTTAGGAAAAAACTTTTCTTACAAAATTCCATAATAGGAGATTTATGCAATTAACACTTTACATACCATTTTTTTCTATTTTTTGAGGGTGGGTCTGTCCGACTGGAGCCGTGCAGGACTCTAATGCATGCATGGTTATCCATTCAGAATCCTGCTTTGTTTCTTGTCAGGTAGCTCCTTGAGCTAGTATGCTATGGATTAAATAGGTTCATTTCAACCCTCCTGGTTCATTTCAACCCTCCTGCTTAATTTGTCCTTTTGCTGTCTACAGTAGTGATGAGCGAATCTGAAAAATTCATTGAAGTCTATGGGGCTCATTTATAAATTGTGGGCAAATTTGCACCTGGGCAATTACCCATATCAAACAATCAGTGATTATCTTATTTCAAACAGCTGCTGGTAGAGCACTAAATTCAGTTATCTGATTGACATGGTTGACATGGATTACTGCTCCGGTGCAAATTTGCCCACTGTTTATAAATGAGCCCCAATTAACGCTTTTTCGCATTTTTCTTTTCTTTTTTTTTTTTACCCAAAATGCATTGACTTCAATGAGAAAATTGGTCACTGCTTTTTTCATGCCAAAAGGCATTGAAGTCAATTGGCAGTTTTTCTTAGTGTTTTTTAAAGCAACATACTTTGATATCTATCGTATTTTTTTCCACACAAAATGGATTGGTCACTTTGCCTTTTTCATGTTTTTTTTCCTGCTGCATTTTTTTTTGGCACATTTTCCTTTGCAAATATTTTCATTACAAAATGTTCTTTTGGTTTTGCAAATCTACAGGCTTGTGCCAACTAAACCAGCCACGAAGCATCAAACTTATTTTTCTTACTATATTCAAAATTTTAATATCAGTTAAGCATCTGGTAATTACCAGTTTATAAAAACTGTGTATAACGGTTCATTTTATTATGATACCAGGTTTGCTTGTTTACTTAAGTTGGTATTGTGGCTAATGCATTTTATCAGCCCAGTGCTAATATTTACTGTGCAACAGCTACGGTTTCTTATTATTCCTTTAGCTCAGTATTTAAACCATCCTTAGTCATCTTGAAACCGCTAAATAGAATAAAAAGTAGTCTTTCAGATAAATAGCATATATATATATATATATATATATATATATATATATATATATATATATATATATATATATATATATATATATATATATATATATATATTCAAGAATATCTAATTCAGTTGTGGCTGTGCAATTCTGGATGCAGTTGTTGCATATATGTATGTTATTAATTAAAGACATTTGTGGCCAACTATGCTCCTTGCACTTTCCTATTGTTACACTCAGAGCCCATGTGTCTAACTAACACAGGGGAGCCATGGAGCTACCATCAAGATGGTGGTACAATCAGAATTGCAATTGTGAACTGCATGAACAGGCACAGAGGATTTATGCCAAAATAATAATGTAAATTATGTAATCCCTGGACTAAATTATAAGCAAAAATTGTATATACAGGCATGTATAATTGTGTGTTTCATCCATTGCTTGCAATCAGAGTGGACAAAACTTACTCTAATAGCCACAGTTATGCTGGAATTCTGGGTAAAAAAAATAGCAAATTGTGGGCCAGATTCAATTCAGTGAGAAAAAAGTCTCGTGTAAAAAGTCATGGACAAGATTCAATTTGAGATGCAATTCTATTCACAAAAACTCAGATTATCACGTGAAAACTCTTCTGAAGTCTATGGTAAAAAAACAGGATCTGAAGTTGGAGAAAAGTTTTGTCTTCTTGAATTGAATCTTGTTCATGAATTTTGACGTGATAAATCATGAGAGAACTTTTTCTCAATACATTTAATCTGGCCCTATGTCTGTAATTTCCATTTGTGAGCAAGATGAGTAAGTACATGCCTTTTATGGACAAAATCAAATCATGGCAGGCACAAGAGATATATATATATATATATATATAATTTATATTTCTTATTTGGTAGAGTTCACATCTGCTTTGTTTGAACCTAAATTTGCTAGAAAGTACAGGCTGTGCAAACCTTTCCAATAATTTCTTCATAAACAGAAGAAATAAGTTTAATAATAGAATGATAATAGAATAATAGAATGTTTCACTGTTCTTGTTTGGTTACTTTATCAGGATATGTGATACTGTATTCTACTCATTCTGTCATGGTTTGCGCACAATTTCATATAAAGGTCCACCTGTCCAAACAAAACTTAGTGAGGCTCATTCATAAACAGTTACCCATAGCAACCAATCAGATGATTGCTTTTAGTGTTCACCCTGCAGCTGACAGTAAAAAGATAATCACGGATTGGTTGCTATGGGTTACTGCCCAGGTGCAAATTTGCCCAGTGTTTATAAATGAGCCCCACAGACATTCCTCCAATATGTACAGTCACTTGTGATATTTGCTATGGACTTGTTTATTGATTGGTAAATGTATTTTATTGAGAATTACTTTTTGGCCTTCTTTAGATTCTTTAGTCTTTATCTGCTAATCTGTAGTCCATGGTTCAACAAGAGAGTGGTGCTGAATACCTTGAGGGCAATGTTCCCTCTAATTTTTTTCTAGCCTGTGATTGCAAAAAAAAAAATCTTGTCTACACACTTTCTAAACCTGTGTGTGCCGGTAAAAAATGATGTGTTCTTACACAAATTCTTTGTGTGCACCACAAATAATTGTGTGCTCTGGCCTTACGATAAGTGTTAGAGAGAACATTGCTTGAGGGTTTATGCATTCTGTATACAGTGTTGAGCATGAATGTGATTTAGGTCATTATGCGATTTCGAAAATTCCATTGTTTCGAACTAGTTTAAGATCCTAAATTCATCTGAAAGCAGTTAACCTATTGCATTTTTATGCCCATTCACCATTTTACCTTTCATAATTGGTTGCAGATTTGAGTAAATAAGTTTATACTGGATCTCTACAGAAACCATCACCCTTAATGGTGATAGAGTTGAGGCAGTTATATATATGTCTCAGAAGGAGATTAAGGTTATACACTTATTATATACAGAACATTTAGCATTGCCAGGGGCTATTTCCTGCTGGCTAGTGGGCTCTACTTATATCTATCACTTCATAATGTTGCTGCACTCACTAGGGCTGGGTTGTAGACACTTTTCTAGTAGGTATCTTCTTACCCTGTTGCTTTTTATCTCAAGTTTCTATTTTCTATTTTCTATAATAGATTGGCTTGCTGTCTTCTAACAATGGGCACAGTTACAGTATATCATCTGTAAACTACAAATCTGCCCCAAAAATATGTATTAACTTGGAATTACATTACAGCTTTGTAACTGAACTTAGTCCCCTTATATTGTTTGAATGCACTTATGACAATATTTCCCTTACAGTCACTTAGACATACAGTATGCAAAGACAAGATGACTGTGGCAGGAAAAGCTCAAATAACTGCTTGTGATTTATCTACTGTTACATCTTACATCATTTCTTTAATGCCATTTTGACAATGGCAGTATATCAAACTGGAGGAAGCGTCCAATTCCAATATTCATGAATGATAAAATATCCTCCATCTTCAAGATCACCTAGATATGCCTATTGTATTTAAAATGTTATACACGTTCAGTGAGTTTTACAAATTCTGCATAGCTTTGGCTGTTTATATTTCAACCCCAAAAATACAGATTCTATCAACCAGCCAGAGGATCTAAGTCCACTTCCTCAGATCTAATGCTTGCTGATGCACAGCAGGGTGCAAATTGCACAAACGGGCACCTCATACTCGGTTCGGTGTAAAATATTGAAATAACAAAAATCAAATTTAATTCAATTAGTGACATGGGGCAAATGTCTAGATCACCATTGCCAACCTTCTTTGCTCATGAGCCACTCTTAAATGTAAAAACACAAGCATGAAAAAAAATGTTCATGAATGCCAAATAAGGGCTGTGATGTGCTAACTGGTAGCCCTGTGTGGACTGCTAAATTGCAGGAAGATCTTTTGGAGTCATTCTATGTTTTTATGACTCCAAAACTTGCATTCAAGACAGGAATTTAAAAATGGGCACTTTGAGGCCACTGGAAGCCACAATAATGGCAGTGGTGAGCAACATGTTTATCACAAACCATTGTTTGGGGATCACTGGATAGACTTTAGATAAGAAAGTTTGCTCCATCTATTATACAATTTAGGTTTAGATCAGGAAACTGACAAATGTTCTAATTCGTAATTAGTGACGGTCGAATTTGGCGCGTTTCCCTTCGGCAAAAAAACTCACGAATTTCCTGCGAAATTCACAAAACGGTGAAAAATTCACAAAACGACGCCGGCATCCATTTATATAATGCCGGCGTCAGTTTCTTACACACTGCCGTAAATTTAGTTTTTCGCAAATTTATTTGCCGGCGGCGAATCGCGGGAATTCACCACAAATTCATGCCTGACGAATGAATTTGCCCATCACTATTCCTAATACATTATACTATGTTGATTATATTTGCTGAACAGTGTATAACACTGCAAGATCTACCCATGTCATAATAATTTATAATTTCTTAATCCGTGCCCTATATAGTTTAAAATTGTACAGGTATGGGTCCTGTTATTCAGAATGCTGGGATTTTAACGAATAATGGATCTTTCTGTAATTTGGATCTCTGTACCTTGTCTACTAGAAAATCATGTAAATATTAAACCCAATAGGCAGGTTTTGTTTCAAATAAGGATTAAGTACCGTATATACCCGAGTATAAGCCGAGTTTTTCAGCATCCAAAATGTGCTGAAAAAGTCTACCTCGGCTTGTACTCGGGTCAGCAGTACCGGACCCGAGTAGCCGAGATTGCGGTCACTTTTAATCATTCCTATACCAACAGTTCACTTTGGGAGAGACTGCAATATCCCACAATGCCCTCTGTTGGTTATATGAAAGAATAACAGTGACTGCAATATCACACAGCACCATCTGTTGGTTAGATGAAAGAATAACAGTGACTGCATATCACACAGCACCCTCTGTTGGTTATATGAAAGAATAACAGTGCGCCCTCTGTTGGTTATATGAAAGAATATCAGTGACTGCAAAATCACACAGCGCCATCTGTTGGTTGTATGAAAGAATAACAGTGCGCCCTCTGTTGGTTATATGAAAGAATAACAGTGACTGCAATATCACACAGCGCCATCTGTTGGTTATATGAAAGAATAACAGTGCGCCCTCTGTTGGTTATATGAAAGAATAACAGTGACTGCAAAATCACACAGCGCCATCTGTTGGTTGTATGAAAGAATAACAGTGCGCCCTCTGTTGGTTATATGAAAGAATAACAGTGACTGCAATATCACACAGCGCCATCTGTTGGTTATATGAAAGAATAACAGTGACTGCAATATCACACAGCACCCTCTGTTGGTTATATGAAAGAATAACAGTGCGCCCTCTGTTGGTTATATGAAAGAATAACAATGACTGCAATATCACACAGCAGCCTCTGTTGGTTATATGAAAGCATAACAGTGACTGCAATATCACACAGCGCCATCTGTTGGTTATATGGAAGAATAACAGTGACTGCAATATCACACAGCACCCTCTGTTGGTTATATGAAAGATTAACAGTGACTGCAATATCACACAGCGCCCTCTGTTGGTTATACGAAAGATTAACAGTGATGGCAATATCAAACAGCACCCTCTGCACATGGTAGTGGGACAGTGGGACAATGCACACAGTAATCCGTTTGGCAATTCTCTGTCACCATCAACTTTGCAAAGAAGTCCAGTTGATCACTGGGGGGGTCACTTTGGCAGAATGTGCGCTGCTGGGAGACAGGGCTGTAGTTGTGTCTAGGCTTATACTAGAGTCAATAAGTTTTCCCAGTTTTCGTAGGTAAAATTAGCTACCTCGGCTTATACTCGGGTCGGCTTGTACTCGAGTATATACAAGTACAGGGTACTGCTTTATTATTTTATCATTTTTTAAATAATTTTTTAAAATGTGGATTATTTGAAAAAAATTGAGTTTCTGGATAATGGATTTCAGGATAATGGATCCCATATCTGTACTTAATCTCAGGGGACATTTGATCGCAGTTCACTGGCTTGACCTCTGAGACATGTTTTTTTTCTAGATAATCAACAAACTGTTTCTCATGTTTGGCGTAACCTTTAAAAACCGTGTTAAGAAAAATTAATGCAATAAATTGTTACAAAATAACAGAGAGAAAAATTTAGGCTGTTTACATGATACAAACAATCTTTACAATACACTAAATCTTCTAAGATTTTCATTCCTTGCAGTTCACAGCAATAAAGAAGATGTTAATTTAACTGACAAAATGTTTTGGGAAAACTCTTTAACTATCAAATAACTCTTGAAACCCCCAAAGGAAGAACATTTCCATTATAAAAAAGCCTTCTATTTTGAAATGAACTTTGAAGTTTTCCTATGTGCAGCAGTTACTAAGATCCTTCTTTCTTTTTCAAATAAATCTTTTGAATAATTTTTGGGGGCTTCAGATGTTTACAGGGCAAGAGCTTACATAAAAAAGTACTAAAAATGGCTCAAGAGACTACATTTTCAACCTCACAACTCTTCAGATTTCATTTTGATGAATCATCAGTTAGAATATTTAATTCATTCTTTCAAATGTTACAGATTTTTTTTTCTTTCCATACAGAGATATTATCACAGCATAAAAGACTTTGATGGTAGGTAATAAGTGTATATAAAAGTTTATTTCACAGTCCAAAGACTCAAAGTTTTAAAAATATGCACTGAATTCCTACTTCACTTCTTTGCACAACAGGTCGATTTTCAGCAGCCAACATGCCAGATATTAAATTTAATGAATATCTCCGCAATACTGTACATAGTATATTTCTTAGTGGTGATTCAGACTGAGTGATTTTCTTATATAAGCTAAAATATTTAGATTTGCCTGGTCATTTCTCACATTGGTTGAACTGGTGCAGCTTTGTATTTCTTATATTTATTAAAAGTACTTTGGCACATGTTCCTTAAATATAACACACTTGTCAACATATAGTAAATGACTAAAGAACATTTGCCATGTTTTAGGGTAGAACAACACAAGCTCTTTTACCTGTAATAGCATCCGTTCCGACGTTCCGATGAATCGCAGGTATCACGTTGGATGCACCGAATCTAAGGTAAGTAATAGGAATGTTGGACGTTGTTGCTTGAGTGCATCTGTCACGACATGACTGACCCTTGATGGTTTATATTTTGTCTTAAATGTGTCTCTTGCCTACTCTGGCTAAGTCATGAGGCCATAGGTGTATCATATGTTTTTTAAACATGGGAAGACAGGAAGAATTTTCAGACAGAACCACCATTTAATATAAATACACCTTGATTATTTTTTTATTTGAAATTGAAACGAATGAAGACCTAAAAATTTTGTTTTTAATATAAAGAACTCTCTGCACCAGCCTAGTTACATTATGACTATGAAGATTTTCATTCATCCAGGTCATGGTATATCTAGTATAGGTAAATCTAAAAACAACTGGACTTGCTGAGTAATTAATGAAGACGTTTCACTACTCATCCAAGCAGCTTCTTCAGTTCAACTGACTGGTGTGGGAAGTTCCCGGCATATAAAACTCTTCCACTAATCCACATGACACATTGGATAATCCTATTACAGTAACTACACAGAATCAACACCTCTGTGAATTTCTTCACATGTCACATTTGAAGAGTTACAATGTGCCATTATGATTGGATTAGTGGAAGAGTTTTATATGCCGAGTTACATTGTTTAAATTGGTAGTATCACAACAGCCTTTGATATTATGTCTGTCCAAGAAAACATCCAAGCCCCTCTTAAAAGCATTAACAGAATCAGTCATCACAACACTGTCATGATCGCCACCCGGAGCAGGTCCAGGAGCTCCGGGCGGCGCGTCCTTCCCTGCTGGCGTCGCTCCCAAGATGGCGGCGCCCATTGCCGCCACGTGGGTAGCAGCGCCGGCGCGATGACGTCAGCGCGTCGACGTCGACGCAAGGACGCCGATGACGTCAGAAAGGCGCCAAATTCAAATATAAAAGCCTTACCAAGATGCCAGAATGGCGCCTAAGTATAGGATTCATTCCTGTGAAGTTTCCTGGGTTTCCTGTCTGCTTTGTTGAAGACTTATCTTGTTCCTGTTTGTTGCTGACCTCTTGCCTGGACTTTTGGACTTTGCTAATATTCTGCCTGCCTTTGAACTCTTGCCTGGACCCCGACTACTCTTTTGATTAACCCTTTGGACACTGCGACCTTGCTCCCTCAAGAGGGCTTCCTCCTCGATCCTGACTACCTCCCTGGAGGGACCTCCCGGTTCCCTGACAAACACCCGGCAGTGCATTCCACAACCTCACTGTCCTCACTGTTAAGAACCCCCTACATTGCTTTAAATGAAAGTTCTTTTCTTCTAGTATGAAGGGGTGGCCTCTGGTGCGGTGATCCTCTTTATGGGTAAAAAGGTCCCCTGCTATTTGTCTATAATGTCCTCTAATGTACACGTACTTGTAAAGTGTACTCGTGTTCCCTCGCAAGCATCTTTTTTTTTTTCCCCAGAAAAAACAACCCAACCATGACAGTCTACCCTCAAAGTTGTCCACCCCTCTAACCAGTTTAGTTGCAAATGTTTGCACTCTCACCAGCTCATTTATATGCCTCTTAAGGAGCTCAAAACTACACTGCATACTCCAGGTGGGGCCTTACCAGGGACTAGTGATGAGCGAGAACATTTCTAAACGCATTGAAGTCAATGGACATCAAAAATGTACATGCAACAATTTTTCAGACATGCAACAATGGATGTTTTTTCTTATGGAAACTTTTTTTGTCCAAATGCATTAGTCAATTGCAGCAAATTCATGGCTAAAAAAATAGCCCTACTAGGGACCTATAAAAAGGCAAAATTATGTTTTCATCCCTTGAGTCAATACCGTTTTTTATGTGCTTTAGTAGTCACAGAATGACTTTGTGGAATTAGACAACGTGTTATCTACAAAACCCCCTAGATGCTTCTCAGTTAAGGAAAACCCCCAACACACTGCCAATTAGTGTATAACTTGCATTTATATTTTTTCTGCCATAACCTTTAATTTATCAATACTGAAAATACCGAACCTCATTTTCTAGTTTGCTGCCCAGTTTTCCAATCACTATTGGCATTGTTTGCTGACGGCTGAGTCAGTCTATAGTGATTCACTTCTATACAAATCTCTACACAGAATGGAGGAGCCTTTTTAAAATAATGCCACTAAGGGAAGCCTGAGATTATGAAAGAGGAAAGAATGTTGTAGCACAATGGTTAAAAAAATAAGATGGAGCAGAATAAGCAAAACAAAGAGAAATGCGGTAACAAGAAGAAAAAATAGAGAGAGCTCTATATTTTGTTGATCCACATGTATAATAATCTGAGGCTTATCTTACTGTATAGTGTGTCTTAATGCATACATATAAAATACAGTTTATTACTATTGAAACCCATATATGGGCTCTATGTATAGACACATAGTACATCATGCACGTGGGCTGCTTAGTTTTTTTTTTGCCAGGGCCGCTTAAACTTCCAGTCCAGCCCTAAGTGGAAGCATCTTGCATGGAATTTAGTGGCAGGTTTATCAAGTGTCGAACTGGAAATTCGAACTTTTGAATTTTTTATGGTCAAAACTGTCAAATTTGACTAGGGAGTTATTCAAATTTGATTCTAGTTTTTTTTAAAAAGTTAAAGATTTTTGACATTTATCATACTCTGGCCCTTTAAGAATTCTATTACTATTCTCCACCTAAAACCTGTTGAATTGCTGTTTCAGTCAATGGGAGAGGTCCATGGATCAATTTGGAGTTGTTTGCAGCCTTCCTGACATTCAAGTTTTTTTCGATTCAAATTTGATTCTAGTTTCCTTGTCGATTTAATTCATCCAAATTTTCAAAATTAAATTGTTTAAAAAAATTTTTTTTGAATTTATGGGCGTTTAGGAGAGTTTTTAAAAACTCGCATAAATTCGACATTTGATAAATCTGCCCCTTATAGTTCTGCACAATTTACTATCCTATGCAAAAAAAGAAGTACTTTCAATGCCCAACTCCAGGTCATTAATAAACAAGTTGAAAAGCAAGGGACCTAGTACAGACCCCTGCGGTACTCCACTAACAACACTGGTCCAATTAGAAAATGTTCCATTTACCACCACTCTCTGTAATCTATCCTTCAGCCAGTTCTCTATCCATGTACAAATACTATGTTCCAGGCCAACATTCCTTAATTTAACCAGTAACCTTCTGTGTGACACTGTATCAAATGCTTTAGCAAAGTCTATGTAGATCACATCCACTGCCTTCCTAGAATCAAGGTCTCTGCTCACCTTCTCATAAAAATAACTTGTTAGTCTAGTCAGATCTGTTACGCTTAAAAACCATGCTGGCACAAATTCATAGTATTATGTTTGCATGATTTATTGGCCTCCTTGTACCTGACAAGGTTTCAGTTGTCCCAGCTAACTTGAATGCCTTAAAAGCATATCTTTTCTTACCCACCTCAACACTAACACTTCTATGGACAACAAAGGGTTTCTTTTGCGACAACTTTCCTTGATTAGAAGGGGAATATACTGATGTATATTTATTAAGCAGCATCACATCACATTTTTGTTCTGTGTTAAACATTGTGAAAATCATTTCCCAATTAATATGTTACAGAGATGCCATTATACTGTCAAAGTTTGTACATCTAAAATGAATCAGCCAATGTCTGGATAATTGAAGTCACTCATAATAATAACTTGATCTAGTTGTGAAGCCACTTCTACTTGTAAAAATACATAGCTAGGCTTCATTCTCATCACTTATAAGAGGTGGTTTGTAGCATACACCAATGATACATTTGTAACCTTTTGTCCAGTGGAAATATCTACACAGAAGGATTCTACATCTTCCCCAGTGGCATCCATGGTAATTTCTTTAGAGCATGGCTTTAATTCAAGCTTTACATACAAACACACTTCTCCAACCTTTTTAACCCCTCTGTCCCTCCTAAAAAAGGGTGAAACCATTTAAATTTACAGCAAAGTCACGTTTCATCCTACCAGGTCTCGGTGATACCAATTATATCATAATTTTTAGAGCATGCAGTTAACTCTAGATCTCCCCTTTTATCTGACAAACTCTGTGCATTTGCCAGCATACAGAGGAGGTTACTACTTTTCCCTCTGATATTTACATTATTTAATGGAGGATTTGATTTAAATTTTCTATTAGCCTGTTTTCCCTCTCCTTAGCTGGTAAAATGTGTGCCTTCCTCACACCTCCCCCCATGACCCCTTACTGATCACACTGACAAGTCTACCTAGCTTTCCCATACTTATTTAGCTCACCCCAACTATCCTAGTTTAAAAACTCTTCCAACACCTTAGCCATTCTTTCCCCTATCACAGTAGACCCACTTCCATTGAGATGCACTCTGTCATGACTATATAGTTTGTACCCCAAGGAAAAATCAGCCCAGTGCTCTAGGAATCCAACCCCTTCCTTACTATACCAAGTCTCTGTAATTATTAAAGACCGTTTTGCAATTTTTTTGGCAAAACAAATGGGTCAGTTTTACTCATCACTAGTCACTTACCCTGGCAACCAACAAAAAAAAACACATGGTAAGTGATGGTTCCATTATCTTTATTTTTTTTCAGAACCTGCCATATTCATCTTCCACTGTGATTTCCAAGCTACTGCCTTGTTGTTAGGATAATTAATTAACAACTAGATAGCAAATGAAATTCCAAGCCTGAAAGCTGCAGAAACATTGAAAAACCACAGCAAAAAGTTTACTTGTATACTGTGGTTTATATCATATTAAAATGTCAGTTTAAAGTGAACTACCCCTTTAAAATATTTGAAAGTCATGGAACCCCGAATCATATTTTGTGGAACTTTTTTAATATTTAAAATTAAAAGAACCAATGGAGAAAAAAAATATCTATCTACTATTATAGATACTAAAGTTTCAGGAGTTGCAATCCACACAGAACCAAAAAAAAAAAAAAAACATTACATACAACATTACAGTTGCATTAGATAGGTTTCCACACAGTGTATAACAAGAACAAGAATTTCTACATTTTGATCTGAGGTTTGTCAGTCTTATACACTGATCTTACAGAATGCTTGAGCGGTTTACCATCTTTACCCATAGCTTGGACAAGTTGATAGAATTAATTGGGTTGGAAATGACATTTCTTCACTCTCAATTTAATAATGTTACTGTAACTGAACTCTCAACTGTTAATATGTTGCTGAGCACACTTCTCTTTTTTTTTATTAGACTGACAGGATGATACCTCAGATCACTAACAATTTAACAGAAAACATGTCCTTTAACTAACTTCTACAATTCTAACAAACTTAGGCAATGTATATACCAAATACCTGCTGTTCTATGGTTGACTTTTTATAAAGTAATGCAATTTATTACATAGCTTGTATCCTGCTAACAATCAGATGAAAAATCTTTCCTTAATGTATCATTTTATTTTATGCTTTTATTCATTGTGATAATAGCAAGTTTGACACATTCGTCATGTTCAACAATCCACCAGGCCAGTGCAAACTGTGAAGGTGATAGTAACAAATATGTTGATAATGCGTTTAAAGGGTATCTTATATCACCCCCTATATCATTGTGAAAAATTGCACAAGTGAAAGAGGATCTACTTGCCAGCATGTTTTTACCCACAATGCAGCATCCCCCCCCCCCCCAGAATTCCAGTGTAATAGCAGCTGCTATTATTGTGAAGGACTTATAGTGGCTATGACTTCCATGTTATTATAAATATACAAGACTTGGTGCAGATTAGGAAATAGTTCAAGGTTATTATCTGAGCAGATTAGGTGGGTTATTGTGGGGTTGATGTCACCTCCTCTTATGCCAATTGTTAGAGTTAAGATTGTTTTATATACTGCCATGCTCTTTTTAATGCTTATTTTGTTATATTGTGGGGAGTTTTCATACACAGGTAGGGCCGCCATTAGAAATCACTGGGCCCGTACAACAAAATTTTCTGGTGGGCCCCGCCCACCCACGCCCCACCCCAGATCCCACTCCAGATCCCATTCCAGATCCCACTCCACACCACAGTTAAAAGACCACACATCGCTAAAAAAGGTAACCCCCCCACACACACAAGTTTGAAAAAAGCTATTGATGGCCAGGGCCCCCCATAAATTTTTTTTAAAAAAATTGGTGGTCAGGGCCCCTCTACATACGTTTTTTTTTTTTAAAAAAAAAAAAAACCTTGGTGCCAGGAATTCTTGGTGGACTTTGGTTTCTGCCTTTGCCCAGCCTTTTCTACTATCCTCACATCATCGTCCCTGCACAGCACCATTTCCAATGTGGAGAATTCTGGGGGCATGTCGCCTAGTGACACAGAGGCTCTCCCCCTCAGGGCCCCCCTTCCCCTGCGATGTTGAGTAAAAAAAATTTTTATTATTTGAAAATACTTGGTTCCTCATAAACATAAACAGCAAAATCAAACATAGATTTACATCTTCGACAAAAAACAGCTTTAACCTTAAACTTTAGGCTTAAAGAACAAATACATAGAAATACAACATGAAGAAAAACCCAACAACCCCAAAAACCCAACAAACCCCACAAACACAAAAATAAGACAAGATTTACAAGAAAACAGAGTTTAAACTAAGTCAAAGAAAACTTAGACTTTATAGACACTTCTTTGTCAGAAAAAAACCCAGCATTACACACACATTTAACAATAGGGAGACCCCAAAAATTATACAATATTATTATACATATATATACATGTGTGTACATATGTATGTGTAAACAAACAAAAGGAACACCAAGAGCCCCAATAGTGTAATATGTATTGGTGAGGGATAATGAAATAAGAGTAGATAACATATACTCACAAACCAAGGTTACCAATAGGCAACCACTGTAAAGGCTCTAGTATCAGAGCCGAAACGTCGCAATAAAATTTTGTTTTTCTTTCATTCATACAAGTCCTGTGTGTGCGGTTTTTCCAATCCTTATATATACATGTGTGTACATATGTATGTGTAAACAAACAAAAGGAACACCAAGAGCCCCAATAGTGTAATATGTATTGGTGAGGGATAATGAAATAAGAGTAGATAACATATACTCACAAACCAAGGTTACCAATAGGCAACCACTGTAAAGGCAGGTGGGGAGATTGTCCTGACCCCACTCAGGATTAAGAAGTCGCTCTCTGTAGATAGAAAAAGGGTATCAACCCTCCACCCAGGGTGGACTTAGTATTGTATAAAAAGAACAGAGGCGCCAAAAGAATAAAAGGATATAAACGAGTTTAAAAACCAAAACTTGGTAATCAGAGGAGGCAGTAGTGGACTTACCTCCTCCAAGCAGACACAAAACGACTGTAGTTAAGCAGTCAAAATTTATTAACGAACTCCAATCAGTGCAACGCGTTTCACGGGCTCAGACCCGCTTCTTCAGGCAATGAACATAGGAGTTACAGCTGTGAATTTCAGAGACCGTTCTTACAAAGGAGCAGCCAGAGATACTGGTGATTTACCCTATCAAAATCCTTAGACTGGTCCAAAGCCAGCGAGTACTTAGCCCACTCACAAGCACTGCACCTCTCCAGGACCTCCTGGATGCAAAGGACAGCTGAAAACATGCTTCGGCCTTTCACCATGCAGTGCTGAGAGGTAGAAAGCAGTCTTCTAAAAAAGGAAAAAAGGCGATTGAAAATGACCTTAGCCAGAATCTTCCTATCTGTATTGAGAAGGACTATGGGGGCCAATTCTCAACCTTAGTCTGATCTAAACCCTTTGATAGCAAGATAAGGGTTGAGCATCTCATAGAGGGAGGGAGTAAACTTCCATGAGATGAAGAGCCAGGAGGCCACCAAATTCTTTGCAAAGCTCGGTTGTTAATTGGTCAGGCTCTGGAGTCTTCTTTATGCCTAAGCCATCAATTGCAATCCTGGCCTCAATCTAATGTTATATTACCCTCCAACTCATCAAAAGGAATATTCTCATCACTTAGGATAGGGGTCTCCTCTAGGAAAGAAGACATGCTAGCCAGGGAGAGCCCTTGCCCTTTCTGGAGTTCAGTATAGTACTCTTTAACAACTTTGAGAATTCCAGAGGCCGAAGTCTCTAGAACCCCCTCCTTGTTCTGCAAGCCATATAGTGACTTGCGGACAGATGCCTCTTGAAAATTTTGGTAAGGGTCGGGCAAATGGCACTTCCTGTAGTCCCTTTCCAAAACTAAAGAAGAAAACCTGTCATACTGGTACTCCTTCATGAGGGCACGAAACCTGATAACCTCCCCACCTTGGCCCCCATCAGACACCAACCTGTCTAATTTCCTCCTGGTAGACACGATCTTTATCAACTTTGATCTTTGTTTGCTAGGCCTCAAAAGAGTTTTGCTGCCCTCTTCTTGACCTTCTTCCACCACTCAGCCTTAGTGTTGCAATAATCTACTAATGTCTCCCGAGCCTGAAAAAAGTCCCCAAAGTCACCCAGGAGGGCCGAATTGAGACGCCAAAGACCCCTCCCTCTCTGAGCATCATGGGAGACATTTTAAGACTCCCTCACCAAACGGTGATCGGAGAACTTCACAGCAACCACCTCAGGAGTTGACACAGGTTTAACAAAAAACCTATCTATCCTACTTCTACATACTCCTCTATAGAAAGTGAACCCCATGTGGTCTGGGAAGTGTCGAATGTGCACATCCTCCAAACCGGCCTGACTTACTATGCTATTAAGGAATATTAAAATCTACTAAAATCCTTGTTGGAGCATAGACCGCTAGTTCTAATTAACCTCTCAACCTCACTCTCCTAAATTGTCCTAAAGAGTGCTATGAAAGAGTTAACCTGTTACTGGCTAGCCTTATTCAGGGGGTCAGCAACTGAAGGACCTTAAGTTTAAGTGTGGCAGGAATTGGTCAGTACACCAATAGTACAAATATGTAAATGAAGTAACTAGATATATGGGCATCTGCCAGCAACTAAGTGGATAAGCAAGTGTAGGGATTTAAAGCCATAGGGACATATATATATATATATATATATATATATATATATATATATATATATATATATATATATATATATATATACACAGTGGTGTGAAAAACTATTTGCCCCCTTCCTGATTTCTTATTCTTTTGCATGTCACACAAAATGTTTCTGATCATCAAACACATTTAACTATTAGTCAAAGATAACACAAGTACCGTATATACTCGAGTATAAGCCGACCCGAGTATAAGCCGAGGTACCTAATTTTACCTACGAAAACTGGGAAAATGTATTGACTCAAGTATAAGCCGAGGGTGAGTGGGTTAAAGAAAACTGGTACATTTCACAAGTCTAAGCCAAGGCAGTTTGTCAGCAATGGAGAATGGGTTGAAGTCTCTTGTACACACACATAACACATATTTATGGTGCCTCAGTCTAGCTATGTATATCCATCAGTGAAGAGATACTGTGTGCCATACAGGGGCAGCAGTAATTAGGCATGGTACATGGCTCCTAACAAAAAATGGAGGCTTTCAAGGAGAAAGAAAGGCTGGAAACACTTGGGGGTGCCAAACGTTAGGCATCCCCAAGTGATTGTAGCGACATACAGGGGCAGCAGTCATTACTGTAGGCATGGTAACACAAAATGGAGGCTTTAAATGAGAAGGAACGGCTGGAGACACTTGGGGGTGCCAAACGTTAGGCACCCCCAAGTGATTGTAGCGACATACAGGGGCAGCAGTCATTACTGTAGGCATGGTAACACAAAATGGAGGCTTTAAATGAGAAGGAACGGCTGGAGACACTTGGGGGTGCCAAACGTTAGGCACCCCCAAGTGATTGTAGCGACTTACCAAAACCCCAGGACCTATAGGAGTGAGCACCACGGAGAAAGCTACGGTACTTCTGTCTTCGCGCAGCTGCGCATTTCCCTGTACTGGCGCATGCGCATTTGAACAAAAAAGCCGACTTTACAGTTAAAGTTCGGCTTTTCATTCTAATGCGCATGCGCAGCTGCGTGAAGACGGAAGTACCGGTAACTTTCTCCGTGCTGCTCACTCCTATAGTAAATCGCTACAATCACTTGGGGGTGCCTAACGTTTGGCACCCCCAAGTGTCTCCAGCCTTTCCGTCTCATTTAAAGCCTCCATATTGCTCCATTCTCACACCATTTGTTCTCCTTTCGGTTTTGCGTACTGACCCGAGTATAAGCCGAGGTACAGTTTTTCAGCACATTTTTGGTGCTGAAAAACTCGGCTTATACTCGAGTATATACGGTAAACACAAAATGCAGTTTTTAAATGAGTGTTTTAAATGGGTTTTTATTATTTAGGGAGAAAAGAAATCCAAACCTGTGTGAAAAAGTAATTGCCCCCTGAACCTAATAACTGGTTGGGCCACCCTTAGCAGCAATAACTGCAATCAAGCGTTTGCGATAACTTGCAACGAGTTTTTTACAGCGCTCTGGAGGAATTTTGGCCCACTCATCTTTGCAGAATTGTTGTAATTAAGCTTTATTTGAGGGTTTTCTAGCATGAACCGCCTTTTTAAGGTCATGCCACAACATCTCAATAGGATTCCGGTCAGGACTTTGACTAGGCCACTCCAAAGTCTTCATTTTGTTTTTCTTCAGCCATTCAGAGGTGGATTTGCTGGTGTGTTTTGGGTCATTGTCCTGCTGCAGCACCCAAGATCGCTTCAGCTTGAGTTGACGAACAGATGGCCGGACATTCTCCTTCAGGATTTTTTGGTAGACAGTAGAATTCATGGTTCCATCTATCACAGCAAATCTTCCAGGTCCTGAAGCAGCAAAACAACCCCAGACCATCACACTACCACCACCATATTTTACTGTTGGTATGATGTTCTTTTTCTGAAATGCTGTGTTACTTTTACGCCAGATGTAACGGGACGCGCACCTTCCAAAAAGTTCAACTTTTGTCTCGTCGGTCCACAAGGTATTTTCCCAAAAGACTTGGCAATCATCGAGATGTTTTTTAACAAAATTGAGACGAGCCTTAATGTTCTTTTTGCTTAAAAGTGGTTTGCGCCTTGGAAATGTGCCATGCAGGCCGTTTTTGCCCAGTCTCTTTCTTATGGTGGAGTCGTGAACACTGACCTTAATTGAGGCAAGTGAGGCCTGCAGTTCTTTAGATGTTGTCCTGGGGTCTTTTGTGGCCTCTCGGATGAGTTGTCTCTGCGCTCTTGGGGTCATTTTGGTCGGCCGGCCACTCCTGGGAAGGTTCACCACTGTTCCATGTTTTTGCCATTTGTGGATAATGGCTCTCACTGTGGTTCGCTGGAGTCCCAAAGCTTTAGAAATGGCTTTATAACCTTTGAAATTGAACTCAGGTGTGATAAACCACAGTTAAGTTATTTTTTAACAAGGGGGGCAATCACTTTTTCACACAGGCCCATGTAGATTTGGAGTTTTTTTTCTCCCTTAATAACGTAAACCTTCATTTAAAAACTGCATTTTATGTTCAATTATGTTATCTTTGACTAATAGTTAACGGTTTTTGATGAGCAGAAACATTTAAGTGTGACAAACATGCAAAAGAATAAGAAATCAGGAAGGGGGCAAATAGTTTTTCACACCACTGTATATATATATTTTCTTGGGCTTATTAGTCAAAGCATTGCAGGACCCCAAGATATACGTATATGAAAAAATCTACATGGAGGAAAAGTATTAAGTTAAAGGTTTATATGCACAAACATTTTACCTGTAGTGAATGCTTCTTGTATTAATCATATTCTCCATCCATCAGAGTTCAGGTCAAATTCTTAAATTTGAAAAATCCCATTAAAAAGCGAAACTGCGTATGTCTACATTATCTATGTACAATTATTCATTCAAAACAAGTATAAACAAAAATGGTAAGATGAGAGCTTGTGACCCAAGAAAAAGATGAACTTGAAATTGCTGAGAAAATTGGTCTGCAGACAAATAATTATGTCAACTGTATCTCTAACAAACAACACTTATATTTTATTGTGAGTTTAATTTTAACCCAGAATCAAATTAGACTCCTGACCTTGTGACTGATATCTTTTCTGGAAACCTGAAATGGCAGAGAGGTGTTTACAAGAGGTGACAAGCACACTTTAGTTAACATTGTATACATAGTACAAAGCTTTAGGCACTTGTCATTTTGACTCCAAGCGTTCACCTGATTTAAATCACTGCTTTAGATAACTGCCTGAATTAGCCTTATTTTAAAATTGTTTGTATTCCCTGTCAGATATAATACAACAGAGGTTCTGCTTAAACAGGCAAAAAAATTAAGATGCTTCACTATAAGTGCACTAGATATCAGTCTTAATACATTTATCAAGAGAGTAATACATTCACATTAAATTTAAATTGAATATCATGCTGTGTGATCTTTGTGTAGGAGCAAAAAGATGAAACTGTTGTATTAGAACCGATCATTTATAGAATTCCATTCCAGTGCATTTTGATATTTTACTTTTACTTTACATTAATACTTACAGAAGAAAAAGAACAGCATTAAGTCACCATCAACATTGTTCATTGTTGCTGAAATGTATAGCTTTAAACCAAATAAGCTCTGGGGTAAAAAAAAAAGTATTGAATAAAGGCAACAAATGATATTTCACATTTACCAGCTGGTTTACTATAAAGATATACTTTCAATTTATATTTATCTATTAGGACTGATCAATAAAACAATGATCATATCTCTCTTTTTAGCATAGTAAGTACAAAAACATCAGTATGGCTGATCACACCTTATAGACAGTGTATGGGGTATTGAAATCTAGGGATGTAGCGAACGTCGGAAAAAAAGTTCGCGAACATATTCGCGAACTTGCGCAAAAACGCGAGCGGTTCGCGAACGGTTCGCAAACCCCATAGACTTCAATGGGAAGGCGAACTTTAACATCTAAAAAAAAAATTTCTGGCCAGAAAAATGATTTTAAAGTTGTTTAAAGGGTGCAACGACCTGGACAGTGGCATGCCAGAGGGGGATCAAGGGCAAAAATGTATCTGAAAAATCTGCCTGTGTGTGCTTGGAAGAGATAGTGTAGGGGGAGAGCTGTTAGTGATTTCAGGGACAGATGATAGTAAGTTTGCTGGCTAGTAATCTGCTTGATACTGCTCTGTATTGGAGGGACAGAAGTCTGCAGGGATTTGAGGGACATTTTAGCTTAGGTAGCTTTGCTGGCTAGTAATCTACTGTTCTCTTTAAACAACTGCCATACGTTGACCTTGTAGGCATTGTTTGCCCAGTTTTTTTGGACGCAGCCACTGAAGCACAGTTGCCAGAAAAAATATGCCATATAAATGCTGAAAATAGTCATTTTTCGCCATACGTTGACCTTGTAGACATTGTTTGCCCAGTTTTTTTGGTTGCAGCCACTGAAGCACAGTTGCCAGAAAAAATATGCCATATAAATGCTGAAAATAGTCATTTTTCGCCATACGTTGACCTTGTAGACATTGTTTGCCCAGTTTTTTTGGTTGCAGCCACTGAAGCACAGTTGCCAGAAAAAATATGCCATATAAATGCTGAAAATAGTCATTTTTTGCCATATACGTTGAGTCAACGTATGGCAAAAAATGACTATTTTCAGCATTTATATGGCATATTTTTTCTGGCCTCTGTGCTTCAGTGGCTGCGGCCAAAAAAACTGGGCAAACAATGCCTACAAGGTCAACGTCGTTGACCTTGTAGGCATTGTTTGCCCAGTTTTTTTGGCCGCAGCCACTGAAGCACAGAGGCCAGAAAAAATATGCCATATAAATGCTGAAAATAGTCATTTTTTTGGTCGCAGCCACTGAAGCACAGTTGCCAGAAAAATTATGCCATATAAATGCTGAAAATATGCATTTTTTTGGTTGCAGCCACTGAAGCACAGAGGCCAGAAAAATTATGCCATATAAATGCTGAAAATATGCATTTTTTTGGTTGCAGCCACTGAAGCACAGAGGCCAGAAAAATTATGCCATATAAATGCTGAAAATATAAATTTTTTTGGTTGCAGCCACTGAAGCACAGAGGCCAGAAAAATTATGCCATATAAATGCTGAAAATATGCATTTTTTTTGGTTGCAGCCACTGAAGCACAGAGGCCAGAAAAATTATGCCATATAAATGCAGAAAATATGCATTTTTTTGGACGCAGCCACTGAAGCACAGTTGCCAGAAAAAATATGCCATATAAATGCTGAAAATAGTCATTTTTTGCCATACGTTGACCTTGTAGACATTGTTTGCCCAGTTTTTTTGGTTGCAGCCACTGAAGCACAGAGGCCAGAAAAAATTAAACCAGTAGGGTTTGCACCCTAGTTTGTAACGGTGGCGGAGGGAGGAGGAGGACGCTAAAGGACAGCTGTGTGTGGAGTCATGAGGCTTGAAGAGAAGGACAGCTGCATAGAAGTCAGAACAAGTCTTCCGGCGTGCAGTAACCCTCCGAGATCCACCCCTCATTCATTTTAATAAAGGTCAGGTAATCGACACTTTTGTGACCTAGGCGAGTTCTTTTCTCAGTTACAATCCCTCCTGCTGCACTGAAGGTCCTTTCTGAGAGCACACTTGAGGCTGGGCAAGACAAGAGGTTCATGGCAAATTGTGACAGCTCTGGCCACAGATCAAGCCTGCGCACCCAGTAGTCCAGGGGTTCATCGCTCCTCAGAGTGTCGATATCTGCAGTTAATGCCAGGTAGTCCGCTACCTGCCGGTCGAGGCGTTCTTTGAGGGTGGATCCAGAAGGGTTGTGGCGCTGCCTTGGACAGAAAAACATTTGCATGTCTGACGTTACAGACTGGCCAAAGGGCTTTGTCCTTGCAGGTGTGCTCGTGGCAGGATTACTGGCACCTCTGCCCCTGGAATGTTGATGAGTTCCTGAAGTGACATCACCCTTAAAAGCATTGTACAACATGTTTTGCAGGCTGGTTTGTAAATGCCGCATCTTTTCGGACTTGTGGTATGTTGGTAACATTTCTGACACTTTATGCTTGTACCGAGGGTCTAGTAGCGTTGCGACCCAGTACAGGTCCTTCTCCTTAAGCCTCTTGATACGGGGGTCCTTCAACAGGCATGACAGCATGAAAGACCCCATTCTCACAAGGTTGGATGCAGAGCTATCCATCTCCGCTTCCTCATTATCAAGGACTGCATCATCCACGGTCTCCTCCCCCCAGCCACGTACAAGACCAGGGGTCCCCAAAAGGTCACCACTAGCCCCCTGGGAAGCCTGCTCCTGTTGGTCCTCCTCCTCCTCCTCCACAAAGCCACCTTCCTCCTCTGACTCCACTTCTGGCACCTCTCCCTGCGTTGCAGCAGGTGCCTGGGTTCGTTCTGGTGATTCCGACCAGAAATCGTGCGCTTCCAGCTCCTCGTCACGCTGGTCTACAGCCTCATCTGTCACTCGTCGCACGGCACGCTCCAGGAATAAAGCGAAGGGTATTAGGTCGCTGATGGTGCCTTCGGTGCGACTGACCATATTTGTCACCTCTTCAAAAGGTCGCATGAGCCTGCAGGCATCGCGCATAAGCACCCAGTAACGGGGGAAAAAAATCCCCAGCTGTGCAGATCCAGTCCTACCACCCAGTTCAAAAAGGTACTCGTTGACGGCCCTTTGTTGTTGCAGCAGACGTTCCAACATAAGGAGCGTTGAATTCCAGCGAGTCTGGCTGTCAGAAATCAAACGCCTGACTGGCATGTTGTAGCGCTGCTGAATGTCAGCAAGGCGTGCCATGGCTGTGTAGGAACGTCTGAAATGGGCCGACACCTTTCTGGACTGGGTGAGAACGTCCTGGAATCCTGGGTACTTGGAGACAAAACGTTGGACTATTAAATTTAACACATGTGCCATGCAGGGCACATGTGTTAAATTGCCTAGTCTCAACGCTGCCAACAGATTGCTTCCATTGTCACACACCACTTTTCCGATCTGCAGTTGGTGTGGGGTCAGCCACCGATCGGCCTGTGACTGCAGAGATGACAGGAGTACAGATCCGGTATGGTTTTTGCTTTCCAGGCACGTCATCCCCAAGACAGCGTGACAACGGCGTACCTGGCACGTCGAATAGCCTAGGGGGAGCTGGGGGTGCACAGGTGTGGAGGAGGAGAAGGAGGACCCAGCAGCAGAGTAAGAAGAAGAAGAAGACGAGGTAGAGAGCGATGGAGGAGTAGAGGTGGTGGCAGAACCGCGTGCAATCCGTGGCGGTGACACCAACTCCACTGTTGTTGTTGAGCTACCCATTCCCTGCTTCCCAGCCATTACCAAGTTCACCCAGTGGGCAGTGTAGGTGACATACCTGCCCTGACCATGCTTGGAGGACCATGCGTCAGTAGTCATATGGACCTTTGGCCCAACACTAAGTGACAGAGATGCGGTAACTTGGCTCTGCACATGTTGGTACAGGTGTGGTATTCCCTTTTTAGAAAAAAAATTGCGGCTGGGTACCTTCCACTGCGGTGTCCCAATTGCTACAAATTTGCGGAAGGCCTCAGAGTCCACCAGCTGGTATGGTAAAAGCTGGCGGGCTAAGAGTGCAGACAAGCCAGCTGTCAGACGCCGGGCAAGGGGGTGACAGTCAGACATTGGCTTCTTACGCTCAAACATGGCCTTCACAGAAACTTGGCTGGTGGCAGATGACTGGGAATGGGAACAGGTGGTCAAGGTGGAAGGCGGAGTGGAGGGTGGTTCAGACGGGTCAAGGAGAGCAGAGGTAGAGCAGTAAGATGCTGGACCAGAAGGAGTGTGGCTTTTAGTTTGCCTGTTGCCTTTGAGGTGTTGCTCCCAAAGTGCTTTGTGCTTGCCGCTCATGTGCCTTCGCATAGAAGTTGTACCTATGTGGCTGTTGGGCTTACCAAGGCTCAGTTTCTGACTGCACTCATTGCAAATTACAATGCTTTTGTCAGAGGCACACACATTAAAAAAATCCCACACTGCTGACTTTTTGGAAGTGTGCGATCTGGCGGTAACAGTAGAAGTTGGCGGCATTGGCGGCAATGGCGGGTGCGTTGGCCGGCTGAACACAGGTGCCGATACATGTTGTTGCCCTACTGATCCCTGCGGGCTGTCCTCCCTGCTTCTTCTAAGTCTTATTCTCCTACTGCCTCTCTGACTCTCCGTCTCTCCATCTGAACTACCCTCCTCTTGCTCTCTTCTACTAGGCACCCACAAAACATCAATCTCCTCATCATCATTCTCCTCAGATGCATCAATTTCTTCTGACACATCACAGAAGGAAGCAGCAGCGGGGACCTCCTCCTCATCACTCATTATGTCCATCTCTGTCGTGTTCTCTGCCAGAATTAAATCTGGTGTAAGGTCCTCATCTCCTTCATCTTCTTCTGGCAATAATGATTGCGCATTACTCAGTTCAAGAAACTCATGGGAAAATAACTCCTCTGACCCCAGTGAAGAAGGGGCACCGGTGGTGGAGGAAGTGTTACGTGGGGTGGCCATAGCAGTGGAGGATGAGGAGGATGTTGTGGTAAAGTTAGAAACGGTAGAGGATGGGGTGTGCTGTGTAAGCCAGTCAACTACCTCTTCAGCATTTTGGGAGTTCAGGGTCATTGGCTTTTTAAAACTGGGCAATTTGCTAGGGCCACAGGATTGCATAGCAGCACGGCCCCTAGCACGGCCTCTGCGTGGCGGCCTGCCTTTGCCTGGCATTATTTTTTAAAAAACAACAACAACAACAAAAACTCAGTTGGTTTTTCTGGAAACGATAATACACACAGCTAGATGGCGGGTTGAAGAAAACAGTGTGCAAATAATGCCTACAAGGTCAACGTATACACTACTACAGCGGTGGATACGGATTACGTAAAATATATTATGGCTGCTTGAAAAAAGTCACTCCGGTGTTTTTTCTGGAGACGGTAATATTATGGATATTTAGACAGAATGTGAACAAGGTCACACAGCTAGATGGCGGGTTGAAGAAAACAGTGTGCAAATAATGCCTACAAGGTCAACGTATACACTACTACAGCGGTGGATACGGATTACGTAAAATATATTATGGCTGCTTGAAAAAAGTCACTCCAGTGTTTTTTCTGGAGACGGTAATATTATGGATATTTAGACAGAATGTGAACAAGGTCACACAGCTAGATGGCGGGTTGAAGAAAACAGTGTGCAAATAATGCCTACAAGGTCAACGTATACACTACTACAGCGGTGGATACGGATTACGTAAAATATATTATGGCTGCTTGAAAAAAGTCACTCCGGTGTTTTTTCTGGAGACGGTAATATTATGGATATTTAGACAGAATGTGAACAAGGTCACACAGCTAGATGGCGGGTTGAAGAAAACAGTGTGCAAAATAATGCCTACAAGGTCAACGTATACACTACTACAGCGGTGGATACGGATTACGTAAAATATATTATGGCTGCTTGAAAAAAGTCACTCCGGTGTTTTTTCTGGAGACGGTAATATTATGGATATTTAGACAGAATGTGAACAAGGTCACACAGCTAGATGGCGGGTTGAAGAAAACACTGTGCAAATAATGCCTACAAGGTCAACGTATACACTACTACAGCGGTGGATACGGATTACGTAAAATATATTATGGCTGCTTGAAAAAAGTCACTCCGGTGTTTTTTCTGGAGACGGTAATATTATGGATATTTAGACAGAATGTGAACAAGGTCACACAGCTAGATGGCGGGTTGAAGAAAACACTGTGCAAATAATGCCTACAAGGTCAACGTATACACTACTACAGCGGTGGATACGGATTACGTAAAATATATTATGGCTGCTTGAAAAAAGTCACTCCAGTGTTTTTTCTGGAGACGGTAATATTATGGATATTTAGACAGAATGTGAACAAGGTCACACAGCTAGATGGCGGGTTGAAGAAAACACTGTGCAAATAATGCCTACAAGGTCAACGTATACACTACTACAGCGGTGGATACGGATTACGTAAAATATATGAATGCTGCTTGAAAAAAGTCACTCCGGTGTTTTTTCTGGAGACGGTAATATTATGGATATTTAGACAGAATGTGAACAAGGTCACACAGCTAGATGGCGGGTTGAAGAAAACAGTGTGCAAATAATGCCTACAGGGCAAATAATGCCTAAAAGGTCAACTTATACACTACTACAGCGGTAGTAAAATAAAAAAAAGTAAAATAAAAAAAAATGAATATTAAAAAAAAAAAATTAAAGTTGGTGCTGCTGAACTACTAGGAGCAGCAGATTAGCACACCAGTCCCACTCCCCAACACTGCTAGACTAATAGCACTGGGCTCTTATAGTAGTAGTAGTAGTAGTAGTAAAACAACAAAAAAATAAATAAAAGCAGTCCTTACAAGGACTACTGTTATTGCAGCAGTCAGCAGATGAGATCAGAAGCAGGACAGCTGCCCACTGCAGCTACATACAGAGCACTGCAGTAGAAGGTAGATTACTAGCCAGCAAAGCTACCTAAGCTAAAATGTCCCTCAAACCCCTGCAGACTTCTGTCCCTCCAATAACAGAGCAGTATCAAAACGATTACTAGCCAGCAAACTTTCAACTGTCCCTGAAATCACTAACAGGCAGCAGCTCTCTCCCTACACTATCTCTTCAGCACACACAGGCAGAGTGAAAAAACGCTGCAGGGCTTCGGTTTTTATAGGGAAGGGGAGTGGTCCAGGGGAGAGCTTCCTGATTGGCTGCCATGTACCTGCTGGTCTGGGGTGAGAGGGCAAAAAAAAGCGCCAACAATGGCGAACCCAAAATGGCGAACGTCGCGCGACGTTCGCGAACTTCCGGCGAGCGCGAACACCCGATGTTCGCGCGAACAAGTTCGCCGGCGAACAGTTCGCGACATCTCTATTGAAATCCCCAGGAGGATTGCTCTCAGGATTAATGTCAGCTGTAGAACTTTGTAGTATTATCTAATAGTATGTAGGTAACCTGTGTGTTTAATGCTTGACACAAACGAAAATAAAGTGCAGTGCAATGTGGGGGTTCAAAGTAAAAATTAACAAAGATACAGGCTAAAATGCAAGTCTATAGACAAGCATTTGGTCAGGGCAGGCGGCAGAAACCAATCAAGGGTCAAACAAGGAGATGGCACAATGCACCATCAGCACATTGTGGATTGGAGCAAAAATTTCAAATAAGAAGACAACATAAAGACCCAGGTTCAATGCCCAAATACAGGTCTCTTTTCTGTGAGTTCCTGGGTGTTCTGTATTTTACTATTTGACTGATTCCTAGTTCCTGACCCTTCTGCTTTGTTCCTGATTTTGCCGATTGGTGCTTGCCCTTAACTTTTGCTTGGAAAATGATTTTTAGCTTCGTAACCCCTTGTGTGCCGTAAAGTGTACTGTTCTACTTGTCTGCATTGCTGCTTCCTCTTTGGTTCTTACTTCAGCTCCAATAAGTGCTGTCAGGCCTGATAGAAATTAGCAGTAATAATATTCAGACAGGGCAGGAATAGACTTGCTAATAAGAGCAGGATTCTCTTCATATACTCTTAACTTGATTACAGCAAATAGTTCAATGATCCAGCAAAGACAGCAAGAGGAGGCATGCTTAAAAAGTGATGGAAAGCAAGGCTTAGAACTGTCATCACCATTATCTAAAATGCTTAGTTTCCACTGCCCCCTGTGGTACAGACAGGAAGAACAGCAGCCCAATAACAGAGGCTCCCAGTTGTAGACTGCGCAGATCCTAAGAAGTCCTTGGACTCCGTATGCAAAGGCATTCTAAGAAGCTGTTTGACATTCCATAACATGGGGTAACCTTTGAAGAATTAGTGCACAGGAGAGGCATAAAATGGCGAATTCATTACCTGAATGACTCTACATCACGGTAAGTTACATTAGAAATGTATTTATTGGGTTTTCACACAAATTACAAATGTGTTCACACTTTAGACTTGATCTGTATAGTAGGAGGAAAAATACGTAATTATACACACCAGCTTTAAAATCGAAAATCTTTATTTATCCATATTAAAAGACACGCAGCACGTTTGACTTGGTGCGTTTCGGGTGCAGCTGTCCTTAAAGGACCAGTAACACCAAAATTTTTTATCTAAAAATTCCATTCCAACTGCTAAAATAATAGCCATACCCTAATACATTGATATAAATTACCTAGCTGTTTTTTTCAAAAAAATGTCAAAATAGCCTTTCTCCATGGCTCTCTGTAAAACGGCAAAAAGGCGACCAGTTCCCACAGCGTGCTCGCTCCCGACGTGTTCCTCCACACAGAACCGGAAGTGAGGAACAGGAAGCCGGGAGGTAAGGTATTGACAGTCCGAGAGAGAACTGCCGAGGGGAGGGAGGGAGAGAGAGAGAGAGAGAGAGAGAGAGAGAGAGAGACTACAGGGAGGGAAAGGCAGTGTGTGCAGACAGACTGCCGTGAGAGAAATGCTGGGCGGGAGGGAACAGAATCACTGGGCAGAAGAGCGGGCTAGAGGCTGCTATAAGATAAGAAATGCTACGTGGGATCAAACGGAACGGCTGGACAAACAGCCGTTCTGTTCCCTTTACACAGCATGTCTCTCTCTCACGCCCCGCAGACTCTCTTCACAAGCCTTTCACTTCTTTCTACAATTTATGTCTCTCCTCCCCCCCTGCAGCATTTCTGTATCTCTACCTGCTCGTTTGTCCAGCTGTTGCGTTTGATCCCACGAAGCATTTCTTATCTTAGAGCAGCCTCTAGCCCGCTCTTCTACCCAGGGATTCTGTTCCCTCCCACCCAGCATTTCTCTCACGGCAGTCTGTCTGCACACACTGCCGTTCTCTCTCGGACTGTCAATACCTTACCTCCCGGCTTCCTGTTCCTCACTTTCGGTTCTGTGTGGAGGAATATGTCGGGAGCGAGCACGCTGTTGGAACTGGTCGCCTTTTCGCGGTTTTACAGAGAGTCATGGAGAAAGGCTATTTTGACATTTTTTGAAAAAAAAAACAGCTAGGTAATTTATATCAATGTATTAGGGTATGGCTATTATTTTAGCATTTGGAATGGAATTTTTAGATAAAAATTTTTGGTGTTACTGGTCCTTTAATCATATGAATAAAGGAACAGCGGTTAGAGTTATCGGTCTTCTGTATCAATCCCACAGCGACCTCTATAGGTAGGTATCTAATGAAGTATAACACATTAAGTAACGGGTATAAAGAATTAAAATAAACAGAAATCCAAATAAAACCGGTGTGTGGAACGCTGTTTTTTTCCTCCTATTCAGTGCTGCATGGAACACCAAGGGAACCCTGCACATAGTGATGCATGTATAGGCCGGCTGATCTATAATTTGGAATTGTGGTGAGTAGTAGCGGTTATTTCTACTTGACTTGTATACTGACTGATTTTTTTTTTTTTTCAATATATTTCTTTATTGATTTCCAATTTTTCCACAATAGAGCAAGTGCTCTATCACAAAATAATAAAACATACAATAAAATTAGAAAGAAAGATAGAAGAAAAGAGTAGCAGGAAGGGGGGGAAGGGTATGTGATCCTAGGTCTTTATACTAACAGGAAATCCACTTATCCCAGTGTTTGTAAAATTTCCCCACATTATTGGAAGTCAAGGCTGCCATTTTCTCATAACGGCAATGCAAGTCCAACTCCTGAGTAATTTGTTGTATTGACGGAGGTTCTTCCGACTTCCATTTCCTCGCAATAAGTTGTCTGGTCGCAAAGACCAAATGGTGTAGAATGGAATGAAACTCTTTAGGAACATTCGGATCAATGAGACCAAGAATTATCATAACTGGAGTCATTTGAATTTGTAAGTTCCACTTAGTTGTACAGAATGACTCCATTTGTAACCAAAGACGCTGAAGTTTAGGACACTCCCACCATATGTGAAACATGTCACCTTTCTGGTGACATCCTCTCCAACATGTATTAGGTATGTTCTTGTAAATGCGATGCAATTTGTGTGGGGTCATATACCATCCATAAAGAATCATCCTAGATGTCTCCAAGTGAGTAATACACCTGGAGTATCTATAAGGATTGGAGAACAATTGTATCCAGTCTTCCGCCGTTAAAGAAATGTTCAATATCTTTTCCCACTTACTAACAGCCGGTAGACTTTTAATATCCAATGTAGATCTCAGCTTTTTATACCATAGGGATAGCCCTCCTTTCGTTGGTGTTAAATTAGTCAACCATTTTTCCAAAAGTGTTGGCTCTCTAAGAGGGATAACATCATTCGCCCACAAATAGTGCCTGATTTGTAGGTACTGATAAAACACCAGTTTAGGAAGGAGGTATCTTTGTTGTAGCTCCTCAAATGATAGCAGTTAACCTTTTCTAGTGAGATAGTGTATTGGTGCCAAACGAAAGTCACCCCAACGATACAATTTAAGATCCGGAATGAGAAGTTCCAGCGTCGAGATGGGAGCAATAGGAGATATCTGCTGTGATGATTCAAAAACCCGTTTATGGTTTTGGAAAATAGTTGCTAAATGAATAACTGTAGTTAAGGCAGCTTGAGTATCAATAAACTTAGTATGAGTTGGAGTGTCCATAATTTGTGGCAATAAAAGAGGGAAAACTGAGTCCTGTTCTATTTGTACCTAACGTTTATCCATATCCAAGGTAAGCCATGCTTTAAGCTGATCAAGAGAAGAAGCTATGTAATAGCCCATGATATTAGGGGCATTCAGACCACCAGATGATCGTGGCAGTTGTAGGATGCGTTGAGATACTCTACTTGGTTTATTAGCCCATAAAAACTGGTTGAATAGCTTCTGTAAATTCAAGATATAACTTGCTGGAATATGTACCGGGATTATTCGAAACATATAGAATTTTCGGTAGTATTACCATTTTTAAAGCCTGCAGCCTTCCCAACCAAGATAAGTACTGAGTCCTCCAGGAGTTAATATCAATACATACATCATGATACTATTTAGTAAAATTCACTTTAACAAGGTCACGCGGGGGAAACACAATGTCAATTCCTAAGTACTTTATTGCACAGTCCACCCATTCAAACTTATACATTTGCTTCAAAGAAATATATTCTCTTTCAGGGACATTAATACACATAGCTTGAGTTTTATTTTCATTAAGTTTGTAGTATGAGATTGTGAAGTATTCTTGTAGTAATCGCATTAATGTATGTAGTGAGTGAGAAGGGTGAGACATGTAAATAATAGTGTCATCGGCGAAAAGGGCCACTTTATGCACAGAGCCATATATATTAAACCCTTTGATATCTTGGTCCTGACGTATTGCTTGAGCTAAAGGTTCGATCATCAAAGAGAAAATCAGAGGGGACAATGGACACCCCTGACGGGTTCCATTGGATATATCAAAAGAGGCAGATAAGATACCATTAGTATTGATTTGTGCAGAGGGAACTGAGTATAGGGCCAAAATCGCCTTGATAATTTCTACAGGAAAGTTGAATTTATGTAACACTCTTGATAGATAGGCTCCTCTGCCTATGGTAAACCCCACCTGATCAGAATTTATAATTTCCGGCATTAATGCCTGTATACGCAGAGCTATAATTTTAGCATAGATTTTTAAATCTGCATTTAGCAGGCTAATTGGCCTGTAGTTTTGTACTAAAGTTGGGTCCTTTCCCGGTTTCGGAATTGTTATAATTTGCGATAGGAGCATTTCTTTAGGGAAGGATCCTGAAATAAAGGCTGCGTTAAAAGTATCAGTCAGATAAGGAATCAATACTGAGGAGAATGTCTTGTAATATATATGGGTAAGCCCATCTGGACCTGGGGCCTTATTATTAGGGAAAGTTAGTATCGCTTTCAAAACTTCCGAATCAGTTATAGGGTTCTTGAGTTTGCCCCATTTAGTTTGTTGAATCCGTGGTAGTCTAATTTTATCCAGGAACTCATCTACTTGAGAAGCCGTGGGGGGGTAAGACAGTGGGCTCTTGTTCGATATTATACAATAGTTTGTAAAATTCAGCAAATCTATTCCCTATTTCCTTGGGGTCATAAATTGGATTATTTTGCTTGTCTTTCACCATATGAATTAGTTTTTTCCCTTGAGTGGACCGTATTTGTCGTGCTAAAAGTTGGGATGCTCTATTCCCCATTCTATAATGTGTAGCTTTAATAAATGTTAGTTTGTTTTGCATATGTAACATTGCCTTCGTTTGTAATTCTTTTTTAACTGCAGTAATCAAATCAGTCGTGGCTTGACTAGGCAGTTGTTTGTTAGTATTTTCTAGAGTATATAGTTTAAAGGAAAACTATACCCCCAAAATGAATACTTAAGCAACAGATAGTTTATATCAAATTGAATGACATATTAAAGAATCTTACCAAACTGGAATATATATTTACATAAATATTGCCTTTTACATCTCTTGCCTTGAACCACCATTTCATGACTCTATCTGTGCTGCCTCAGAGATCACCTGACCAGAAATACTACAACACTAACTGTAACAGGAAGAAGTGAGGAAGCAAAAGGCAGAACTCTGTCTGTTAATTGGCTCATGTGACCTTACATGTGGTTTGTATGTGTGCACAGTGAATCTTACGATCTCAGGGGGCGGCCCTTATTTTTTAAAATGGCAATTTTCTATTTATGATTACCCAATGGCACACACTACTAGAAAAGTATATTATTATGATAATGGTTTATTTACATAAAGCAGGATTTTACATATGAGCTGTTTTATGCAATATCTTTTTATAGAGACCTACATTGTTTGGGGGGTATAGTTTTCCTTTAAGTAGCAGATTTTGATAAGACACAATTTTCTCTTTTTTGTATGTAGAACCCATCTTAATAAGAAAACCTCTGATAAATGCCTTATGGGCATTCCATTAAGTAAATGTACTGCATTGATTATTATCATTTATCTGGAAATATTCCTGAATGGCCTTACTCACTTTTTGTTTGGATAATGGTTTAGATATCAAAAGTGGGTTCAATCTCCATTGAATTTTTGAAGATCTGTGAGTATGGTCTTTTATTGTGGCCGCCACAGGGGCATGGTCCGACCACGTAATAAGGCCTATATGAGTATGGTCAAAATAGTCCAGCAAATCTTTCTGGATCAGTATTAAATCAATCCTGGAGTATGACAAATGCACATGAGAGTAAAATGTGTAGTCCTTAACCTGTGGATGTTGAAGTCTCCAGGTGTCATATAAGCCATATGATTGCATAAAATTCTGGAATGGAGAAAGTCTAAATTTGGGCTTACATTTAGAGGTTCGGGATCTGTCCACCAAGTGATTAGGCGCTAGGTTAAAGTCCCCTCCCAGCACCAAAGCACCATACTGCAGAGATCCAATGTGCTGCATAACACCTTTAAGAAATGCAAGTTGAAGTATGTTAGGGGAGTACACATTAGCTAAGGTATATGGCTTTCGGTTAATGGTACAGTTCAGTATTATACAGTGTCCCTTGGGGTCCACATGGTGACTCGTATAAGTAAAATTCAAATCTTTGTGTATCAATATTGCCACACCAGCCTTCTTTGAAGGTGCCGGTGCCGAGTAGACTGTAGAGAATTTTTTTGTTTTTTAGCATATCTGCATTGGACGGAGTAAAATGGGTCTCCTGTATGAATAATATGTCAGCCTTTTGTTTTTTAGCTTCATGGAATAGAGAAGACCTTTTGTAAGGACTGTTAAGGCCTTTGGCATTGATAGTCACTATCTTAAATGGCATTGTAGTGAATAAATTGAATGCTTGATATCAACCATGTACTGCCCACAAAGGACCCTGTACGCAAGGTACAACAGAATATAAACATGAACCTAGGATACACATACCATGGGGGAAGAGGGAAAGAAAAGGAGAAGGAAAGAGAGAGCAGACATAAAAAGAGAAACATAATAATGGCGGATATTCCCACCGAGCCGTGGGGTTCTATACCAGTAAGAACCCACAGGGTTGAGTCTATAGTGGGGGTTCACCACACTGCCATGCAACACTAACATTTCCCGGGAGAAAGTCATCCTTAATTAGACCCAGAAAAACAATTTGGATACTTCACATATTCCTTCAAGTAGGTGAAGGTAGAACTTCTGCCTGTTGCTCCTGCGCTTGTTTCGCTGGTTTGCTTTGCTGCAAACCCCAGACGCGGATTTGAGTAGCCCTTGTGCTGGCGTTGTAATTGTAATTGGGGATCCATCTTTCATTACAATAAGCTTCAGTGGGAATCCCCACCTGTAGGGAATGCTGTGCTGACGCAGTATAGAAGTTGTTTCTTTAAATTCCCTTCTGGCTTGCAATGTCATCGGGGAAAGATCTGTGAATAATTTAATATTCTTGTACTTGTCAGACTTATTCACCAAGTTTCTAGCTGTCTGGAGAAGTCCCTCCTTTACATGAAAAAAGTGCAATCTAGCAATTGTGTCTCTCGGCGCCAACGGAGGAGCATTTTTCGATTTATAAATGCGGTGAATGCGGTCAATGAGGAAAAACTTTTCATCCACATCTGGCAGCATCACCCGCAGAAATTCAGTAAAAAATTCTTGGAGCTGGGTTTGTGGGATATGTTCCGGAATGCCCCTAATGCGGACATTGTTCCGCCGGGATCTATCCTCAATATCCATAATCTTGCGCTTTATGTCAGCAAGAGTTTCCCCTGCTTTGTGCGTCTCATCCACCAGGTTATTGTGTGCAGTAACCATTTCCTCCATTTTATCTTCCAAATGCCCAGTTCTGGGATATGTGGGATATGTTCCGGAATGCCCCTAATGCGGACATTGTTCCGCCGGGATCTATCCTCAATATCCATAATCTTGCGCTTTATGTCAGCAAGAGTTTCCCCTGCTTTGTGCGTCTCATCCACCAGGTTATTGTGTGCAGTAACCATTTCCTCCATTTTATCTTCCAAATGCCCAGTTCTGTTGCCTAGGGCAGCTATCTCTGACTTTAGATCTTTCATCATGCTTTTAAAGTCCATTTGGAGATCTGCCCGAAAGGCTGAGAGCATATCTTTCAAATGATGCTCCGATGTGGAGGGTTTGTGTGGAGTGGAGGGTGCAATTTTAACTGTACCTGGGGAACTCTGCTGCGACGCGGATTCCTCCGATTGCATTTCAGCGCCATCTTGGATATCCTCCAGGTCCGGCTTTTTCGTATAAAAAGAGGTGAGTTTCAGCGGTGACTGCTTCTTTTTCACTCTCCCCATAGTAAGAGGTAGTCCGGAATTATCTATGCGGAACTGCACAGGTTTCTGCCTCGATAGACGAATCTGGGTCAGGTATTTGTAAAGTTTTCCCGGGAGCTGCTGTGAAACAGTTGTTAGCGCATTGCGTGCTTAGGCCACGCCCTCATACTGACTGATTTTAAATTCAATTCCTTATAATTTTGGATTAAGTAGTGGATTTCAAATGACCTATCTCCATCTCTTGAGCTGCCTCCAAGTTTGTAAGTTGTAGTTTTTGGGCTGTTGGAAGCTGGCAAGGCGTGGTAGGGATGGGCGTATTTTTTCGCCTCGTTTCGCCGAAAAAATGACGCCCATAGACTTGTATGGAGACGTGCGTCAAAAAAATAATTTCACCACTAACTACCACTTTAAAAGATAAGTAATACAAAAAATGTACTTTTTGGATACTTTCAGATATCTATTAAGGTATTGTAAATATACTTATTAAATGTGTAACAGTGTTTTCCTATATGCTTCATGCATACTGTACATGACAGATAAATAGCCCAGGAACCATTTTCACGATGTGTTTACATAAGTGTTTAAGACATAGTAAGTATTTTTATAAATCTCTCTTGTTTTAGGGAGCAAAAGATAGTTCAGGCCAGCTTGTATTTGAATCATTTCGGAAAATGATGTCAAAGTAGTTTTTTCAAGTGTTTAAAGTCAGGCTAGCATATCTTGCAGCTCTTTATCACTTTGAAGTTGTGTGCATACGGTTGCTTAGTATTCTCTGAAGCAGTCTTAGTTGCAGTTATTCTGAATTTTCATTAATAAGGAAAAGAAGAGGGAACGTACGAGATGAAGCAAATAGCTCTGCATGTCCTGAGAAATAACTCATTTGGATGCAGCACCAAAGCACACAAACTTTCCTCCTGCCTCATAATAAAATATTCATTTTATTATATTTTTGAATCAAAATATTTTATGATTTCTTCATGTCTTAAGAAGACCTGCTGCTTAAGAGCAGAGGAATTATTAACACTGTAAAATTATGGTTTATTTGAAGGATGTTTGAGGGACAAATCTCAAGGCAAAGCAGAGACTGGTTTGAAATAAGAAATATCCCACAGAGGTTAGTTAAAATAAGAACTTTGCTCACAAACAAATGTTATTTGCTGATGATATCTTTTTGACGGTAACAAAACCGCTCACATCTTTACCACACTTGTTTAATATCCTTTATCATTTTGGGCTCATATCTGGCCTGCAGATAAACCCTACGAAATCTGATGCCCTGCCTCTGAACCTTACCCAATCTCAGAAAAAATTGATTCAACTTAATTTTGACTTCCAATGGAGGGATAAACACTTACAATATCTGGGGGTAGCAATAACGCCAACTCTTGAAGGTCTATATCAAGCCAACTATCCTCAGTTATGGGCAGAAATTGAGAAATCGCTTAGGGCGTGGTCTAAACTGCGTATATCTTGGTTTGGTAGGGTAAATGCAATTAAATTGGTACTGTTTCCTAAAATATTGTACTTTTTTCGAGTCTTACCGATAGAAATAGCAAGAATTCATCTACATAAAATGCAATCAAAACTTATGAATTTTATTTGGGGAGATAAAAAAGCTAGGCTGTCCCAGAAATCGATAATGCTGCCCAGACACAAAGGCGGTCTGAATGTTCCCAACCTACTTTATTATTATCAGGCCGCGCAAATTATGCCGATAATCCACTTTTATAGGCCCAATCTCCGTTATGGGCTCAAATTGAAGTTGCGTATTTGAAACCAATAAATCCTGCAGCATTGCCGTGGATTCCTAAGCAGGACAGACCTACTGCTTCCACTCCTGTGCTCAAAATGGCATTATCTGTTTGGGACCAAACAACTCCTTTGATGTGTCCCCATTGTCCAGCTATGCCTGTACTTGGTAATCCTATTTTTGAACCAGGGCTTCAGGCCAGGGACTTTTGTTGGTGGGAGTCCCACAATATGACATATGTCGCTCACTTTTTAGGTTTGCAAGGCCTTAAGAAATGGTCTACTGTTGTTGAGCAACATCGTCCTCCAAGATCAGAATGTTTTCGGTATCTCCAAATTCAGCATTTTCTTAATATAGTGGTTAAAGGGTGTACTGACATTTTGACCTCTTCTGCCTGGGAGCAAATGTGTGTTAAATTCCCTTGTAGTGGAGGAATAATATCCATTCTGTATAAAGACATTTTGAATTCCTCGATTTCTTCCCTTCCAACTTATTCTAAGCAATGGGGAAGAGAATTGGGTACTATGGTAGATGAATCTACATGGCTGCAAGTTTGGACAAATACGTCTAAGATCTCAACGAATGTTTTGGCTCAAGAAACATTATATAAGGTAATATCTGGATGGTATATGGTCCCCACGAAATTGCATAAATTTTATCCTAATTCCAGCCCGCTCTGCTTTCGTAATTGCGGCATGGACGGTACTATGCTACATATTTGGTGGCAATGTAGGCAGGCGTTCAGATTTTGGTCCAGAATATTTACATTGATTGATTCCATTATGGGGATCAGACTTCGAAAAGATCCCCTGATGGTGTTACTTAACATGACTATTCCAGCTCCGAATAAGTATCATCGCAAACTCATACAATTTATCTTTACAGCAGCGAAACAGACTATTGCTACGTCCTGGAAAAAGTGTTCAATTCCTATAGTCATGTTCAGGCTCAAAATGAACTGGATTATGGTAAATGAGAGAATGTTAAGTATTACTGCAGATAATTATAATGTTTACACCAAAATCTGGACGCCTTGGATATCATACACCAGGTTATAATAAATATGTTGGATGCAACCTTTCTGGTTTAATTTTATATAATTGTATAAGTGTAGCAAATGGTGAGATTGGATGGAGTTGACACCTACGGAATGATCATTTGCGTGGTTTTATATACTGCATTAGGAGCAATACTATAACTTCATATTAAACATGGACACGGAAACGGTTGTTTAAGTTCATTGGTTTAATTTTTGTTAATAAGCAATTTCCAATACTAGAATGTTCTGATTTATGCTGTATAACTGTGACAAATGATGGAAAAAAGTTTTTTCTTTCTTCACCCTCAGGGTATTTGAATCTTCTGGGAATGTCCTCCTCTGCGTAGGAGAGTATCCATTATCTGAAAGTAAAAATGTACAAAAAACAGCTATGACGAAAATGAATGCTGTAATGTTATCAAATAAAAAAGTTTTAAAAGAAAATAAGAACTTTGATTTAAAAGCAAAATTACAAGGGTACCCAGATTTTTGCACAGCCAATTTTTTACATTTGATTTAATTTCATTAAACTGAATACTGCCTTACTAAAAATCTTTGTTCAGAAAACACTCCAGTACTCGGATGTTTCTGGGAAATGAAAGACATACCACTGTTATCTTTTTTGTTGAAAGTGAAGTAAATTATTTTGCAGGCTGAGAGGGGTTCCCAAACTTTTTCATACGACTGTATATGGGACACGATGGTGCACACTGATAACCTTGTTGATAGTAAGAAAAAAGTATGACATACAGAAAATTATGGCACTTGTGGGATTTGGTTGCTAAACAGTGCCATAATTTTCTCTGTTTTTTGTATGTGTTTTATATATATATATATATTCCCAGTGCCTTAGAAAAGTATTCAGACCCTAGAATATTTTATTTAACTAAATAACAGATCCCGCAGTGAACTGTTATTCTAACTTTTTTTTAAATTCAAAGCTCTGTTTAATTCAAAGCACTGATATTTTAACTCTGATATGAAAAATGCATAAACTAAGTTACGCTGATTGAATAAGTATACAATGTTTTTGGGAAAGTATGTACCAGCTTTATGCCATTTCTGGAAGTGATTTGGAGATTTGCTGGAGATTAGTGATGGGCGAATTTATTCGCCAGGCGCGAATTCGGGGCCAATTTGCGCGATTCGCCACCAGCGAATAAATTCGCGAAACGCCCGCGAAATGTTTTTTTTTGAAAAAACGGATGCCGGCGTCAAAAACGGGCACCGGCGTCAAAAACGGGTGCCGGCGTCGAAAAAACTGGCGCCGGCGTCAAAAACGAGACGCCGGCGCCGTTTCGCGCATTTTTCGCCGTTTCGCGAATTCTCACAAATTCGCCTATCACTACTGGAGATGTTGGTGTTGTGAGCCTCAATTTTCAAACATATATTTAATTTGGTTTATATCAGGGCTTTTACAGAACCATTATAGAACTTTACCTTTTTATACTTCATCCACCCCAATGTTACATTAATACTTTTTCTTTTAGTTTGAGATTATTGTTCAGTGAAAGGATGTTTTTTTTAGACGCAATTTTCTTGCAGTATTTTCCTGCATTTTGCCCCAGCCATTCTTCATTCTAATAAGATTCTCAGGCTCAGTAGAATCTTTAAACCAATTCTTCATTTCTTAAATGATGATAACCTTAATTTAAAATTGACCTACACATACAGTACAAATCAAACTGATTTTTGAGATATTATCATTATAAAAGATAAGGAAGGTTTTCTACAGACTATGTTTAGAAAAGAAACGGCCACCTATTCCACATTGCATGTTTCGAGTTATCATGCACCCAAAATTAAAAAAGCCATTCCAGTGGGAGAATTTTTGAGAGTTCTGAGAAATTGTTCAGATGATAATACATTTAAACAGAGGTCTAAAGAATTGTAAAAAGTATAGGATCGTAGTCACAGTTAACCTCTAGACGTGCTCCTAATTTGCGTGATATGTTAGTCCGAAGTCACTTTGGTAAAACAAAATCCAAGCAATCTAATCGCCCCCAAAGGTACTTTTCCTTGTGGCAAATGTACCAGCTGTCCTTGTATTAAAAACATTAGAGCGATAAAAGACAGATTTGGAAAGATGCATTATATTAAACAATGGGATAATTGAAACACAATTGGGGTAATTTACATGATTACATGTCCATGTAATTTACAGTATGTTGGCAAGACAAAAAGAACTCTACAAAAGAGAATCTCTAAACACTTATCCAGAATTAGATCCACTACCTCAGCCATAACTGATTTGCAAACTCACAGATTGAGTAATATTAAGATGGAAAGAAAAAACAAAAAAAATCCTCTTGGTGAACATTTTTACCTATATCACAATGGTAATACAGAGGGATAAACCGTTACCGATTTAGAACATGTTTACTTGGGTATTAGAAATAGATAGAAGCATTCAATCCAAATCACCTCTTCTAAGGAATGCCGTTGGATAGATGAACTTAATACTCTCACTCCCTGTGAGTTTATATTTACATACTTATATTGGTGAATGAATATGTTTTAAATTGTCACCTGTATTTGTTGTGAGCCCAATATATACAGTCAATGCTAAAGTCATTAACTCCAGTTAGGTACCAAACAATATGTGCCTTCGAAATACATAATTGATACAGTATGTGATGTACTTATAATGTGAATGTTTTGGCGCATTCTAACCAATGGCTAAACACGTGATCATGTAAAGATCACAAGATTTTGATGCCATTTTGCCTTTGACAAAGCCTTCACGGGTGAAACGCGTGTCAGGCGCAGAGCTCTCAGCTCAAGCAGCCGGGGGAGGTGGGAAATTGGAATGAAGGGGGATGTGATGGTTTAAGTTTTTGCCAGAACACATTAATCCGGGTGATGCGAGTCAATTGATACTTTAAGCTTGAATAACCACTGGTTACATTGGAATACAATCGTTTTGTGTGCCATAAAACAAGCATAGGGAATAGGCCATTAGGTGCCTCTGAGAGGACAAAGCAGTAGATTATAATCATTTTGGGGACTATTGAGATGAATTATATAAGGCACTTTATTCACTGGAAGCACTTTATATTTAATTAACCTATGAATTAATATGAAAATTGTGATTACACCATTGAGAGACACACAAGATGAATTTTCCTATCAAACTATAATCACGTCATATGGATGGTGTGACACATTATATCTCTTCTGTGTCCTTTCTGTAATATTTATTGTTAAAATTGACTACCCATCCATTATCATTCATTACTTCTCCTTTTCTTTGGCAATGATGGTATGCTAGAAGGTGTGGAAATCAGATATTAATTGATGAATGGCAACCGTAGATGCAACACCACAAAATTCAGTAGGTGAGTTATGTAACCTTTCTAAATGTACTTTGGTTTTAGTCTTTTGCTTTTATATTGTAGGCAAATGGGGTACATTATACTCTGTAATCTGCAGGAGCAGCCACACGGGCAGGCACTTTTATTGTTGAATACTGAGATCATTGATGATAGCATCACTGAAAGGCACTTCTCAAAGCTCTCACATTGTGCCTCTTACAAAGCTGCTTCTGCCCATACTTATTCCTGAAAACTTGCAGGGGCAAGGGAACCCTGCATTCCAGCCTGAAGGTACTGGTAATTCAAGGGTTTCCTTAGCAAGTTGTGCTAATTTGCAAGTTAGTGGTGGAACTAACATAGAATTGTGCTTGGAATTATACAGGAATTCTCTTAAAAAAAAAAAAAAAAAAAAAAAGTGGAAATGGTATGTATGAAACATATGACTTTTAAAAAAAAAAAAAGGCTTTGGATATCTTTTAAGTCCTAAAACCTTCAGTAAAGATAACTGCTGAAAAGTATTGTCATCATTTTGATGGTGTAGTTTTTATTATTAAATTACACTGTGTACATTGTATATTATTCATTCTAACATTTTTTTTCTTGAATCAATAAATGTAGTATTTTTATTAGTTGTAATATTTGTGTGTAGGTATCTATCAGAAAGATCCAGCACTGCACAAAGCAAATGCTTTTAGATAAGCTATTATTTCTCCTGCTCAATGTACATAAACTGGACTCAGGTATTTTACTATTGAGTGCTATTCTAATATCTGCCACTAGGTGGGGAAAAAGACCATTTTTTTTTAGCAATGTAGGTGTCAGGAACCTGTTATCTTGTTACCCTTCCATTGTTCTGTTGATAGGTTACTGGGAGGGGGAGGGGTGATATCGCTCCAACTTGTAGGGCAGCAGTAAAGAGTGACTGAAGTTTATCAAAACAGAGGTCAAATGGCTGAGGGCACATACATCTCTAGCTCCATGTCAGATTTCAAAATTAAATATAAAACAGCTTCTTCTTTTTTAAAAAAAACTGATTGATATGCAGTATTCTACTGGAGGAGGGCCAATAACTGAATCAATTTCTATAGAAAAAAAATGTTTTCCCTTGACAGAATCTCTTTACATAAATCATTGCAGTTTATGCTTAACCTTATGAGCCTGAAATCTATGCAATTTATTTTCAACAGGCTGACTTTTATTATAACAATAATAATAAGTGGCTAATTGTAATAGTTGGATTTTGTTTTCCTAACACATTTGATAACACAGTTACCCTGTGTGATTACGTAGAAGTTTGTAAAGCTATTCAATCATTTATATACATTGGCATTATATAATGTATCCTGTAATTCACATCTAGGCCATTTTAACCTTGTGGTCAGATTTCTTGTTTTATTTAAACAAAGAATAGCAGCAATCCTAAAAGCTATTCTTGTATATTTGTGTTTATAAGACATTTTTATGGAAATAGAGCATTAACACCGAAGATATCAAATGCAAACATAAAGCAGATTCACTTGAGTAAGGCAAACATGCTACATTGTATATTAGCATTTGCAAATGCCATTGTGAACATTCTCCACATTGAGGTAATTGCATTCAAAACGCTCCTGCACTTTCACATGGTTGCCAATGTGTCCATTCTCACTCTTCTGATGAATGGTAATCAACTGTTCCCCAGGTCAAATTGGGCCAGTGGGACTTCAGGGGAAAAAACAGGACCAATTCTTGCCGGGAACTGTGGGTGCTCCCCTTGCTGTGACTCAAAAGTTAAAAAAAAAAGTATGCAGGGTGGTTGGAGGTGTTCGCAATTGCAGGTGGAGGCGGGGGCCCTGCGACTGGGGTGAGGAGGGACTGAGACTGGGGCAAGGAGGGCTATGACTGGGGATGGGGGGAAGCTATGACTGAGGTAGGGCCCACGGCTGGGGTGGGGGTCGGCTTCTTCAACAATAACTATAAAATAACCAACAGTTGCCTTTCAGCAAGGCCACGTTTCCACATCCTATCGAAACTAACGCGTGTGGGGTGGGCACTGAGTTGACAGTCCTGTGGATCCCGGTCACCACAGTCTGATGCTGACTGTTCCTACTGATGCTGGGGAACCCTGGAGCTACCATTACCTATGACCTGGCAGTAACTACGTCAAAACACAATCACCATTGCACCTGTTGAAGGTGTAACTTAGAGCACACCCACAATGATGCTTGAAGTCAGAAATGCATGACACTTTGCATTCAAAATTGCACACTTCACTTACATTTGTAAATGCCCCCACTAGCGTTAAAGGGAATGTCAACCCCCAAATATGTGTTTGCCTAATGAAAAAACATAATTCTACACAACTTTGCCATATACAATTATTACAATTTGTCTATGATTTTTAAGTTATTTGTATATGTATTGTTATTGAAAACAGTGTTTGTCTGTCCCTTTGTATTCTCTGCCCTGATGGCGTAGACTTTTGAAACGTAAATGTAAGACAAGCCAGCTGAATTGCGGAATTGTTGCATCATTGTTTAAAAAGTAACAACCAGGAGTTCTGCTTTCAATAGCAAATGTTTTTACAAATTCTGCTTTCAATAGCAAATGTTTTTACATATAACTTTAAACGCACTGAACATGTTTGATACATGTATATAGTAAAGTTACTTAGAATTGTGTTCTCTTTTATTAGGCAAATTTTTATTTTGGGGTTGATTTGGCCTTTAAAAGTTTGAGAAACTCAAATGGTTACCAAATGTACTGAAACTGGTTAAGGATTAGAGTAGCGAATCGCAATGTATACTCTGGATCTGACTAGATTTCTCTTTAAAGTCTCGTGGACTTGAGATAAGACAAACTAGATGATTTTCCTCCCCAAGCATATTTTGTAAGTGTGGTATGATACCATTATTACTAGCATTTTTCAAAAAAGATGTCAACGTCTATTTTAATGTTTGCTGCAGGATCTTGCTCCAAATGATATAATGTTTGTAATAACTGCTGTTTTTTTGTGCTTATGTGTTTGTTTTTTGAAAGTATGGGGAAGTGAATTGTTATATAAAATGGCTATCTATTTTGACTTTGTTGTTGTTATATGACTGTCTTGTCATCTTTGCGTGCTTGGGGAGGCTGCATACAATTCATATTTCAAGCAAAGACTTTTGTTTTAAAAATACCAACATTTAACTTAAATAGATATTATATTGTTAGTTATATTTAATTGACTGCCTATTCAAAATTGATCATAAAACATGTGTAGGTGTATTTGTCATTGCACCTGCAAATACTATAATGCATTATTTATTCTCATGTAACAGTAAACGCATTCCTGCAACTAGGTATCTTTAAAGGGATACTGTCATGGGAATTTTTTTTTTTTCAAAATTAATCAGTTAACAGTGCTGCTCCAGCAGAATTCTGCACTGAAATCCATTTCTCAAAAGAACAAACATATTTTTTTATATTCAATTTTGAAATCTGACATGGGGCTAGACATATTGTCGATTTCCCAGTTGCCCCAAGTCATGTGCTCTGATAAACTTCAATCACTCTTTACTGCTGTACTGCAAGTTGGAGTGATATCACCTCCCTCCCTCCCCCCCCCAGCAGCCAAACAAAAGAACAATGGGAAGGTAACCAGATAGCAGCTCCCTAACACAAGATAAAAACTGCCTGCTAGATCTAAGAACAACACTCAATAGTAAAAACCCATGTCCCAGAAAGCATTTCTCTCCTAAAGTGCAGGCACAAGTCACATGACCAGGGGCAGCTGGGAAATTGACAAAATGTCTAGCTCCATGTCAGATTTCAAAATTGAATATAAAAAAATCTGTTTGCTCTTTTGAGAAATGGATTTCAGTGCAGAAGTCTGCTCAAGTAGCACTATTAATTGATGTGTTTAAAAAACATGTTTTCTGATGACAGGATCCCTTTAACAACCAGGTCCATCACTAACTCATTTCGCATTATTTTCTATTCCTTTCCTGACTTTAGCATGATCTACCTACAAAACCTCCTTTTTGTGTTTAGATAACAGTGGCTGGAAGTGAAATTGCAGAGTATGATGAGCATGATTGTTGGTGCAGTGAGTTTTTACCAGAAATAACCATTGTTTGTATTTTTGAAGCAGTGATTATATGCTCAATATTAAGGCTTTGCATCACCAGGAGGCAATATATGGAGATCACACTCTGAAAATAGAGACCGTGAATCACATGTTGTGATATCTTTGGCTTTTTGGCCATAAATAGTAGTACATGTATGTGGCTTGTTATCCAGAATGATTGGGACCCGGGGTTTTCCGGATAATAGATCTTTCCGTAATTTGGATCTTCATACCTGAAGTCTGTTAGAAAATGTTTTAACATTAAATAAACCCAATAGACTGGGTTTGTTTTGATAAGGTTGTCTGTATTATAAACATATATATTTTTTTATTCTTTCCTTTTAGCAGAAACTACATTACATGTCTTCATGACATGAGCTTTGAAAAGTACCATCAAGTTTAACTAGGCTTCAGCAAATACAACTGTTAAAGCCTTTGCTCAAGGATGATCCCTTATTATGCATAACTAGGTGAACAGTCAAATCATCCCTAATGTTGCTGATGCCAATATGGTCAATATGGGAAACCACCTGAATAAAGATCTGTTGATCTCTTGGATGAGGACAGAACCATAAGACTACTGGTCTGCGTCTGTACTCTTGCATGCAATTGTCTTCCTGCAGCTGACAATCCCTTTGTACTAGAAGGTTTGACCTTAGCTTCAATAAGGATTAATTATATCTTGGTTTGGATCAAGTATAAGGTATTGTTTTATTATTATAAGAAAAAGGAGTCTATGGAGACGGGCATTCTGTAATTTGAAGTTTTCTGGATAGCGGGTTTCTGGATAATGGATCCCATACCTGTACTTGTTTTTCTTTAGTTGGATCATTGCATTATGTTTAATTCCATATTCCATATTGTTTGGTAAGTTTCAGAATCTATTCACAGAATAGCTCCTATACTGTATAATCTATCAATAGGGAACACCGTTATATAATATATAATACACAAAAGCCTTGAATATCTTGTAAATTATATCCTTCTAAACGGTGAGTTCTGATGTCATCAGTTATAAACTGTGAGTTCTGATGTCATTTCTGTCACATGACTCACTGAAACTTGTGTATTATAATAAATGAAGTACCCCAGTTGCAAAATATGAGGATATTATAAGTTACCTGGGAGTTCATGCCCTTTATAAAAAGACTCGGACTTCGGCCTCGTGTTTTTATATAGTCATGAAACTCCTCGGTAACTTATAATATCCTTATATTTTACAAGAGGGGTTCTTTATTCACTATATAATTGGGTATAAAATATTTGTTTACAGAACTAAAAAGCTTCACCAAGTGTCCAAATATACTTGTGAATAAAGATTCTGGGAAACTTGGAACATAGCGAATTTATTCTTCTCATTACATGATGCATATTCCTTATATTACTATAAAGCTTTTTTTTAAATCAATGCAAGAGATGATTGCTTATACCAGTAAGGACGAATCATATTTTAAATGAATTATGCTCTTTTACCTCCATTAATATGAATAATAAATCATATTCATTTTGATGATATTAGAAGACTTGGTTGAATATATAATTTTGGACTACTATATTGAATTACTGGTAAACCATAAGTGACACTCCAATTAAGGATTGTTTTAATCTAGAGGTCTTGCTGAATCCGCTATAATTTTGGCTTGCTTTCTTACTAACTGGAGACAGATGTGCATTTAAATGTGTCGTATTTATTAAAAAGTTATTGCAAGTATAAATTATAAATACGTGAGATGGAAAGAATGGAAGGTGAATGAGAGGGGAGGGGCGAGATGTCACTAACCTTCTAATAATATTCTTCATTGTACTTATGAAGGAAAACACTTCAGCCATGTTTATCCTTTACTATCTTTTTCCCAGGATAACCACCCAGAAGGACAATCCAAGCTAGATATAGTAGCTTAAAGATAGCTCTTGCAGTGACCCATGGCTGCATGAATCCAAAACTACTGACTGATAGCATACAATTTAATTTTCTGGGTATCCGTTGTTGTAATAGTTTTGAGCTACTGACATAATTACAGAGGGGCCAGATGCCACAGCTACAAGGAGGCCTAGTGGAATGGGGGCCCAAGAGGGAGTGGAGTTGTTTATGACCACTGATTTCACATGCATCCTGTGTCACACATGAAACCACATCTGTTGGTTGGTTCCAGACTATAAAAAACACTGTGACTTGTGCCTTTTTTTGCACTATAGGACTTTCTGTGCTTCAATAGCTCCGTAAACATATCTGTGAGATTTTTTTTTTTTGCTTGATGCATACCTCCCAACTGTTGTAAGGTATCCTTTCACATTCTAGTTTAAAATATATCTGAGCCCACTCCATTAATTTGCTTAGACACCACTTAAAGTGATACTGACACAAAAAAAATTCTTTTCAAAATATTAATCTACATTAAAAGTTACCTATAGGTCATGTTGATTTTTTTTGCTGATAGTTCTGCTTTTGTAAGTAAATTTTAAAGCTTCTAAACCTGACTGTTTTGCCAACCTGACTGTCCCTTCTTAACCTGTTGGTTAGAGTTTCTAATGCCAACAGACAACTGCTGCACAAACATGGCAGCCCCCTCATAGAGGAACAGGGTAGTAAGTAAGGTAATGTAAAAGCATGATAGATAATAAAAAAGGTTATTTTCTGATGTCGGCATCTCTTCAACTTCTACTCTTACTATTAACTATCCAAATGTTTGCCTTGCCCTTACATCCAGGTGCTATTCATATCAGAGAGAATTCTGGAATTTCCTTCAGTTTGAAACCATGCCCGGCATTAATCCAACATTTGAAAGTTTCCTTCCCCTCTAGCCCTCACCTACTTGTAAGTGTTAAGCCTCAACATCATGGAAGTGGCAATTGATGTTCAGTCAAAACCCTCACCTGTGTGTGCAGATGCCAATCTTTTCAGTGCTACTGGCATTATCACATTGTTCCATTCATGCCCCACTTAAGGGGCTGAATATCTCAACTTTTTTAATAAATTGGGAAAAGAATAAAGTAAAGTTGCTTGAAATCTTTAGAAAGGATTCTAGAGATGTCTATAGAGACTCATGTTTTTTCATGCAAACATTTGGCATTTTCTCTTTAAGAAATCACAAATATACTCAAGTAAATTTTTTCTCTGCATTCCTTAAACTTGATTTTTTAGTAAATCTGCCCCATAAGGTTGCAGTTCTATAAAAATATTAATTCATTGACCTTTCAGCTGGGAAACGGGTTGCTTGGATGCTACAGTGAGTCTCTTCAGATCAGCTGAATTTTATTGTAAAGAAAAGTACGTAGCCCCAGACACCACTAGAGATTTTTGTGTGGTTCACATACACACAAGGAAAAAAAAAAGAATTCTATATACCAAGTGAAGAACCTAGGTACTGAAACTCTTATTAGCTTAATACATTTTAAGCATTTTTTCTTCTTCTGATCCAATATCCAAGTAAAAATATAGTCCTTAACATGTAACGGTGTATCCTATTTACAGTATATATTTACCATGTAAATAAATTTGCTTTTACATATACCATATGGTTTACAAATCAGGTTTTTTTGTGTTGGTAATGAAATAGAATATTCATTTTATTAATTATATATTATATATTATATATTATATTTTAATAGGCATTTATCTATCTTTCCACTACCTAAATATTAGGTATGTTATTAACACTATAATATGTCTTATGTTATTTTACAAGCGTAGTGGCTCCAATAATTTTTCATAGGAAATTTAATGTGCATAATATAATTACATCATGACTCTGATTCTAATTTAATAAGTGAAATTAAACTTAACAGACTTCATTTAATAATGTTACAGAAGAGCACACTAAAGCACATTGCACCAGAATTAATAATAAAATATAAATAATATATGAAGTTCTAGTATTCTTCAGGATAAAACAAGTGTTGACCTTATCTAAATAAATGTAAACAGTGTCAGGGACGTGGCCTTCAGAATAGGTTAATAAGGAAACAAAAGGGTTAAGCAGAGTTCAAGTTCAAGCACCAGACAGAACAAATTCATTCCAATGTTCAGGACAAGACAGAAGCCTAACTGAAATACAAGAACAGCAAACTCACAGGAAAAAGGCTCAGATGTGACCTACAATTAGGCCAGGCATTGTTGTCAGTGTGGGTGAACACACCCAATCCTTGAATTGCTGCAGCTGGTCCTGCCTTTTTTGCACAATACAATATAATTCCATGCAACACCATCAAACTAAATTACCAAATATAAGGTTATGATGCTCCTGGTCATGTAGCTGCAGCCTCATCATTCTAATCAACCAGGACAACAGCCAGTATACCACTGCAGTCTGGACTCTGGCTGTAGAAAGCTTTGATTGGGGATTTTTGGCAGGGGCATTCCGATTGATTAATTAACCTTGTTGTGAGTGAACAAATTAAAAACCGTAATTGTCAACACCAGATTCTTAGAATACCAAAAGGCAATGTTGTACATGTTTCCAACAAGTTTTGATTAGAGACTCTGTAAACCTTCTTCAGCTCTACCACTTTTCAGCCATTAAAATTAGGTCCACACAATTCTGTGTACAAGAGAAACTTCTGGTTTGTGTTTATACTGTGTGGATAAGCAACAATTTGTACAAAGCTGTTCCATAAAGCTGGAAAGCTCCAATGCCTAGGTATGCTAGCAGAGACACATTTTTGTCTCCATAATCCAATTCTGTAAAACATCCTGGTACTATGCTTAATTTCAGCCAAACATACTCACTATCTCCTTTTGAAACTCTGACATTTAAAACAATGGGGAGCAAGGGTTTATTTGGTGATTCTCATCTCATGTCAGGACTGTGTTATTCTTTGTACATAAGAAGGATGTTTTTTTTGGCTTTTTATTGGCTATGTGTACCTATGTTAGGTTCCCACAGAGTGAGTGTCAGGACATAAGAAGGATGGGTTTTTTTGGCTTTTTATTGGCTATGGGGGCCTATGTCAGGTTCCCATAGCGTGAGTGTCAAGACAGAAAAAGTCTCTTAAAAAGGCTTATTTTAAAACAGTTTAAACCACAAAAATTGCATTCAGCAGCAGTAATTCAAATGCAACTTAGACCTCCACATGGGTGACTGTGTGTATTCAGGTGCATGGGTTCCTCTGTGCTAGGTTCACATACCTCTTTCTGTGTATCTCTTTGTCAGAGTTCCTGAGAGACTGACCAGCCTGGATTTTAAAGATTAGTCACATGAAGTTAATCAGAACCAGCTGGTCAGCCTGTAGTGCCTCACTCTGCTACAAGGCCACAACAGTATCAGTCAAGAATCCTTATACTCCCTACTTTATCCACATGGAGCCTATAACATCATCAGTATCCACATGAGCAATTAATGGAATATGATTTTCAAAACCAGAGATAGTATATTATACATATCTAGTCATGCAGTTGCCTGGGAGACCTGAAAGAGTTCATCTGAGATCTGGGATGCTCAGTAGCAGTCAATCTAGATGTTATCCTAGTATTTTATAGGCACTTGTTTACCCATGACTAGGTATTCTGATATGAGTTCTGGCCCCTGGGTACTGGGACTCCATAATGAAAGAGCAAGCAGTGGCGGAACTACCGGGGTAGCAGGGGGTGCGAGCGGACCAGGGCCCGCACCCCCTCAGGGCCCCCCGGCAGTCCGCTCGCCACTGGAATCCGCCGTGTATGGAGGGGGGCGGGGGCCCAGCTGTGCGTCACGCACCAGGGCCCGCCCCCCTCTAGTTATGGCACTGAGAGCAAGTTTAGAAATTCAAATAGACTTTCAGCCAAATATGCAAAAGCTGTAAAAGTCTCCTGTCAGTTTTGAGACCTCTTTTTATATGCACTGCTGTACAGTACTGTCTTGACTTCAAGTTGTGCCAAAAGGATAATACAAAAAAGTGGTTCTGCTTTTTTTGAGGGAGCAAAGGGTGCATATAGCTTTTTATTAGCACTATTTTATTTAACCTAGACCAATACAGGTTGCTTTCTTGACAAGGTGACTTCTCAATTGACACTTCGCCCTTAGCCATGACACTGAACCCAATCCTCCAAATAGAATCCTAGTTTATCTGTTTTAATCTGGCTCCATGATCTTTGTCCCTGGAGCTGAAAACAGTAAAGGGGATGTAAAGGCAAAATTAAATCCAATACAAATCTTTACACAGTCACCTACTGCTCTACAGGGAAACAAACAAAGCTGCTTGAGTTCTGCATGGCTGGGAAGTAAGGTGGGGGCTCCCCTGCTGTTCATAAGTATGATTGTTTCCCTGCCCAGCAGTTAGGGACCGTCTGACTATCCATGGCATTAAATGAACGGAGAATCTCACTGCATACAGTCAAATTTCTTATAAAAACAGTACACATTTGTTAATTAAAGTATACTGGAGATAGGTTTCTTTTTCATTAAAGAACGTAAAAAAATGGATTTTATTTTTTGCCTTTACATGCCCTTTAACTCATTGCTTCTCATATAATCACAGCTGCATCTGATTCTGCAAATCTCTAAACATAAACCAGTGTAATCTGGCTGCTGATGATTCAGATCCCTTGTCATGCAGCCCCAAGGCTAATAGATCCAGTGCTTACCTTTCTGGTTAGATGTATGTGGATTCCAGCTGTAACAGTTTACAAGTTAATAGTTTCACCAGTCTATCCATCATCTGCCTGGAACTGCAAAGCAAATGTAATTATTACTTGTGCAGGAGAGACAAGAAGCAAGATACATTTCTACTATCATATGCTCACTTCCATGTTGTGCTTATTAATGTTGTATCTATGATGATTAGTCACATTCATGCTACTTGTAGCAAATGGCATGTGTTCTACTAAAATTGTGTTTACTATTCTGAGAAAAATTGCTTTACCATAGAATCATTTTAATGCATTTTGCCAATTACAGGTATTGGGTTTATTATCCAGAATAATTGGGACTTGAGGTTTTCTGGATAAGGATTCTTTCCGTAATTTGAATAACCAACAATTAAAAATAGTTTAACCATTAAATGAACCCTTTAGGATTGCTTTGTCTCCATTATGGATTCATACAGCTTAGTTACCATCAATTACAAGATACTTTTTTTTATTACAGGGAAAAATGTAAATATTATTTTTCAAATTATTTGCTTAAAATGGAGTCTATGGAAGATGGCCTTCCCATAATTTGTAGCATTATGGATAACTGCTTTCTGTAAACTGGATACCATACATGTACAATGCCAAATTATTTGTTTCCTGTCTATTAACTTTACATGTTGTCAATGCTTCATAAAATTCACCAGTCATAAAATAGTCTCTAGGACTATATGCATTCACAGCAATTACTCTTAAAGGCAGCCATGGAATTGCTTTTGCCAAGAGTTTGGAGCAGATTGTAATGAGTTAATCGTCTTTGCTAATGTATAACAGGCAAGTTTTAGATTTAATTGTAATGTGATAGATACACTGCACACCCGGAATTTACTCACTCAATCAGCAGTAGTGGTGCTGGTCAACCGTCGGCCCGGCTAGGCCCCCACAGTACTTTTTGTTCATGGATCCACACACACAAATTTTTCTGAAGTGGGGCATGCACCCCTTCTTTTTATTTATTTACACCACCAACAATATCATATCAACATTTCGGGGGGTACAACCTCCCTTCATCAGGATATCATCAAGTTTTAGATTAGGTTTTAGATATTGATACAATGTGGCAGATGGATCCCTTTAAAGCACCAGCAATACCAGATAATAAAAGTATAGTAAATGATTTTTATTTGTTGCATTGTGTTCCCTGCCTGCCTTGTTATATTTAGTCCTTATTTATCTGTTGCAAAATGTAGTAATTAGATATGAATATTATTGTGGTGATCACTGCTAAGCATATCACATGTGGGGTTCCAGGAGATCCTTTGGGAGGACTGTATCAGTTGCCTAAATGCAATCCTCTGCCTATGGGATTTAACGGCCTTCTCAATCAATATGACTTGAGCCCCAATCATCTGTACCATTTTGCTTCGCTGAAAAATGTGCGAATTTACTGAAAAATGTGGAAAATAATTTGCAAAACGAATTGATGGCCATCAAAATAATTTTGATGCGTGACTACTTGAGTCAAGTGCATTAAAGTCAATGGCCTTCCGAATAATTTTGATGCATGAAAATTTTATGCGCGCGACTATTGTTTGTCGTGGGTAATTTGTGCCTGGTGAATTTATTAGCCCATCACTACCTATCATATGTTGATTGAAATAATTGATATTTATGAGTGTCTTAGATGACAGAACTTTAATGTCTAACTTCTACAGAGCTATTAGTGTCAACTAGGGTAACCATCCACTTGATTTAAATCATAATCTTAAAGTAGCCACATTCATAGCTTTAAAAATTCTGTATGCATTTTTTGAAGGCACAAATCAATTTGCCTTTTAAATTAGTACTGCTGAGTAACTTATAGTTTCTATTTCTTGTAAATAATTCCCTTTTTTGTTTTATTTCTTTCATGTTATTTTTACATATATTTGGCTAATATAATAGCCTCCAGTCTTGCCATATTCTGACTTACTTAAAGATTTATGCTGATACACTGATATTATCTGAATGTTGATTTATTATGCTTCTTTTTTATTGTTCCACTTTTGTTTTTAGAGATTTCCACTTACTGTTCTTTTATTATCTCTTATTTTACAGTTTACAATTACATATTTTATTCTTTGTAATCTTGACACGCAGCAAGAACAACAAACTAATGCAGTGATGTTATCCCAAGACTTTAGATTATAAAACATTTTCCATTACTGAACTGTGATAATGTTTTCAACATGTTCATAATTTGATATCGCAAATAGGCACATGATAACTGGACTGGTAACCAAATAGTGTTCTGAATTTCCCTCTGATATTTTAGGCTAATCATATTTACAATAATAACAACCATTTACAAACAGAAATAAATATGTTTGTCTTAGACATATTGGACATAATTTAAAAAAAATAGTAAATATACTTTTTGAATTGTATATCACAATGTAGAATTATTTTATGGGATGACAAATTCAGGTTATCTTGGTCTATCTTAACCTATGTAACTGGGGGTTATCAAACTAAATGGTTTCAGACAGATATTGCGTAGCTTGAGAGATAAATCCTGCTAAACATATGTACAATTAAAGGGGAGCAATGTAATTGAAAGTAATTAGTACAAAAAATATTGCCAATCCAAAAAAATATTGCTTTGAGCAATTTTACCTTTACAAAAATTTGGCATAGCTTTTGAGAACCCGGGAAAGTAAAGTGACTTCAATCTACAGTCGATTTTGAATGTTATGGTTCATATCCATGCAAAACATATATAATACAATTTCTTAATTTAAAAAGTATTTTTGTGTCACAAAAATGTAATGGCTTAATTAAGCCATTAAAGTGTGAAATAAACCAATATTTCAAAACATTAAGTGATTTTCTATTTAGAATCTTCTCAATGACACAGGCTCAGGTTTTTCCTTCCAGCTCCTCCATTCTTGTGTGTTATACCATGCCCCCCAGGTTCCTCTAAAGCAGGGATCCTAAAACTTTACCTGTGAGCCACACTCAAATGTAAAAAAAAATGTTAGAGAGCAACACAAGCATGCCAATTATGCGCTGTGATTGGCTATGCTTGGCTGTGTGGCCTGGCAGCATACAGGAGACTCTATTTAGCAGTATACCAGGTATTTATGCAACCAAAACTTGCCAATAAGTCAAACATAAGCACCTACTTTGAGGCCACTGGGGACAACAGTTCGTGACATGTTGCTCATGCAACATAATTATCATGTTCTTAGGATACTTAGCAAGTGTTGAGTAGAGCGGGGACTTCCAAGTGGTCTTTGGCAAAACTGTACTGTGTTCAAGCTACTTTATCCATCACCATTTTTTAACTGTTGCCTGGCTAAAGTTTCAAACTAAGTTTTTACCTTCTCTATACACTGTTCTGCTCTTGACTAGCTGCCATACAAAACTAGTGGCCTCCCTCTAAATTACTGTCTGTTTACTTTATGTTAAATACTGTAGATTAACATTTTTCTCTCACCTTAAACATTCCTGAAATAGCACTATGTGTATTGGTTTGAAAAAGTTTCTTAAAGTAATATCTATCTTTGGGTTATCTCTGTATCTCTCTATTTATAAAAAAAATTTTAAAAACGAAACCCTTGCTGCTCTAGAAGAGACAACATATAAAAAGATTGGGCATTTCCTATTTTGAATATCAGGGTTTGTCATATAATTACTAAACGGATTTTTGTACATCTGTCATATTATCTGTGTAAACATGTCAGCTGAAAACTGAAACTAGCAATTTGCAGAACTGAAGTTAACATCAAAAGAATGGCTGCAATACAGAAATGCATTTAATGTTCCTTACTTTTTATGCCTTTTCAGCTAAGTTTCAGAGAACATCATAATATCTGGTATTCTTAACAACCAGTTTCCAAGGAATACTTTTACTACCTGAGAAATAAAAAAGCACTGAGATAGTTATACTTCATTCAATTCCCATTTGTATACATCTTACAATAAAGTATTTTAGATATACAATTATTTATTGCTATGGATGCTAAGTACAATTTGGATTTAGATTCATAGACATCAGCTAACTTACTATGCTTCCTCTAATAATGCCCTTTTATATATGATATGTCACCATTGAATGACATGATGGAAGGAGAGAAAAAAGGAAGCCCATGGAGATTTTAGAAGCAACCATAATCAGATTTTAAAATAGTAGGAATAGTATTTTACAAGGGAAGTTTTTCTCTCTGCTGTCAGTTGATATGAAGAAAGCACATATTCCAATGTAAGTACCATATTCGTTATTGTTTTACATTGCCTTCACTGCATTGTGTAACAGTGCACTTTTCTTCTGAGGGTAATTGCAGCATCTATCTTCCCTTTGCTATTTATCGCCAGTGTAGCATTAATTTTTAAATCGTTTTCTAGGTCATATTTTGGTACAACCCTTTTATATTTGAGAATCATGTGAGAATATCTATACTTAATATTAAATAATTATTATAATCCATTGATGGGTGTTTAGAGTTATCTGTATGTGTTTATCAAAACAACAAACAAATTTTTTTTATTATTCCAACATTAAGATGGAACAATACCATAAATCTAATTATCTGAAACATATTTATGTATTTTTGTTTATCTCTAGTAAGTAATAATTAATGATATAATAATATGCTCTTCTATTATTTAGTTATTGTATTCTATTGTAGATCTTTCAAGTGAGCCATAAACAGTATATAATTAGTGATGAGCGAATTTGGGGCGTTTTGCCGCCGGCGTGCATTTTTTGGGCGCTAGCGTCCGTTTTTCTTTTTTAATCCGGGAATTTGCCGCAAAATCTTCTTGCTGTTTGGATATGGAGTATCTGTAAAGTTAACCTTGAGCAAGTCACTTTTTCTTTATTATCTGCATCAATAGATGCGTTGCAAAGGTTTTCTTTTTTAAATTGTTTGTGTTACATTAATCTAAAATATATTCTCATGTTCAAGCTTTTTCCTTCCCCTCTACAAATAAAGTGCACTGCCATTAGAAAAGAGAAGTAACCTTTTCATCTGGTCAGTTTGCTTTTATGGGTTTGTTGGCTCTCTGGACTTGCCATTAAAGGACTAATTAGTGCAAAATTGCCCAGCACTGTGCTCACGTTTAACGTGTTTAAATAAACTAACTTAGCCATTCTGAAAGAAGCTGATTCTACAAGAATATTGACTTTTTGAGAATGCCCACAGAAATGGTTGTTACTCAAGCTTAGCCATAATATGCATTCCTTTAGTAATTTTGTCAGCATCAAGGTTTCTACCCTTCCTATAGATCTTGAGCTATTTGTGGTGATGCATCTAGCATTCACTGGCACACAGCAAGGTTTCATAGCTTCTCACATTAAACTGATTTGTTTTTCTGTTATCATGCTCAGTTGGCCATGTGCTAAACTGCTTGAAGGCAGAAGTGACAATTAATAAAACAAAGAAAAAAAAAAGACTTTTAGATTTAATTTGCCAATATAATGCCATGCAGTTTCCATACATACTTAAAATGTACAATAATGTAAAACTTGTTTTTGTAACATATTTTATTAAAGATTTTTTATCTCGACAAATAAAATAAAATAAAATCATGCAACCCTTTACATATCTATGGAGGCATGGCTGTTACACAGGGCTAAAATGTATGAAACAAAGGGGACCAGCTAGTGATTGAGCAGAGTTTGACTGTTCCGAGTGTGCTGCTCATTGGTTATACAAGGTTTTTTTATCATTTTTAATAGTAAATAGTTAATAAAAACAGTTTCAGCCTCTCTCTGCAACTTGACGTGTGACATGTATTATTTATTTACTTTGGTTATGCATTTCTTTGACTGTGTGTCACTTGCCCCATAATGTTCCCACACAAATTAAGATGCTGGTAGTTTTTCCTGAAAAAATAAGCAGTTATGTAAATATTGCAGATGATATTCCATTTCATACACCTGCCAGTAATATCTTTGCTTGGCAGACATAAAATTATACATGATAGATGCCTTGGAGGGTTTCTTATCAACAAGTTTTTTTTTTTTTTTAAACTATTAAAAATGAAGTCAGTGCTGTCAAGCTTACGACTAGCAGTCTTGATAGGGCATGAACTACATATGGAATCCTTTTTCTACCTGCTGAGTGCTTAATAAATTAAAAAACCCTGCAATCTTTCTTATTTCAGTTAGGAATCTTTTTCAGAAGCCAAATAAATCATGAACCCTGGTCTTTTTTGAAAATCCTTTAAAACACATATTTGCAGATTATGCATACTTTGAAGAAATTCTTACACAAGGGGGCAGATCCTTGTGCATATTGATATTATTACTAGTAAGAGCTTAAAACTAGTGAAGAGATTCCAAGAACCAACCATATTAACTTAAAGGGTGAGTTTGCACAGTTCAAAAGAGTGAGGTACACTCACCCACTCACTCTAGCTAGTAAATGAGTTAACTGGGTCCTCCTCTCTGACTTCCACTTTGGTGTTTGCTACCCTGAAGTCCTCTCCGCTTACATAAAACCTTGCCGGGATCAGGTTTCTGTCACTCCTTCATGAGTAGAGTTCAAGACACTTGAACCTTCAAACTTTTTACTATAAAAAAAATTGAGGTGTTTGCAGTCATTTACACTACAGAGACTACTATGAGAAACATTTGCTACGTAATACATTGTATGAAAAATACAGAAAACTGCATGTTCTTCTGTCTTCCACAGAATAGCTATTTAAGATAATCAGGTCAGCTGAACACAGCTTTTAACCAAAATTATGGGGCTTAGTAATTGTTATTCTCCAATCCACAAAGGTCAGCAAAAAAAAAAATATAGTCTTCCTCTTAAATATAAATGTAAATATTTTTTACAAGAATTCTGGAAAGTAAATTGAATTTGCTGCTGAACACCCTGATTTGAATGATGCTGAACCGGTCTCTAGTAGTAAGTTAGAAACATTATAATTTACGCATTTAACTAGCAAACACTAGGTTGAGGAATATGGAAATTCAATGAAGCTTTGATTTCATCAACTCGAACAAACACATAGGGGCAGATGTATTAAGGTTCGAATATCGAGGGTTAATTAACCCTCGATATTCGACTGGCGAATTAAAATCCTTCGACTTCGAATATCGAATTCGAAGGATTTTGCGCAATTTGTTCGATCGAACGATCAAAGGAATAATCGTTTGAACGATTCTGAGGATTTTAATCCATTGATCGAAGGATTATCCTTCGATCAGCAAAAACTTGGAAAGCCTATGGGGACCTTCCCCATAGGCTAACATGGACTTCGGTAGCTTTTAGGTGGCCAACTAGGGGGTTGAAGTTTTTTCTTAAAGAGACAGAACTCCGACTATCGAATGGTTGAATAGTCAAACGATTTTTAGTTCGAATCATTCGAGTCGAAGGTCGAAGTAGCCCATTCGATGGTCGAAGCTAAAAAACACTTCGAAATTCGAAGTTTTTTTCCCTCTATTCCTTCACTTGAACTTAGTGAATGGGCCCCATACTGTATCTCTCAACTGAAACTGTATATATAAAAATGTTTGGGAATTGTCTTCAACGGTCATATAGTATCAGATATGTTGTCAGATATCCAAAAGACCCTTTTTTATAAATGATATGAGTAGCAAGCACCTCATGTGCTTGCTACTCATATCATTGACCCCATGTGTCCTTAACAAAAAACAAAAGAAACAAGTGGCAAGAATTGGGAACATGGTGACTAGATGGTCCCTTAAAACTCCTGAAGAACTAGAAGGGATACGAGTCTTTACCATGAAATTGAACTGGGTAACCATTGCTCCCAAGTCACTGGAGTGGCAGCTGATGCTTGGTACACCTGATATTGCCTTGCTATGCTTTTTCCGTAACCTCTATTCCACTGATACCAAGATCTGGAATGATTCACCGTTCCAAGCGAGAAGTCCGACCTGGAGGGTCTTTCAACAATTATGTATACATTGATGCTGTAGAGGTACCCCGAGGCGTTCCAGATGAATATAAGGCCAGTAGTCAAATTACTGCTGATTTTGAATCCTTCCTTGCCTGGTGGGTGACCATAAACAAGAACGTCAATTGGATCAACTTCATCTATTACAACCAACAGAGATTTTTCAATTTTACCCTTGATGGATTCAAAGGTGTAGCAAGTCAACTGAAAGCCATCTCCTTGGTAGCCTGGCAAAATCGGATAGATTTGGACATGCATCTCGCCGAGAGAGGTGGCATAATCAAAATCTACGATGACGTGTTGCACCTTCATTCCTAATAAAACGGCTCCTGATGGGAGCATCCAATGAAGTAGCAGAAAACTCTGGGATATTCAACCCTTTCACAGACTTTCTCCAGAACTGGTTCGGAAAATGGAGCGGGCTTGTATCTAGTGTGTTAATGTCAACTGCCATACTTGCAGTTATTTTGGTAACCTGTGGATGCTGTTGCATCCCTTGTATTCGTGGCTTATTGCAGCATCTTATTGATACTTCCTTTATTAAAACCATGTATACTGCAGCATTACTCTTCTCTTATGAATATGTGGATACTTGTGAGACAGATATATGATGTGTAGGATGAAAATCTATGCTAGTCCTAATGACTGATGTTTTTCTGTCACACATAATGCATTCACAGGTATTAAAAGGGTGGAAATATAAGGACATGTAAGAGTTAAAGGACAAGGAAAGGTTGATATTAAGGGGCACATTTACAAAGCTCGAGTGAAGGATTCGAATTAAAAAAACTTCGAATTTCGAAGTGTTTTTTGGGCTACTTCGACCATCGAATGGGCTACTTCGACCATCGAATGGGCTACTTCGACCTTCGACTACTACTTCGACTTCGAATTGTACGATTCGAACTAAAAATCGTTCGACTATTCGACCATTCGATAGTCGAAGTACTGTCTCTTTAAGAAAAACTTCGACCCCCTACTTCGGCAGCTAAAAGCTAACGAAGTCAATGTTAGCCTATGGGGAAGGTCCCCATAGGCTTGCCTGAGATTTTTTGATCGAAGGATATTCCTTCGATCGTTGTATTAAAATCCTTCGAATCGTTCGATTCGAAGGATTTAATCGTTCGATCGAAGGAATAATCCTTCGATCGTTCAATCGTAGCATTTGCGCTAAATCCTTCGACTTCGATATTCGAAGTCGAAGGATTTTAGTTCCTAGTCGAATATCGAGGGTTAATTAACCCTCGATATTCGACCCTTGATGAATCGGCCCCTAAGTGT